>NW_026291506.1:0-351266 GCF_023091745.1 Budorcas taxicolor
GGCCTGACTCCCCTGGGGAGACTCAGAAGCACCCCAAGATCCATGGCAACACTGGAGAGGAATCCTCAGGTTCCGGCCCCGACTCCGCACAAGGACTGAGGCCCCGGCATGGACGGGAGACGAATCCCGAGAGGTCCCCTAGCAACTCGCATGGGGACTGGCCTTTCCTGAGGCCACCAGAGCGGGTCCCTGAGGTCCCCGTCGTAACTCGAGAAGACCTGCCGCAACTAGAGAAAATCCAGGAAGTTCTCCCCTCCAGGCGAGATGAGGCCCATTTCCGCTGAGGCGTCTCGAGGCTGATCACACCTCACCTCTGGAACTTCCAAAGGGTCCTTCACACCCTTGGTGCAAATCAAGAAGTTCTCCGACCTAGCCGTCTCCACTCGAGGGGAATCACGAGGGTCCCGCCCACATCCAGAGGAGCCCCGTTTCCGCCTCGTAGCTCGAGATGAGGGATCCTTTCCCTGCTTCGTCGGGAAAGAGTTCCCGGCGTTCCCGTCGCATCTCAAGAGGAGGCCCTCTCAACAGGAACGGCGAGAGGAACTCCAGGGTCGTGCCACCATGCCAAGAGTCCCCCAGATGTTTCAGTCCATTCCAGAGGATCCTCTTTTCCCTTCACCGGCTCGTCTTTCACGCCGAGGATCGACTCACACCAAGGTGGCACGTGGCACAGCCCTGTGGGAAAGCCTCGTGGGAAAGCCTCGAGGGACAGCCTCGAGGGAAAGCCACAGATCCCTTGATCCACGTGACAGGAAGCGTGACACTACTGCTGCAGCTCGGGAGGAAAGCGCACGTGCATGCCCCCACTCGAGACGAGGCCTGACTCCCCTGGGGAGACTCAGAAGCACCCCAAGATCCATGTCAACACTGGAGAGGAATCCTCAGGTTCCGGCCCCGACTCCACACAAGGACTGAGGCCCCGGCATGGACGGGAGAGGAATCCCGAGAGGTCCCCTAGCAACTCGCATGGGGACTGGCCTTTCCTGAGGCCACCAGAGCGGGTCCCTGAGGTCCCCATCGTAACTCGAGAAGACCTGCCGCAACTCGAGAAAATCCAGGAGGTTCTCCCTTCCAGGCGAGATGAGGCCCATTTCCGCTGAGGCGTCTCGAGGCTGATCACACCTCACCTCTGGAACTTCCAAAGGGTCCTTCACACCCTTGGTGCAAATCAAGAAGTTCTCCGACCTAGCCGTCTCCACTCGAGGGGAATCACGAGGGTCCCGCCCACATCCAGAGGAGCCCCGTTTCCGCCTCGTAGCTCGAGATGAGGGATCCTTTCCCTGCTTCGTCGGGAAAGAGTTCCCGGCATTCCCGTCGCATCTCAAGAGGAGGCCCTCTCAACAGGAACGGCGAGAGGAACTCCAGGGTCGTGCCACCATTCCAAGAGTCCCCCAGATGTCTCAGTCCATTCCAGAGGAACCTCTTTTCCCTTCACCGGCTCGTCTTTCACGCCGAGGATCGACTCACACCAAGGTAGCACGTGGCACAGCCCTGTGGGAAAGCCTCGTGGGAAAGCCTCGAGGGACAGCCTCGAGGGAAAGCCACAGATCCCTTGATCCACGTGACAGGAAGCGTGACACTACTGCTGCAGCTCGGGAGGAAAGCGCACGTGCATGCCCCCACTCGAGACGAGGCCTGACTCCCCTGGGGAGACTCAGAAGCACCCCAAGATCCATGGCAACACTGGAGAGGAAGCCTCAGGTTCCGGCCCCGACTCCGCACAAGGACTGAGGCCCCGGCATGGACGGGAGAGGAATCCCGAGAGGTCCCCTAGCAACTCGCATGGGGACTGGCCTTTCCTGAGGCCACCAGAGCGGGTCCCTGAGGTCCCCGTCGTAACTCGAGAAGACCTGCCGCAACTCGAGAAAATCCAGGAAGTTCTCCCCTCCAGGCGAGATGAGGCCCATTTCCGCTGAGGCGTCTCGAGGCTGATCACACCTCACCTCTGGAACTTCCAAAGGGTCCTTCACACCCTTGGTGCAAATCAAGAAGTTCTCCGACCTAGCCGTCTCCACTCGAGGGGAATCACGAGGGTCCCGCCCACATCCAGAGGAGCCCCGTTTCCGCCTCGTAGCTCGAGATGAGGGATCCTTTCCCTGCTTCGTCGGGAAAGAGTTCCCGGCGTTCCCGTCGCATCTCAAGAGGAGGCCCTCTCAACAGGAACGGCGAGAGGAACTCCAGGGTCGTGCCACCATTCCAAGAGTCCCCCAGATGTCTCAGTCCATTCCAGAGGAACCTCTTTTCCCTTCACCGGCTCGTCTTTCACGCCGAGGATCGACTCATACCAAGGTGGCACGTGGCACAGCCCTGTGGGAAAGCCTCGTGGGAAAGCCTCGAGGGACAGCCTCGAGGGAAAGCCACAGATCCCTTGATCCACGTGACAGGAAGCGTGACACTACTGCTGCAGCTCGGGAGGAAAGCGCACGTGCATGCCCCCACTCGAGACGAGGCCTGACTCTCCTGGGGAGACTCAGAAGCACCCCAAGATCCATGGCAACACTGGAGAGGAATCCTCAGGTTCCGGCCCCGACTCCACACAAGGACTGAGGCCCCGGCATGGACGGGAGACGAATCCCGAGAGGGCCCCTAGCAACTCGCATGGGGACTGGCCTTTCCTGAGGCCACCAGAGCGGGTCCCTGAGGTCCCCATCGTAACTCGAGAAGACCTGCCGCAACTCGAGAAAATCCAGGAGGTTCTCCCCTCCAGGCGAGATGAGGCCCATTTCCGCTGAGGCGTCTCGAGGCTGATCACACCTCACCTCTCTAACTTCCAAAGGGTCCTTCACACCCTTGGTGCAAATCAAGAAGTTCCCCGACCTCGCCGTCTCCACTCGAGAGGAATCACGAGGGTCCCGCCCACATCCAGAGGAGCCCCGTTTCCGCCTCGTAGCTCGAGATGAGGGATCCTTTCCCTGCTTCGTCGGGAAAGAGTTCCCGGCGTTCCCGTCGCATCTCAAGAGGAGGCCCTCTGAACAGGAACGGCGAGAGGAACTCCAGGGTCGTGCCACCATTCCAAGAGTCCCCCAGATGTCTCAGTCCATTCCAGAGGAACCTCTTTTCCCTTCACCGGCTCGTCTTTCACGCCGAGGATCGACTCACACCAAGGTGGCACGTGGCACAGCCCTGTGGGAAAGCCTCGTGGGACAGCCTGGAGGGACAGCCTCGAGGGAAAGCCACAGATCCCTTGATCCACGTGACAGGAAGCGTGACACTACTGCTGCAGCTCGGGAGGAAAGCGCACGTGCATGCCCCCACTCGAGACGAGGCCTGACTCTCCTGGGGAGACTCAGAAGCACCCCAAGATCCATGGCAACACTGGAGAGGAATCCTCAGGTTCCGGCCCCGACTCCACACAAGGACTGAGGCCCCGGCATGGACGGGAGACGAATCCCGAGAGGGCCCCTAGCAACTCGCATGGGGACTGGCCTTTCCTGAGGCCACCAGAGCGGGTCCCTGAGGTCCCCGTCGTAACTCGAGAAGACCTGCCGCAACTAGAGAAAATCCAGGAAGTTCTCCCCTCCAGGCGAGATGAGGCCCATTTCCGCTGAGGCGTCTCGAGGCTGATCACACCTCACCTCTGGAACTTCCAAAGGGTCCTTCACACCCTTGGTGCAAATCAAGAAGTTCTCCGACCTAGCCGTCTCCACTCGAGGGGAATCACGAGGGTCCCGCCCACATCCAGAGGAGCCCCGTTTCCGCCTCGTAGCTCGAGATGAGGGATCCTTTCCCTGCTTCGTCGGGAAAGAGTTCCCGGCGTTCCCGTCGCATCTCAAGAGGAGGCCCTCTCAACAGGAACGGCGAGAGGAACTCCAGGGTCGTGCCACCATTCCAAGAGTCCCCCAGATGTCTCAGTCCATTCCAGAGGAACCTCTTTTCCCTTCACCGGCTCGTCTTTCACGCCGAGGATCGACTCATACCAAGGTGGCACGTGGCACAGCCCTGTGGGAAAGCCTCGTGGGAAAGCCTCGAGGGACAGCCTCGAGGGAAAGCCACAGATCCCTTGATCCACGTGACAGGAAGCGTGACACTACTGCTGCAGCTCGGGAGGAAAGCGCACGTGCATGCCCCCACTCGAGACGAGGCCTGACTCCCCTGGGGAGACTCAGAAGCACCCCAAGATCCATGGCAACACTGGAGAGGAAGCCTCAGGTTCCGGCCCCGACTCCGCACAAGGACTGAGGCCCCGGCATGGACGGGAGAGGAATCCCGAGAGGTCCCCTAGCAACTCGCATGGGGACTGGCCTTTCCTGAGGCCACCAGAGCGGGTCCCTGAGGTCCCCGTCGTAACTCGAGAAGACCTGCCGCAACTCGAGAAAATCCAGGAAGTTCTCCCCTCCAGGCGAGATGAGGCCCATTTCCGCTGAGGCGTCTCGAGGCTGATCACACCTCACCTCTGGAACTTCCAAAGGGTCCTTCACACCCTTGGTGCAAATCAAGAAGTTCCCCGACATACCCGTCTCCACTCGAGAGGAATCACGAGGGTCCCGCCCACATCCAGAGGAGCCCCGTTTCCGCCTCGTAGCTCGAGATGAGGGATCCTTTCCCTGCTTCGTCGGGAAAGAGTTCCCGGCGTTCCCGTCGCATCTCAAGAGGAGGCCCTCTCAACAGGAACGGCGAGAGGAACTCCAGGGTCGTGCCACCATGCCAAGAGTCCCCAGATGTCTCAGTCCATTCCAGAGGATCCTCTTTTCCCTTCACCGGCTCGTCTTTCACGCCGAGGATCGACTCACACCAAGGTGGCACGTGGCACAGCCCTGTGGGAAAGCCTCGTGGGAAAGCCTCGAGGGACAGCCTCGAGGGAAAGCCACAGATCCCTTGATCCACGTGACAGGAAGCGTGACACTACTGCTGCAGCTCGGGAGGAAAGCGCACGTGCATGCCCCCACTCGAGACGAGGCCTGACTCCCCTGGGGAGACTCAGAAGCACCCCAAGATCCATGGCAACACTGGAGAGGAATCCTCAGGTTCC
The DNA here is from genome assembly GCF_023091745.1 of Budorcas taxicolor. NCBI lineage: Eukaryota > Metazoa > Chordata > Mammalia > Artiodactyla > Bovidae > Budorcas > Budorcas taxicolor. The sequence goes on from NW_026291506.1 coordinate 4,970, forward strand.
GGCCCCGAATCCACACAAGGACTGAGGCCCCGGCATGGACGGGAGAGGAATCCCGAGAGGTCCCCTAGCAACTCGCATGGGGACTGGGCCTTTCCTGAGGCCACCAGAGCGGGTCCCTGAGGTCCCCATCGTAACTCGAGAAGACCTGCCGCAACTCGAGAAAATCCAGGAGGTTCTCCCCTCCAGGCGAGATGAGGCCCATTTCCGCTGAGGCGTCTCGAGGCTGATCACACCTCACCTCTCTAACTTCCAAAGGGTCCTTCACACCCTTGGTGCAAATCAAGAAGTTCCCCGACCTCGCCGTCTCCACTCGAGAGGAATCACGAGGGTCCCGCCCACATCCAGAGGAGCCCCGTTTCCGCCTCGTAGCTCGAGATGAGGGATCCTTTCCCTGCTTCGTCGGGAAAGAGTTCCCGGCGTTCCCGTCGCATCTCAAGAGGAGGCCCTCTCAACAGGAACGGCGAGAGGAACTCCAGGGTCGTGCCACCATTCCAAGAGTCCCCCAGATGTCTCAGTCCATTCCAGAGGAACCTCTTTTCCCTTCACCGGCTCGTCTTTCACGCCGAGGATCGACTCACACCAAGGTGGCACGTGGCACAGCCCTGTGGGAAAGCCTCGTGGGACAGCCTGGAGGGACAGCCTCGAGGAAAGCCACAGATCCCTTGATCCACGTGACAGGAAGCGTGACACTACTGCTGCAGCTCGGGAGGAAAGCGCACGTGCATGCCCCCACTCGAGACGAGGCCTGACTCTCCTGGGGAGACTCAGAAGCACCCCAAGATCCATGGCAACACTGGAGAGGAATCCTCAGGTTCCGGCCCCGACTCCACACAAGGACTGAGGCCCCGGCATGGACGGGAGACGAATCCCGAGAGGGCCCCTAGCAACTCGCATGGGGACTGGCCTTTCCTGAGGCCACCAGAGCGGGTCCCTGAGGTCCCCGTCGTAACTCGAGAAGACCTGCCGCAACTAGAGAAAATCCAGGAAGTTCTCCCCTCCAGGCGAGATGAGGCCCATTTCCGCTGAGGCGTCTCGAGGCTGATCACACCTCACCTCTGGAACTTCCAAAGGGTCCTTCACACCCTTGGTGCAAATCAAGAAGTTCCCCGACATACCCGTCTCCACTCGAGAGGAATCACGAGGGTCCCGCCCACATCCAGAGGAGCCCCGTTTCCGCCTCGTAGCTCGAGATGAGGGATCCTTTCCCTGCTTCGTCGGGAAAGAGTTCCCGGCGTTCCCGTCGCATCTCAAGTGGAGGCCCTCTCAACAGGAACGGCGAGAGGAACTCCAGGGTCGTGCCACCATTCCAAGAGTCCCCCAGATGTCTCAGTCCATTCCAGAGGAACCTCTTTTCCCTTCACCGGCTCGTCTTTCACGCCGAGGATCGACTCACACCAAGGTGGCACGTGGCACAGCCCTGTGGGAAAGCCTCGTGGGAAAGCCTCGAGGGACAGCCTCGAGGGAAAGCCACAGATCCCTTGATCCACGTGACAGGAAGCGTGACACTACTGCTGTAGCTCGGGAGGAAACCGCACGTGCATGCCCCCACTCGAGACGAGGCCTGACTCTCCTGGGGAGACTCAGAAGCACCCCAAGATCCATGGCAACACTGGAGAGGAATCCTCAGGTTCCGGCCCCGACTCCACACAAGGACTGAGGCCCCGGCATGGACGGGAGACGAATCCCGAGAGGGCCCCTAGCAACTCGCATGGGGACTGGCCTTTCCTGAGGCCACCAGAGCGGGTCCCTGAGGTCCCCGTCGTAACTCGAGAAGACCTGCCGCAACTAGAGAAAATCCAGGAAGTTCTCCCCTCCAGGCGAGATGAGGCCCATTTCCGCTGAGGCGTCTCGAGGCTGATCACACCTCACCTCTGGAACTTCCAAAGGGTCCTTCACACCCTTGGTGCAAATCAAGAAGTTCTCCGACCTAGCCGTCTCCACTCGAGGGGAATCACGAGGGTCCCGCCCACATCCAGAGGAGCCCCGTTTCCGCCTCGTAGCTCGAGATGAGGGATCCTTTCCCTGCTTCGTCGGGAAAGAGTTCCCGGCGTTCCCGTCGCATCTCAAGAGGAGGCCCTCTCAACAGGAACGGCGAGAGGAACTCCAGGGTCGTGCCACCATTCCAAGAGTCCCCCAGATGTCTCAGTCCATTCCAGAGGAACCTCTTTTCCCTTCACCGGCTCATCTTTCACGCCGAGGATCGACTCACACCAAGGTGGCACGTGGCACAGCCCTGTGGGAAAGCCTCGTGGGAAAGCCTCGAGGGACAGCCTCGAGGGAAAGCCACAGATCCCTTGATCCACGTGACAGGAAGCGTGACACTACTGCTGCAGCTCGGGAGGAAAGCGCACGTGCATGCCCCCACTCGTGACGAGGCCTGACTCCCCTGGGGAGACTCAGAAGCACCCCAAGATCCATGGCAACACTGGAGAGGAAGCCTCAGGTTCCGGCCCCGACTCCGCACAAGGACTGAGGCCCCGGCATGGACGGGAGAGGAATCCCGAGAGGTCCCCTAGCAACTCGCATGGGGACTGGCCTTTCCTGAGGCCACCAGAGCGGGTCCCTGAGGTCCCCGTCGTAACTCGAGAAGACCCGCCGCAACTCGAGAAAATCCAGGAAGTTCTCCCCTCCAGGCGAGATGAGGCCCATTTCCGCTGAGGCGTCTCGAGGCTGATCACACCTCACCTCTGGAACTTCCAAAGGGTCCTTCACACCCTTGGTGCAAATCAAGAAGTTCCCCGACATACCCGTCTCCACTCGAGAGGAATCACGAGGGTCCCGCCCACATCCAGAGGAGCCCCGTTTCCGCCTCGTAGCTCGAGATGAGGGATCCTTTCCCTGCTTCGTCGGGAAAGAGTTCCCGGCGTTCCCGTCGCATCTCAAGAGGAGGCCCTCTCAACAGGAACGGCGAGAGGAACTCCAGGGTCGTGCCACCATGCCAAGAGTCCCCCAGATGTCTCAGTCCATTCCAGAGGATCCTCTTTTCCCTTCACCGGCTCGTCTTTCACGCCGAGGATCGACTCACACCAAGGTGGCACGTGGCACAGCCCTGTGGGAAAGCCTCGTGGGAAAGCCTCGAGGGACAGCCTCGAGGGAAAGCCACAGATCCCTTGATCCACGTGACAGGAAGCGTGACACTACTGCTGCAGCTCGGGAGGAAAGCGCACGTGCATGCCCCCACTCGAGACGAGGCCTGACTCCCCTGGGGAGACTCAGAAGCACCCCAAGATCCATGGCAACACTGGAGAGGAATCCTCAGGTTCCGGCCCCGACTCCACACAAGGACTGAGGCCCCGGCATGGACGGGAGAGGAATCCCGAGAGGTCCCCTAGCAACTCGCATGGGGACTGGCCTTTCCTGAGGCCACCAGAGCGGGTCCCTGAGGTCCCCATCGTAACTCGAGAAGACCTGCCGCAACTCGAGAAAATCCAGGAGGTTCTCCCCTCCAGGCGAGATGAGGCCCATTTCCGCTGAGGCGTCTCGAGGCTGATCACACCTCACCTCTCTAACTTCGAAAGGGTCCTTCACACCCTTGGTGCAAATCAAGAAGTTCCCCGACCTCGCCGTCTCCACTCGAGAGGAATCACGAGGGTCCCGCCCACATCCAGAGGAGCCCCGTTTCCGCCTCGTAGCTCGAGATGAGGGATCCTTTCCCTGCTTCGTCGGGAAAGAGTTCCCGGCGTTCCCGTCGCATCTCAAGAGGAGGCCCTCTCAACAGGAACGGCGAGAGGAACTCCAGGGTCGTGCCACCATTCCAAGAGTCCCCCAGATGTCTCAGTCCATTCCAGAGGAACCTCTTTTCCCTTCACCGGCTCGTCTTTCACGCCGAGGATCGACTCACACCAAGGTGGCACGTGGCACAGCCCTGTGGGAAAGCCTCGTGGGACAGCCTGGAGGGACAGCCTCGAGGGAAAGCCACAGATCCCTTGATCCACGTGACAGGAAGCGTGACACTACTGCTGCAGCTCGGGAGGAAAGCGCACGTGCATGCCCCCACTCGAGACGAGGCCTGACTCTCCTGGGGAGACTCAGAAGCACCCCAAGATCCATGGCAACACTGGAGAGGAATCCTCAGGTTCCGGCCCCGACTCCACACAAGGACTGAGGCCCCGGCATGGACGGGAGACGAATCCCGAGAGGGCCCCTAGCAACTGGCATGGGGACTGGCCTTTCCTGAGGCCACCAGAGCGGGTCCCTGAGGTCCCCGTCGTAACTCGAGAAGACCTGCCGCAACTAGAGAAAATCCAGGAAGTTCTCCCCTCCAGGCGAGATGAGGCCCATTTCCGCTGAGGCGTCGCGAGGCTGATCACACCTCACCTCTGGAACTTCCAAAGGGTCCTTCATACCCTTGGTGCAAATCAAGAAGTTCCCCGACCTAGCCGTCTCCACTCGAGAGGAATCACGAGGGTCCCGCCCACATCCAGAGGAGCCCCGTTTCCGCCTCGTAGCTCGAGATGAGGGATCCTTTCCCTGCTTCGTCGGGAAAGAGTTCCCGGCGTTCCCGTCGCATCTCAAGAGGAGGCCCTCTCAACAGGAACGGCGAGAGGAACTCCAGGGTCGTGCCACCATGCCAAGAGTCCCCCAGATGTCTCAGTCCATTCCAGAGGATCCTCTTTTCCCTTCACCGGCTCGTCTTTCACGCCGAGGATCGACTCACACCAAGGTGGCACGTGGCACAGCCCTGTGGGAAAGCCTCGTGGGAAAGCCTCGAGGGACAGCCTCGAGGGAAAGCCACAGATCCCTTGATCCACGTGACAGGAAGCGTGACACTACTGCTGCAGCTCGGGAGGAAAGCGCACGTGCATGCCCCCACTCGAGACGAGGCCTGACTCCCCTGGGGAGACTCAGAAGCACCCCAAGATCCATGGCAACACTGGAGAGGAATCCTCAGGTTCCGGCCCCGACTCCACACAAGGACTGAGGCCCCGGCATGGACGGGAGAGGAATCCCGAGAGGTCCCCTAGCAACTCGCATGGGGACTGGCCTTTCCTGAGGCCACCAGAGCGGGTCCCTGAGGTCCCCATCGTAACTCGAGAAGACCTGCCGCAACTCGAGAAAATCCAGGAGGTTCTCCCCTCCAGGCGAGATGAGGCCCATTTCCGCTGAGGCGTCTCGAGGCTGATCACACCTCACCTCTCTAACTTCGAAAGGGTCCTTCACACCCTTGGTGCAAATCAAGAAGTTCCCCGACCTCGCCGTCTCCACTCGAGAGGAATCACGAGGGTCCCGCCCACATCCAGAGGAGCCCCGTTTCCGCCTCGTAGCTCGAGATGAGGGATCCTTTCCCTGCTTCGTCGGGAAAGAGTTCCCGGCGTTCCCGTCGCATCTCAAGAGGAGGCCCTCTCAACAGGAACGGCGAGAGGAACTCCAGGGTCGTGCCACCATTCCAAGAGTCCCCCAGATGTCTCAGTCCATTCCAGAGGAACCTCTTTTCCCTTCACCGGCTCGTCTTTCACGCCGAGGATCGACTCACAACAAGGTGGCACGTGGCACAGCCCTGTGGGAAAGCCTCGTGGGACAGCCTGGAGGGACAGCCTCGAGGGAAAGCCACAGATCCCTTGATCCACGTGACAGGAAGCGTGACACTACTGCTGCAGCTCGGGAGGAAAGCGCACGTGCATGCCCCCACTCGAGACGAGGCCTGACTCTCCTGGGGAGACTCAGAAGCACCCCAAGATCCATGGCAACACTGGAGAGGAATCCTCAGGTTCCGGCCCCGACTCCACACAAGGACTGAGGCCCCGGCATGGACGGGAGACGAATCCCGAGAGGGCCCCTAGCAACTGGCATGGGGACTGGCCTTTCCTGAGGCCACCAGAGCGGGTCCCTGAGGTCCCCGTCGTAACTCGAGAAGACCTGCCGCAACTAGAGAAAATCCAGGAAGTTCTCCCCTCCAGGCGAGATGAGGCCCATTTCCGCTGAGGCGTCGCGAGGCTGATCACACCTCACCTCTGGAACTTCCAAAGGGTCCTTCATACCCTTGGTGCAAATCAAGAAGTTCCCCGACCTAGCCGTCTCCACTCGAGAGGAATCACGAGGGTCCCGCCCACATCCAGAGGAGCCCCGTTTCCGCCTCGTAGCTCGAGATGAGGGATCCTTTCCCTGCTTCGTCGGGAAAGAGTTCCCAGCGTTCCCGTCGCATCTCAAGAGGAGGCCCTCTCAACAGGAACGGCGAGAGGAACTCCAGGGTCGTGCCACCATTCCAAGAGTCCCCCAGATGTCTCAGTCCATTCCAGAGGAACCTCTTTTCCCTTCACCGGCTCGTCTTTCACGCCGAGGATCGACTCACACCAAGGTGGCACGTGGCACAGCCCTGTGGGAAAGCCTCGTGGGAAAGCCTCGAGGGACAGCCTCGAGGGAAAGCCACAGATCCCTTGATCCACGTGACAGGAAGCGTGACACTACTGCTGCAGATCGGGAGGAAATCGCACGTGCATTCCCCCACTCGAGACGAGGCCTGACTCCCCTGGGGAGACTCAGAAGCACCCCAATATCCACGGCAACACTGGAGAGGAATCCTCAGGTTCCGGCCCCGACTCCACACAAGGACTGAGGCCCCGGCATGGACGGGAGAGGAATCCCGAGAGGTCCCCTAGCAACTCGCATGGGGACTGGCCTTTCCTGAGGCCACCAGAGCGGGTCCCTGAGGTCCCCGTCGTAACTCCAGAAGACATGCCGCAACTCGAGAAAATCCAGGAGGTTCTCCCCTCCAGGCGAGATGAGGCCCATTTCCGCTGAGGCGTCTCGAGGCTGATCACACCTCACCTCTGGAACTTCGAAAGGGTCCTTCACACCCTTGGTGCAAATCAAGAAGTTCCCCGACATACCCGTCTCCACTCGAGAGGAATCACGAGGGTCCCGCCCACATCCAGAGGAGCCCCGTTTCCGCCTCGTAGCTCGAGATGAGGGATCCTTTCCCTGCTTCGTCGGGAAAGAGTTCCCGGCATTCCCGTCGCATCTCAAGTGGAGGCCCTCTCAACAGGAACGGCGAGAGGAACTCCAGGGTCGTGCCACCATTCCAAGAGTCCCCCAGATGTCTCAGTCCATTCCAGAGGAACCTCTTTTCCCTTCACCGGCTCGTCTTTCACGCCGAGGATCGACTCACACCAAGGTGGCATGTGGCACAGCCCTGTGGGAAAGCCTCGTGGGAAAGCCTCGAGGGACAGCCTCGAGGGAAAGCCACAGATCCCTTGATCCACGTGACAGGAAGCGTGACACTACTGCTGCAGCTCGGGAGGAAAGCGCACGTGCATGCCCCCACTCGAGACGAGGCCTGACTCCCCTGGGGAGACTCAGAAGCACCCCAAGATCCATGGCAACACTGGAGAAGAAGCCTCAGGTTCCGGCCCCGACTCCGCACAAGGACTGAGGCCCCGGCATGGACGGGAGAGGAATCCCGAGAGGTCCCCTAGCAACTCGCATGGGGACTGGCCTTTCCTGAGGCCACCAGAGCGGGTCCCTGAGGTCCCCGTCGTAACTCGAGAAGACCTGCCGCAACTCGAGAAAATCCAGGAAGTTCTCCCCTCCAGGCGAGATGAGGCCCATTTCCGCTGAGGCGTCTCGAGGCTGATCACACCTCACCTCTGGAACTTCCAAAGGGTCCTTCACACCCTTGGTGCAAATCAAGAAGTTCCCCGACATACCCGTCTCCACTCGAGAGGAATCACGAGGGTCCCGCCCACATCCAGAGGAGCCCCGTTTCCGCCTCGTAGCTCGAGATGAGGGATCCTTTCCCTGCTTCGTCGGGAAAGAGTTCCCGGCGTTCCCGTCGCATCTCAAGAGGAGGCCCTCTCAACAGGAACGGCGAGAGGAACTCCAGGGTCGTGCCACCATGCCAAGAGTCCCCCAGATGTCTCAGTCCATTCCAGAGGATCCTCTTTTCCCTTCACCGGCTCGTCTTTCACGCCGAGGATCGACTCACACCAAGGTGGCACGTGGCACAGCCCTGTGGGAAAGCCTCGTGGGAAAGCCTCGAGGGACAGCCTCGAGGGAAAGCCACAGATCCCTTGATCCACGTGACAGGAAGCGTGACACTACTGCTGCAGCTCGGGAGGAAAGCGCACGTGCATGCCCCCACTCGAGACGAGGCCTGACTCCCCTGGGGAGACTCAGAAGCACCCCAAGATCCATGGCAACACTGGAGAGGAATCCTCAGGTTCCGGCCCCGACTCCACACAAGGACTGAGGCCCCGGCATGGACGGGAGAGGAATCCCGAGAGGTCCCCTAGCAACTCGCATGGGGACTGGCCTTTCCTGAGGCCACCAGAGCGGGTCCCTGAGGTCCCCATCGTAACTCGAGAAGACCTGCCGCAACTCGAGAAAATCCAGGAGGTTCTCCCCTCCAGGCGAGATGAGGCCCATTTCCGCTGAGGCGTCTCGAGGCTGATCACACCTCACCTCTCTAACTTCGAAAGGGTCCTTCACACCCTTGGTGCAAATCAAGAAGTTCCCCGACCTCGCCGTCTCCACTCGAGAGGAATCACGAGGGTCCCGCCCACATCCAGAGGAGCCCCGTTTCCGCCTCGTAGCTCGAGATGAGGGATCCTTTCCCTGCTTCGTCGGGAAAGAGTTCCCGGCGTTCCCGTCGCATCTCAAGAGGAGGCCCTCTCAACAGGAACGGCGAGAGGAACTCCAGGGTCGTGCCACCATGCCAAGAGTCCCCCAGATGTCTCAGTCCATTCCAGAGGAACCTCTTTTCCCTTCACCGGCTCGTCTTTCACGCCGAGGATCGACTCACACCAAGGTGGCACGTGGCACAGCCCTGTGGGAAAGCCTCGTGGGAAAGCCTCGAGGGACAGCCTCGAGGGAAAGCCACAGATCCCTTGATCCACGTGACAGGAAGCGTGACACTACTGCTGCAGCTCGGGAGGAAAGCGCACGTGCATGCCCCCACTCGAGACGAGGCCTGACTCCCCTGGGGAGACTCAGAAGCACCCCAAGATCCATGGCAACACTGGAGAAGAAGCCTCAGGTTCCGGCCCCGACTCCGCACAAGGACTGAGGCCCCGGCATGGACGGGAGAGGAATCCCGAGAGGTCCCCTAGCAACTCGCATGGGGACTGGCCTTTCCTGAGGCCACCAGAGCGGGTCCCTGAGGTCCCCGTCGTAACTCGAGAAGACCTGCCGCAACTCGAGAAAATCCAGGAAGTTCTCCCCTCCAGGCGAGATGAGGCCCATTTCCGCTGAGGCGTCTCGAGGCTGATCACACCTCACCTCTGGAACTTCCAAAGGGTCCTTCACACCCTTGGTGCAAATCAGGAAGTTCCCCGACATACCCGTCTCCACTCGAGAGGAATCACGAGGGTCCCGCCCACATCCAGAGGAGCCCCGTTTCCGCCTCGTAGCTCGAGATGAGGGATCCTTTCCCTGCTTCGTCGGGAAAGAGTTCCCGGCGTTCCCGTCGCATCTCAAGAGGAGGCCCTCTCAACAGGAACGGCGAGAGGAACTCCAGGGTCGTGCCACCATGCCAAGAGTCCCCCAGATGTCTCAGTCCATTCCAGAGGATCCTCTTTTCCCTTCACCGGCTCGTCTTTCACGCCGAGGATCGACTCACACCAAGGTGGCACGTGGCACAGCCCTGTGGGAAAGCCTCGTGGGAAAGCCTCGAGGGACAGCCTCGAGGGAAAGCCACAGATCCCTTGATCCACGTGACAGGAAGCGTGACACTACTGCTGCAGCTCGGGAGGAAAGCGCACGTGCATGCCCCCACTCGAGACGAGGCCTGACTCCCCTGGGGAGACTCAGAAGCACCCCAAGATCCATGGCAACACTGGAGAGGAATCCTCAGGTTCCGGCCCCGACTCCACACAAGGACTGAGGCCCCGGCATGGACGGGAGAGGAATCCCGAGAGGTCCCCTAGCAACTCGCATGGGGACTGGCCTTTCCTGAGGCCACCAGAGCGGGTCCCTGAGGTCCCCATCGTAACTCGAGAAGACCTGCCGCAACTCGAGAAAATCCAGGAGGTTCTCCCCTCCAGGCGAGATGAGGCCCATTTCTGCTGAGGCGTCTCGAGGCTGATCACACCTCACCTCTCTAACTTCCAAAGGGTCCTTCACACCCTTGGTGCAAATCAAGAAGTTCCCCGACATACCCGTCTCCACTCGAGAGGAATCACGAGGGTCCCGCCCACATCCAGAGGAGCCCCGTTTCCGCCTCGTAGCTCGAGATGAGGGATCCTTTCCCTGCTTCGTCGGGAAAGAGTTCCCGGCGTTCCCGTCGCATCTCAAGAGGAGGCCCTCTCAACAGGAACGGCGAGAGGAACTCCAGGGTCGTGCCACCATGCCAAGAGTCCCCCAGATGTCTCAGTCCATTCCAGAGGAACCTCTTTTCCCTTCACCGGCTCGTCTTTCACGCCGAGGATCGACTCACACCAAGGTGGCACGTGGCACAGCCCTGTGGGAAAGCCTCGTGGGAAAGCCTCGAGGGACAGCCTCGAGGGAAAGCCACAGATCCCTTGATCCACGTGACAGGAAGCGTGACACTACTGCTGCAGCTCGGGAGGAAAGCGCACGTGCATGCCCCCACTCGAGACGAGGCCTGACTCCCCTGGGGAGACTCAGAAGCACCCCAAGATCCATGGCAACACTGGAGAGGAATCCTCAGGTTCCGGCCCCGACTCCACACAAGGACTGAGGCCCCGGCATGGACGGGAGAGGAATCCCGAGAGGTCCCCTAGCAACTCGCATGGGGACTGGCCTTTCCTGAGGCCACCAGAGCGGGTTCCTGAGGTCCCCGTCGTAACTCGAGAAGACCTGCCGCAACTCGAGAAAATCCAGGAGGTTCTCCCCTCCAGGCGAGATGAGGCCCATTTCCGCTGAGGCGTCTCGAGGCTGATCACACCTCACCTCTGGAACTTCGAAAGGGTCCTTCACACCCTTGGTGCAAATCAAGAAGTTCCCCGACATACCCGTCTCCCCTCGAGAGGAAACACGAGGGTCCCGCCCACATCCAGTGTAGCCCCGTTTCCGCCTCGTAGCTCGAGATGAGGGATCCTTTCCCTGCTTCGTCGGGAAAGAGTTCCCGGCGTTCCCGTCGCATCTCAAGAGGAGGCCCTCTCAACAGGAACGGCGAGAGGAACTCCAGGGTCGTGCCACCATTCCAAGAGTCCCCCAGATGTCTCAGTCCATTCCAGAGGAACCTCTTTTCCCTACACCGGCTCGTCTTTCACGCCGAGAATCGACTGACACCAAGGTGGCACGTGGCACAGCCCTGTGGGAAAGCCTCGTGGGACAGCCTGGAGGGACAGCCTCGAGGGAGAGCCACAGATCCCTTGATCCACGTGACAGGAAGCGTGACACTACTGCTGCAGCTCGGGAGGAAAGCGCACGTGCATGCCCCCACTCGAGACGAGGCCTGACTCCTCTGGGGAGACTCAGAAGCACCCCAAGATCCATGGCAACACTGGAGAGGAATCCTCAGGTTCCGGCCCCGACTCCACACAAGGACTGAGGCCCCGGCATGGACGGGAGAGGAATCCCGAGAGGGCCCCTAGCAACTCGCATGGGGACTGGCCTTTCCTGAGGCCACCAGAGCGGGTCCCTGAGGTTCCCGTCGTAACTCGAGAAGACCTGCCGCAACTCGAGAAAATCCAAGAGGTTCTCCCCTCCAAGCGAGATGAGGCCCATTTCTGCTGAGGCGTCTCGAGGCTGATCACACCTCCCCTCTGGAACTTCGAAAGGGTCCTTCACACCCTTGGTGCAAATCAAGAAGTTCCCCGACATACCCGTCTCCATTCGAGAGGAAACACGAGGGTCCCGACCACATCCAGAGGAGCCCCGTTTCCGCCTCGTAGCTCGAGATGAGGGATCCTTTCCCTGCTTCGTCGGGAAAGAGTTCCCGGCATTCCCATAGCATCTCAAGACGAGGCCCTCTCAACAGGAACGGCGAGAGGAACGCCAGGGTCGTGCCACCATTCCAAAAGTCCCCCAGATGTCTCAGTTCACTCCAGAGGAACCTTTTTTCCCTTCACCGGCTCGTCTTTCACGCCGAGGATCGACTCACACCAAGGTGGCACGTGGCACAGCCCTGTGAGAAAGCCTCGTGGGAAAGCCTCGAGGGACAGCCTTGAGGGAAAGCCACAGATCCCTTGATCCACGTGACAGGAAGCGTGACACTAATGCTGCAGCTCGGGAGGAAAGCGCACCTGCATGCCACCACTCGAGAGGAGGCCTGACTCCCCTGGGGAGACTCAGAAGCACCCCAAGATCCATGGCAACACTGGAGAGGAATCCTCAGGTTCCGGCCCCGACTCCACACAAGGACTGAGGCCCCGGCATGGACGGGAGAGGAATCCCGAGAGGTCCCCTAGCAACTCGCATGGGGACTGGCCTTTCCTGAGGCCACCAGAGCGGGTCCCTGAGGTCCCCGTCGTAACTCGAGAAGACCTGCCGCAACTCGAGAAAATCCAGGAGGTTCTCCCCTCCAGGCGAGATGAGGCCCATTTCCGCTGAGGCGTCTCGAGGCTGATCACACCTCACCTCTGGAACTTCGAAAGGGTCCTTCACTCCCTTGGTGCAAAACAGGAAGTTCCCCGACATACCCGTCTCCACTCGAGAGGAAACACGAGGGTCCCGCCCACATCCAGAGGAGCCCCGTTTCCGCCTCGTAGCTCGAGATGAGGGATCCTTTCCCTGCTTCGTCGGGAAAGAGTTCCCGGCGTTCCCGTCGCATCTCAAGAGGAGGCCCTCTCAACAGGAACGGCGAGAGGAACTCCAGGGTCGTGCCACCATTCCAAGAGTCCCCCAGATGTCTCAGTCCATTCCAGAGGAACCTCTTTTCCCTTCACCGGCTCGTCTTTCACGCCGAGGATCGACTCACACCAAGGTGGCACGTGGCACAGCCCTGTGGGAAAGCCTCGTGGGAAAGCCTCGAGGGACAGCCTCGAGGGAAAGCCACAGATCCCTTGATCCACGTGACAGGAAGCGTGACACTACTGCTGCAGCTCGGGAGGAAAGCGCACGTGCATGCCCCCACTCGAGACGAGGCCTGACTCCCCTGGGGAGACTCAGAAGCACCCCAAGATCCATGGCAACACTGGAGAGGAATCCTCAGGTTCCGGCCCCGACTCCACACAAGGACTGAGGCCCCGGCATGGACGGGAGAGGAATCCCGAGAGGTCCCCTAGCAACTCGCATGGGGACTGGCCTTTCCTGAGGCCACCAGAGCGGGTCCCTGAGGTCCCCGTCGTAACTCCAGAAGACCTGCCGCAACTCGAGAAAATCCAGGAGGTTCTCCCCTCCAGGCGAGATGAGGCCCATTTCCGCTGAGGCGTCTCGAGGCTGATCACACCTCACCTCTGGAACTTCGAAAGGCTCCTTCACACCCTTGGTGCAAATCAAGAAGTTCCCCGACATACCCGTCTCCACTCGAGAGGAATCACGAGGGTCCCGCCCACATCCAGAGGAGCCCCGTTTCCGCCTCGTAGCTCGAGATGAGGGATCCTTTCCCTGCTTCGTCGGGAAAGAGTTCCCGGAGTTCCCGTCGCATCTCAAGAGGAGGCCCTCTCAACAGGAACGGCGAGAGGAACTCCACGGTCGTGCCACCATTCCAAGAGTCCCCCAGATGTCTCAGTCCATTCCAGAGGAACCTCTTTTCCCTTCACCGGCTCGTCTTTCACGCCGAGGATCTACTCACACCAAGGTGGCACGTGGCACAGCCCTGTGGGAAAGCCTCGTGGGAAAGCCTCGAGGGACAGCCTCGAGGGAAAGCCACAGATCCCTTGATCCACGTGACAGAGATCATGACACTAATGCTGCAGCTCGGGAGGAAAGCGCACGTGCATGCCCCCACTCGAGACGAGGCCTGACTCCCCTGGGGAGACTCAGAAGCACCCCAAGATCCATGGCAACACTGGAGAGGATTCCTCAGGTTCCAGCCCCGACTCCACACAAGGACTGAGACCCCGGCATGGACGGGAGAGGAATCACGAGAGGTCCCCTAGCAATTTCCATGTGGACTGGCCTTTCCTGAGGCCACCAGAGCGGGTCCCTGAGGTCCCCGTCGTAACTCGAGAAGACCTGCCGCAACTGGAGAAAATCCAGGAGGTTCTCCCCTCCAGGCGAGATGAGGCCCATTTCCGCTGAGGCGTCTCGAGGCTGATCACACCTCACCTCTGGAACTTCCAAAGGGTCCTTCACACCCTTGGTGCAAATCAAGAAGTTCCCCGACATACCCGTCTCCACTCGAGAGGAATCACGAGGGTCCCGCCCACATCCAGAGGAGCCCCGTTTCCGCCTCGTAGCTCGAGATGAGGGATCCTTTCCCTGCTTCGTCGGGAAAGAGTTCCCGGCGTTCCCGTCGCATCTCAAGAGGAGGCCCTCTCAACAGGAACGGCGAGAGGAACTCCAGGGTCGTGCCACCATTCCAAGAGTCCCCCAGATGTCTCAGTCCATTCCAGAGGAACCTCTTTTCCCTTCACCGGCTCGTCTTTCACGCCGAGGATCGACTCACACCAAGGTGGCACGTGGCACAGCCCTGTGGGAAAGCCTCGTGGGAAAGCCTCGAGGGACAGCCTCGAGGGAAAGCCACAGATCCCTTGATCCACGTGACAGGAAGCGTGACACTACTGCTGCAGCTCGGGAGGAAAGCGCACGTGCATGCCCCCACTCGAGACGAGGCCTGACTCTCCTGGGGAGACTCAGAAGCACCCCAAGATCCATGGCAACACTGGAGAGGAATCCTCAGGTTCCGGCCCCGACTCCACACAAGGACTGAGGCCCCGGCATGGACGGGAGAGGAATCCCGAGAGGGCCCCTAGCAACTCGCATGGGGACTGGCCTTTCCTGAGGCCACCAGAGCGGGTCCCTGAGGTCCCCGTCGTAACTCGAGAAGACCTGCCGCAACTCGAGAAAATCCAGGAAGTTCTCCCCTCCAGGCGAGATGAGGCCCATTTCCGATGAGGCGTCTCGAGGCTGATCACACCTCACCTCTGGAACTTCCAAAGGGTCCTTCACACCCTTGGTGCAAATCAAGAAGTTCCCCGACCTAGCCGTCTCCACTCGAGAGGAATCACGAGGGTCCCGCCCACATCCAGAGGAGCCCCGTTTCCGCCTCGTAGCTCGAGATGAGGGATCCTTTCCCTGCTTCGTCGGGAAAGAGTTCCCGGCGTTCCCGTCGCATCTCAAGAGGAGGCCCTCTCAACAGGAACGGCGAGAGGAACTCCAGGGTCGTGCCACCATTCCAAGAGTCCCCCAGATGTCTCAGTCCATTCCAGAGGGACCTCTTTTCCCTTCACCGGCTCGTCTTTCACGACGAGAATCGACTCACACCAAGGTGGCACGTGGCACAGCCCTGTGGGAAAGCCTCGTGGGAAAGCCTCGAGGGACAGCCTCGAGGGAAAGCCACAGATCCCTTGATCCACGTGACAGGAAGCGTGACACTACTGCTGCAGATCGGGAGGAAAGCGCACGTGCATTCCCCCACTCGAGACGAGGCCTGACTCCCCTGGGGAGACTCAGAAGCACCCCAATATCCACGGCAACACTGGAGAGGAATCCTCAGGTTCCGGCCCCGACTCCACACAAGGACTGAGGCCCCGGCATGGACGGGAGAGGAATCCCGAGAGGTCCCCTAGCAACTCGCATGGGGACTGGCCTTTCCTGAGGCCACCAGAGCGGGTCCCTGAGGTCCCCGTCGTAACTCCAGAAGACATGCCGCAACTCGAGAAAATCCAGGAGGTTCTCCCCTGCAGGCGAGATGAGGCCCATTTCCGCTGAGGCGTCTCGAGGCTGATCACACCTCACCTCTGGAACTTCGAAAGGGTCCTTCACACCCTTGGTGCAAATCAAGAAGTTCCCCGACATACCCGTCTCCACTCGAGAGGAATCACGAGGGTCCCGCCCACATCCAGAGGAGCCCCGTTTCCGCCTCGTAGCTCGAGATGAGGGATCCTTTCCCTGCTTCGTCGGGAAAGAGTTCCCGGCGTTCCCGTCGCATCTCAAGAGGAGGCCCTCTCAACAGGAACGGCGAGAGGAACTCCAGGGTCGTGCCACCATTCCAAGAGTCCCCCAGATGTCTCAGTCCATTCCAGAGGGACCTCTTTTCCCTTCACTGGCTCGTCTTTCACGCCGAGGATCGACTCACACCAAGGTGGCACGTGGCACAGCCCTGTGGGAAAGCCTCGTGGGAAAGCCTCGAGGGACAGCCTCGAGGGAAAGCCACAGATCCCTTGATCCACGTGACAGGAAGCGTGACACTACTGCTGTAGATCGGGAGGAAAGCGCACGTGCATTCCCCCACTCGAGACGAGGCCTGACTCCCCTGGGGAGACTCAGAAGCACCCCAAGATCCACGGCAACACTGGAGAGGAATCCTCAGGTTCCGGCCCCGACTCCACACAAGGACTGAGGCCCCGGCATGGACGGGAGAGGAATCCCGAGAGGTCCCCTAGCAACTCGCATGGGGACTGGCCTTTCCTGAGGCCACCAGAGCGGGTCCCTGAGGTCCCCGTCGTAACTCCAGAAGACATGCCGCAACTCGAGAAAATCCAGGAGGTTCTCCCCTGCAGGCGAGATGAGGCCCATTTCCGCTGAGGCGTCTCGAGGCTGATCACACCTCACCTCTGGAACTTCCAAAGGGTCCTTCACACCCTTGGTGCAAATCAAGAAGTTCCCCGACATACCCGTCTCCACTCGAGAGGAATCACGAGGGTCCCGCCCACATCCAGAGGAGCCCCGTTTCCGCCTCGTAGCTCGAGATGAGGGATCCTTTCCCTGCTTCGTCAGGAAAGAGTTCCCGGCGTTCCCGTCGCATCTCAAGTGGAGGCCCTCTCAACAGGAACGGCGAGAGGAACTCCAGGGTCGTGCCACCATTCCAAGAGTCCCCCAGATGTCTCAGTCCATTCCAGAGGAACCTCTTTTCCCTTCACCGGCTCGTCTTTCACGCCGAGGATCGACTCACACCAAGGTGGCACGTGGCCACAGCCCTGTGGGAAAGCCTCGTGGGAAAGCCTCGAGGGACAGCCTCGAGGGAAAGCCACAGATCCCTTGATCCACGTGACAGGAAGCGTGACACTACTGCTGCAGCTCGGGAGGAAAGCGCACGTGCATGCCCCCACTCGAGACGAGGCCTGACTCTCCTGGGGAGACTCAGAAGCACCCCAAGATCCATGGCAACACTGGAGAGGAATCCTCAGGTTCCGGCCCCGACTCCACACAAGGACTGAGGCCCCGGCATGGACGGGAGAGGAATCCCGAGAGGTCCCCTAGCAACTCGCATGGGGACTGGCCTTTCCTGAGGCCACCAGAGCGGGTCCCTGAGGTCCCCATCGTAACTCGAGAAGACCTGCCGCAACTCGAGAAAATCCAGGAGGTTCTCCCCTCCAGGCGAGATGAGGCCCATTTCCGCTGAGGCGTCTCGAGGCTGATCACACCTCACCTCTGGAACTTCGAAAGGGTCCTTCACACCCTTGGTGCAAATCAAGAAGTTCCCCGACATACCCGTCTCCCCTCGAGAGGAAACACGAGGGTCCCGACCACATCCAGTGTAGCCCCGTTTCCGCCTCGTAGCTCGAGATGAGGGATCCTTTCCCTGCTTCGTCGGGAAAGAGTTCCCGGCGTTCCCGTCGCATCTCAAGAGGAGGCCCTCTCAACAGGAACGGCGAGAGGAACTCCAGGGTCGTGCCACCATTCCAAGAGTCCCCCAGATGTCTCAGTCCATTCCAGAGGAACCTCTTTTCCCTACACCGGCTCGTCTTTCACGCCGAGAATCGACTGACACCAAGGTGGCACGTGGCACAGCCCTGTGGGAAAGCCTCGTGGGACAGCCTCGAGGGACAGCCTCGAGGGAGAGCCACAGATCCCTTGATCCACGTGACAGGAAGCGTGACACTACTGCTGCAGCTTGGGAGGAAAGCGCACGTGCATGCCCCCACTCGAGACGAGGCCTGACTCCCCTGGGGAGACTCAGAAGCACCCCAAGATCCATGGCAACACTGGAGAGGAATCCTCAGGTTCCGGCCCCGACTCCACACAAGGACTGAGGCCCCGGCATGGACGGGAGAGGAATCCCGAGAGGTCCCCTAGCAACTCGCATGGGGACTGGCCTTTCCTGAGGCCACCAGAGCGGGTCCCTGAGGTCCCCGTCGTAACTCGAGAAGACCTGCCGCAACTCGAGAAAATCCAGGAGGTTCTCCCCTCCAGGCGAGATGAGGCCCATTTCCGCTGAGGCGTCTCGAGGCTGATCACACCTCACCTCTGGAACTTCCAAAGGGTCCTTCACACCCTTGGTGCAAATCAAGAAGTTCCCCGACCTAGCCGTCTCCACTCGAGAGGAATCACGAGGGTCCCGCCCACATCCAGAGGAGCCCCGTTTCCGCCTCGTAGCTCGAGATGAGGGATCCTTTCCCTGCTTCGTCGGGAAAGAGTTCCCGGCGTTCCCGTCGCATCTCAAGAGGAGGCCCTCTCAACAGGAACGGCGAGAGGAACTCCAGGGTCGTGCCACCATTCCAAGAGTCCCCCAGATGTCTCAGTCCATTCCAGAGGAACCTCTTTTCCCTACACCGGCTCGTCTTTCACGCCGAGAATCGACTGACACCAAGGTGGCACGTGGCACAGCCCTGTGGGAAAGCCTCGTGGGACAGCCTGGAGGGACAGCCTCGAGGGAGAGCCACAGATCCCTTGATCCACGTGACAGGAAGCGTGACACTACTGCTGCAGCTCGGGAGGAAAGCGCACGTGCATGCCCCCACTCGAGACGAGGCCTGACTCCTCTGGGGAGACTCAGAAGCACCCCAAGATCCATGGCAACACTGGAGAGGAATCCTCAGGTTCCGGCCCCGACTCCACACAAGGACTGAGGCCCCGGCATGGACGGGAGAGGAATCCCGAGAGGGCCCCTAGCAACTCGCATGGGGACTGGCCTTTCCTGAGGCCACCAGAGCGGGTCCCTGAGGTCCCCGTCGTAACTCGAGAAGACCTGCCGCAACTCGAGAA
Organism: Budorcas taxicolor; assembly: GCF_023091745.1. Taxonomy (NCBI): domain Eukaryota; kingdom Metazoa; phylum Chordata; class Mammalia; order Artiodactyla; family Bovidae; genus Budorcas; species Budorcas taxicolor. The sequence continues at coordinate 23,900 of NW_026291506.1, forward strand.
AATCCAGGAGGTTCTCCCCTCCAGGCGAGATGAGGCCCATTTCCGCTGAGGCGTCTCGAGGCTGATCACACCTCACCTCTGGAACTTCGAAAGGGTCCTTCACACCCTTGGTGCAAATCAAGAAGTTCCCCGACATACCCGTCTCCCCTCGAGAGGAAACACGAGGGTCCCGACCACATCCAGTGTAGCCCAATTCCGCCTCGTAGCTCGAGATGAGGGATCCTTTCCCTGCTTCGTCGGGAAAGAGTTCCCGGCGTTCCCGTCGCATCTCAAGAGGAGGCCCTCTCAACAGGAACGGCGAGAGGAACTCCAGGGTGGTGCCACCATTCCAAGAGTCCCCCAGATGTCTCAGTCCATTCCAGAGGAACCTCTTTTCCCTACACCGGCTCGTCTTTCACGCCGAGAATCGACTGACACCAAGGTGGCACGTGGCACAGCCCTGTGGGAAAGCCTCGTGGGACAGCCTCGAGGGACAGCCTCGAGGGAGAGCCACAGATCCCTTGATCCACGTGAGAGGAAGCGTGACACTACTGATGCAGCTTGGGAGGAAAGCGCACGTGCATGCCCCCACTCGAGACGAGGCCTGACTCCCCTGGGGAGACTCAGAAGCACCCCAAGATCCATGGCAACACTGGAGAGGAATCCTCAGGTTCCGGCCCCGACTCCACACAAGGACTGAGGCCCCGGCATGGACGGGAGAGGAATCCCGAGAGGTCCCCTAGCAACTCGCATGGGGACTGGCCTTTCCTGAGGCCACCAGAGCGGGTCCCTGAGGTCCCCGTCGTAACTCGAGAAGACCTGCCGCAACTCGAGAAAATCCAGGAGGTTCTCCCCTCCAGGCGAGATGAGGCCCATTTCCGCTGAGGCGTCTCGAGGCCGATCACACCTCACCTCTGGAACTTCCAAAGGGTCCTTCACACCCTTGGTGCAAATCAAGAAGTTCCCCGACATACCCGTCTCCACTCGAGAGGAATCACGAGGGTCCCGCCCACATCCAGAGGAGCCCCGTTTCCGCCTCGTAGCTCGAGATGAGGGATCCTTTACCTGCTTCGTCGGGAAAGAGTTCCCGGCGTTCCCGTCGCATCTCAAGAGGAGGCCCTCTCAACAGGAACGGCGAGAGGAACTCCAGGGTCGTGCCACCATTCCAAGAGTCCCCCAGATGTCTCAGTCCATTCCAGAGGAACCTCTTTTCCCTTCACCGGCTCGACTTTCACGCCGAGGATCGACTCACACCAAGGTGGCACGTGGCACAGCCCTGTGGGAAAGCCTCGTGGGAAAGCCTCGAGGGACAGCCTCGAGGGAAAGCCACAGATCCCTTGATCCACGTGACAGGAAGCGTGACACTACTGCTGCAGCTCGGGAGGAAAGCGCACGTGCATGCCCCCACTCGAGACGAGGCCTGACTCTCCTGGGGAGACTCAGAAGCACCCCAAGATCCATGGCAACACTGGAGAGGAATCCTCAGGTTCCGGCCCCGACTCCACACAAGGACTGAGGCCCCGGCATGGACGGGAGAGGAATCCCGAGAGGGCCCCTAGCAACTCGCATGGGGACTGGCCTTTCCTGAGGCCACCAGAGCGGGTCCCTGAGGTCCCCGTCGTAACTCGAGAAGACCTGCCGCAACTAGAGAAAATCCAGGAAGTTCTCCCCTCCAGGCGAGATGAGGCCCATTTCCGCTGAGGCGTCTCGAGGCTGATCACACCTCACCTCTGGAACTTCCAAAGGGTCCTTCACACCCTTGGTGCAAATCAAGAAGTTCCCCGACCTAGCCGTCTCCACTCGAGAGGAATCACGAGGGTCCCGCCCACATCCAGAGGAGCCCCGTTTCCGCCTCGTAGCTCGAGATGAGGGATCCTTTCCCTGCTTCGTCGGGAAAGAGTTCCCGGCGTTCCCGTCGCATCTCAAGAGGAGGCCCTCTCAACAGGAACGGCGAGAGGAACTCCAGGGTCGTGCCACCATTCCAAGAGTCCCCCAGATGTCTCAGTCCATTCCAGAGGGACCTCTTTTCCCTTCACCGGCTCGTCTTTCACGCCGAGGATCGACTCACACCAAGGTGGCACGTGGCACAGCCCTGTGGGAAAGCCTCGTGGGAAAGCCTCGAGGGACAGCCTCGAGGGAAAGCCACAGATCCCTTGATCCACGTGACAGGAAGCGTGACACTACTGCTGCAGATCGGGAGGAAAGCGCACGTGCATTCCCCCACTCGAGACGAGGCCTGACTCCCCTGGGGAGACTCAGAAGCACCCCAATATCCACGGCAACACTGGAGAGGAATCCTCAGGTTCCGGCCCCGACTCCACACAAGGACTGAGGCCCCGGCATGGACGGGAGAGGAATCCCGAGAGGTCCCCTAGCAACTCGCATGGGGACTGGCCTTTCCTGAGGCCACCAGAGCGGGTCCCTGAGGTCCCCGTCGTAACTCCAGAAGACATGCCGCAACTCGAGAAAATCCAGGAGGTTCTCCCCTGCAGGCGAGATGAGGCCCATTTCCGCTGAGGCGTCTCGAGGCTGATCACACCTCACCTCTGGAACTTCGAAAGGGTCCTTCACACCCTTGGTGCAAATCAAGAAGTTCCCCGACATACCCGTCTCCACTCGAGAGGAATCACGAGGGTCCCGCCCACATCCAGAGGAGCCCCGTTTCCGCCTCGTAGCTCGAGATGAGGGATCCTTTCCCTGCTTCGTCAGGAAAGAGTTCCCGGCGTTCCCGTCGCATCTCAAGTGGAGGCCCTCTCAACAGGAACGGCGAGAGGAACTCCAGGGTCGTGCCACCATTCCAAGAGTCCCCCAGATGTCTCAGTCCATTCCAGAGGAACCTCTTTTCCCTTCACCGGCTCGTCTTTCACGCCGAGGATCGACTCACACCAAGGTGGCACATGGCACAGCCCTGTGGGAAAGCCTCGTGGGAAAGCCTCGAGGGACAGCCTCGAGGGAAAGCCACAGATCCCTTGATCCACGTGACAGGAAGCGTGACACTACTGCTGCAGCTCGGGAGGAAAGCGCACGTGCATGCCCCCACTCGAGACGAGGCCTGACTCCCCTGGGGAGACTCAGAAGCACCCCAAGATCCATGGCAACACTGGAGAGGAATCCTCAGGTTCCGGCCCCGACTCCACACAAGGACTGAGGCCCCGGCATGGACGGGAGAGGAATCCCGAGAGGTCCCCTAGCAACTCGCATGGGGACTGGCCTTTCCTGAGGCCACCAGAGCGGGTCCCTGAGGTCCCCGTCGTAACTCGAGAAGACCTGCCGCAACTCGAGAAAATCCAGGAGGTTCTCCCCTCCAGGCGAGATGAGGCCCATTTCCGCTGAGGCGTCTCGAGGCTGATCACACCTCACCTCTGGAACTTCCAAAGGGTCCTTCACACCCTTGGTGCAAATCAAGAAGTTCCCCGACCTAGCCGTCTCCACTCGAAAGGAATCACGAGGGTCCCGCCCACATCCAGAGGAGCCCCGTTTCCGCCTCGTAGCTCGAGATGAGGGATCCTTTCCCTGCTTCGTCGGGAAAGAGTTCCCGGCGTTTCCGTCGCATCTCAAGAGGAGGCCCTCTCAACAGGAACGGCGAGAGGAACTCCAGGGTCGTGCCACCATTCCAAGAGTCCCCCAGATGTCTCAGTCCATTCCAGAGGAACCTCTTTTCCCTACACCGGCTCGTCTTTCACGCCGAGAATCGACTGACATCAAGGTGGCACGTGGCACAGCCCTGTGGGAAAGCCTCGTGGGACAGCCTGGAGGGACAGCCTCGAGGGCGAGCCACAGATCCCTTGATCCACGTGACAGGAAGCGTGACACTACTGCTGCAGCTCGGGAGGAAAGCGCACGTGCATGCCCCCACTCGAGACGAGGCCTGACTCCTCTGGGGAGACTCAGAAGCACCCCAAGATCCATGGCAACACTGGAGAGGAATCCTCAGGTTCCGGTCCCGACTCCACACAAGGACTGAGGCCCCGGCATGGACGGGAGAGGAATCCCGAGAGGTCCCCTAGCAACTCGCATGGGGACTGGCCTTTCCTGAGGCCACCAGAGCGGGTACCTGAGGTCCCCGTCGTAACTCCAGAAGACCTGCCGCAACTCGAGAAAATCCAGGAGGTTCTCCCCTCCAGGCGAGATGAGGCCCATTTCCGCTGAGGCGTCTCGAGGCTGATCACACCTCACCTCTGGAACTTCGAAAGGGTCCTTCACACCCTTGGTGCAAATCAAGAAGTTCCCCGACATACCCGTCTCCATTCGAGAGGAAACACGAGGGTCCCGACCACATCCAGAGGAGCCCCGTTTCCGCCTCGTAGCTCGAGATGAGGGATCCTTTCCCTGCTTCGTCGGGAAAGAGTTCCCGGCATTCCCATAGCATCTCAAGACGAGGCCCTCTCAACAGGAACGGCGAGAGGAACGCCAGGGTCGTGCCACCATTCCAAAAGTCCCCCAGATGTCTCAGTTCACTCCAGAGGAACCTTTTTTCCCTTCACCGGCTCGTCTTTCACGGCGAGGATCGACTCACACCAAGGTGGCACGTGGCACAGCCCTGTGAGAAAGCCTCGTGGGAAAGCCTCGAGGGACAGCCTTGAGGGAAAGCCACAGATCCCTTGATCCACGTGACAGGAAGCGTGACACTACTGCTGCAGCTCGGGAGGAAAGCGCACCTGCATGCCACCACACGAGAGGAGGCCAGACTCCCCTGGGGAGACTCAGAAGCACCCCAAGATCCATGGCAACACTGGAGAGGAATCCTCAGGTTCCGGCCCCGACTCCACACAAGGACTGAGGCCCCGGCATGGACGGGAGAGGAATCCCGAGAGGTCCCCTAGCAACTCGCATGGGGACTGGCCTTTCCTGAGGCCACCAGAGCGGGTCCCTGAGGTCCCCGTCGTAACTCGAGAAGACCTGCCGCAACTCGAGAAAATCCAGGAGGTTCTCCCCTCCAGGCGAGATGAGGCCCATTTCCGCTGAGGCGTCTCGAGGCTGATCACACCTCACCTCTGGAACTTCGAAAGTGTCCTTCACTCCCTTGGTACAAAACTGGAAGTTCCCCGACATACCCGTCTCCACTCGAGAGGAAACACGAGGGTCCCGCCCACATCCAGAGGAGCCCCGTTTCCGCCTCGTAGCTCGAGATGAGGGATCCTTTCCCTGCTTCGTCGGGAAAGAGTTCCCGGCGTTCCCGTCGCATCTCAAGAGGAGGCCCTCTCAACAGGAACGGCGAGAGGAACTCCAGGGTCGTGCCACCATTCCAAGAGTCCCCCAGATGTCTCAGTCCATTCCAGAGGAACCTCTTTTCCCTTCACCGGCTCGTCTTTCACGCCGAGGATCGACTCACACCAAGGTGGCACGTGGCACAGCCCTGTGGGAAAGCCTCGTGGGAAAGCCTCGAGGGACAGCCTCGAGGGAAAGCCACAGATCCCTTGATCCACGTGACAGGAAGCGTGACACTACTGCTGCAGCTCGGGAGGAAAGCGCACGTGCATGCCCCCACTCGAGACGAGGCCTGACTCCCCTGGGGAGACTCAGAAGCACCCCAAGATCCATGGCAACACTGGAGAGGAATCCTCAGGTTCCGGCCCCGACTCCACACAAGGACTGAGGCCCCGGCATGGACGGGAGAGGAATCCCGAGAGGTCCCCTAGCAACTCGCATGGGGACTGGCCTTTCCTGAGGCCACCAGAGCGGGTACCTGAGGTCCCCGTCGTAACTCCAGAAGACCTGCCGCAACTCGAGAAAATCCAGGAGGTTCTCCCCTCCAGGCGAGATGAGGCCCATTTCCGCTGAGGCGTCTCGAGGCTGATCACACCTCACCTCTGGAACTTCGAAAGGGTCCTTCACACCCTTGGTGCAAATCAAGAAGTTCCCCGACATACCCGTCTCCATTCGAGAGGAAACACGAGGGTCCCGACCACATCCAGAGGAGCCCCGTTTCCGCCTCGTAGCTCGAGATGAGGGATCCTTTCCCTGCTTCGTCGGGAAAGAGTTCCCGGCATTCCCATAGCATCTCAAGACGAGGCCCTCTCAACAGGAACGGCGAGAGGAACGCCAGGGTCGTGCCACCATTCCAAGAGTCCCCCAGATGTCTCAGTCCATTCCAGAGGAACCTCTTTTCCCTTCACCGGCTCGTCTTTCACGCCGAGGATCGACTCACACCAAGGTGGCACGTGGCACAGCCCTGTGGGAAAGCCTCGTGGGAAAGCCTCGAGGGACAGCCTCGAGGGAAAGCCACAGATCCCTTGATCCACGTGACAGGAAGCGTGACACTACTGCTGCAGCTCGGGAGGAAAGCGCACGTGCATGCCCCCACTCGAGACGAGGCCTGACTCTCCTGGGGAGACTCAGAAGCACCCCAAGATCCATGGCAACACTGGAGAGGAATCCTCAGGTTCCGGCCCCGACTCCACACAAGGACTGAGGCCCCGGCATGGACGGGAGAGGAATCCCGAGAGGTCCCCTAGCAACTCGCATGGGGACTGGCCTTTCCTGAGGCCACCAGAGCGGGTCCCTGAGGTCCCCGTCGTAACTCGAGAAGACCTGCCGCAACTCGAGAAAATCCAGGAGGTTCTCCCCTCCAGGCGAGATGAGGCCCATTTCCGCTGAGGCGTCTCGAGGCTGATCACACCTCACCTCTGGAACTTCGAAAGGGTCCTTCACACCCTTGGTGCAAATCAAGAAGTTCCCCGACATACCCGTCTCCCCTCGAGAGGAAACACGAGGGTCCCGACCACATCCAGTGTAGCCCCGTTTCCGCCTCGTAGCTCGAGATGAGGGATCCTTTCCCTGCTTCGTCGGGAAAGAGTTCCCGGCGTTCCCGTCGCATCTCAAGAGGAGGCCCTCTCAACAGGAACGGCGAGAGGAACTCCAGGGTCGTGCCACCATTCCAAGAGTCCCCCAGATGTCTCAGTCCATTCCAGAGGAACCTCTTTTCCCTACACCGGCTCGTCTTTCACGCCGAGAATCGACTGACACCAAGGTGGCACGTGGCACAGCCCTGTGGGAAAGCCTCGTGGGACAGCCTCGAGGGACAGCCTCGAGGGAGAGCCCAGATCCCTTGATCCACGTGACAGGAAGCGTGACACTACTGCTGCAGCTTGGGAGGAAAGCGCACTTGCATGCCCCCACTCGAGACGAGGCCTGACTCCCCTGGGGAGACTCAGAAGCACCCCAAGATCCATGGCAACACTGGAGAGGAATCCTCAGGTTCCGGCCCCGACTCCACACAAGGACTGAGGCCCCGGCATGGACGGGAGAGGAATCCCGAGAGGTCCCCTAGCAACTCGCATGGGGACTGGCCTTTCCTGAGGCCACCAGAGCGGGTCCCTGAGGTCCCCGTCGTAACTCGAGAAGACCTGCCGCAACTCGAGAAAATCCAGGAGGTTCTCCCCTCCAGGCGAGATGAGGCCCATTTCCGCTGAGGCGTCTCGAGGCTGATCACACCTCACCTCTGGAACTTCCAAAGGGTCCTTCACACCCTTGGTGCAAATCAAGAAGTTCCCCGACATACCCGTCTCCACTCGAGAGGAATCACGAGGGTCCCGCCCACATCCAGAGGAGCCCCGTTTCCGCCTCGTAGCTCGAGATGAGGGATCCTTTCCCTGCTTCGTCGGGAAAGAGTTCCCGGCGTTCCCGTCGCATCTCAAGAGGAGGCCCTCTCAACAGGAACGGCGAGAGGAACTCCAGGGTCGTGCCACCATTCCAAGAGTCCCCCAGATGTCTCAGTCCATTCCAGAGGAACCTCTTTTCCCTACACCGGCTCGTCTTTCACGCCGAGAATCGACTGACACCAAGGTGGCACGTGGCACAGCCCTGTGGGAAAGCCTCGTGGGACAGCCTGGAGGGACAGCCTCGAGGGAGAGCCACAGATCCCTTGATCCACGTGACAGGAAGCGTGACACTACTGCTGCAGCTCGGGAGGAAAGCGCACGTGCATGCCCCCACTCGAGACGAGGCCTGACTCCTCTGGGGAGACTCAGAAGCACCCCAAGATCCATGGCAACACTGGAGAGGAATCCTCAGGTTCCGGCCCCGACTCCACACAAGGACTGAGGCCCCGGCATGGACGGGAGAGGAATCCCGAGAGGGCCCCTAGCAACTCGCATGGGGACTGGCCTTTCCTGAGGCCACCAGAGCGGGTCCCTGAGGTTCCCGTCGTAACTCGAGAAGACCTGCCGCAACTCGAGAAAATCCAAGAGGTTCTCCCCTCCAAGCGAGATGAGGCCCATTTCTGCTGAGGCGTCTCGAGGCTGATCACACCTCCCCTCTGGAACTTCGAAAGGGTCCTTCACACCCTTGGTGCAAATCAAGAAGTTCCCCGACATACCCGTCTCCATTCGAGAGGAAACACGAGGGTCCCGACCACATCCAGAGGAGCCCCGTTTCCGCCTCGTAGCTCGAGATGAGGGATCCTTTCCCTGCTTCGTCGGGAAAGAGTTCCCGGCATTCCCATAGCATCTCAAGACGAGGCCCTCTCAACAGGAACGGCGAGAGGAACGCCAGGGTCGTGCCACCATTCCAAAAGTCCCCCAGATGTCTCAGTTCACTCCAGAGGAACCTTTTTTCCCTTCACCGGCTCGTCTTTCACGGCGAGGATCGACTCACACCAAGGTGGCACGTGGCACAGCCCTGTGAGAAAGCCTCGTGGGAAAGCCTCGAGGGACAGCCTTGAGGGAAAGCCACAGATCCCTTGATCCACGTGACAGGAAGCGTGACACTACTGCTGCAGCTCGGGAGGAAAGCGCACCTGCATGCCACCACTCGAGAGGAGGCCAGACTCCCCTGGGGAGACTCAGAAGCACCCCAAGATCCATGGCAACACTGGAGAGGAATCCTCAGGTTCCGGCCCCGACTCCACACAAGGACTGAGGCCCCGGCATGGACGGGAGAGGAATCCCGAGAGGTCCCCTAGCAACTCGCATGGGGACTGGCCTTTCCTGAGGCCACCAGAGCGGGTCCCTGAGGTCCCCGTCGTAACTCGAGAAGACCTGCCGCAACTCGAGAAAATCCAGGAGGTTCTCCCCTCCAGGCGAGATGAGGCCCATTTCCGCTGAGGCGTCTCGAGGCTGATCACACCTCACCTCTGGAACTTCGAAAGTGTCCTTCACTCCCTTGGTGCAAAACAGGAAGTTCCCCGACATACCCGTCTCCACTCGAGAGGAAACACGAGGGTCCCGCCCACATCCAGAGGAGCCCCGTTTCCGCCTCGTAGCTCGAGATGAGGGATCCTTTCCCTGCTTCGTCGGGAAAGAGTTCCCCGCGTTCCCGTCGCATCTCAAGAGGAGGCCCTCTCAACAGGAACGGCGAGAGGAACTCCAGGGTCGTGCCACCATTCCAAGAGTCCCCCAGATGTCTCAGTCCATTCCAGAGGAACCTCTTTTCCCTTCACCGGCTCGTCTTTCACGCCGAGGATCGACTCACACCAAGGTGGCACGTGGCACAGCCCTGTGGGAAAGCCTCGTGGGAAAGCCTCGAGGGACAGCCTCGAGGGAAAGCCACAGATCCCTTGATCCACGTGACAGGAAGCGTGACACTACTGCTGCAGCTCGGGAGGAAAGCGCACGTGCATGCCCCCACTCGAGACGAGGCCTGACTCCCCTGGGGAGACTCAGAAGCACCCCAAGATCCATGGCAACACTGGAGAGGAATCCTCAGGTTCCGGCCCCGACTCCACACAAGGACTGAGGCCCCGGCATGGACGGGAGAGGAATCCCGAGAGGTCCCCTAGCAACTCGCATGGGGACTGGCCTTTCCTGAGGCCACCAGAGCGGGTCCCTGAGGTCCCCCGTCGTAACTCCAGAAGACCTGCCGCAACTCGAGAAAATCCAGGAGGTTCTCCCCTCCAGGCGAGATGAGGCCCATTTCCGCTGAGGCGTCTCGAGGCTGATCACACCTCACCTCTGGAACTTCGAAAGGGTCCTTCACACCCTTGGTGCAAATCAAGAAGTTCCCCGACATACCCGTCTCCACTCGAGAGGAATCACGAGGGTCCCACCCACATCCAGAGGAGCCCCGTTTCCGCCTCGTAGCTCGAGATGAGGGATCCTTTCCCTGCTTCGTCGGGAAAGAGTTCCCGGAATTCCCGTCGCATCTCAAGAGGAGGCCCTCTCAACAGGAACGGCTAGAGGAACTCCAGGGTCGTGCCACCATTCCAAGAGTCCCCCAGATGTCTCAGTCCATTCCAGAGGAACCTCTTTTCCCTTCACCGGCTCGTCTTTCACGCCGAGGATCTACTCACACCAAGGTGGCACGTGGCACAGCCCTGTGGGAAAGCCTCGTGGGAAAGCCTCGAGGGACAGCCTCGAGGGAAAGCCACAGATCCCTTGATCCACGTGACAGGAAGCATGACACTAATGCTGCAGCTCGGGAGGAAAGCGCACGTGCATGCCCCCACTCGAGACGAGGCCTGACTCCCCTGGGAGACTCAGAAGCACCCCAAGATCCATGGCAACACTGGAGAGGATTCCTCAGGTTCCAACCCCCGACTCCACACAAGGACTGAGACCCCGGCATGGACGGGAGAGGAATCACGAGAGGTCCCCTAGCAACTTCCATGTGGACTGGCCTTTCCTGAGGCCACCAGAGCGGGTCCCTGAGGTCCCCGTCGTAACTCGAGAAGACCTGCCGCAACTGGAGAAAATCCAGGAGGTTCTCCCCTCCAGGCGAGATGAGGCCCATTTCCGCTGAGGCGTCTCGAGGCTGATCACACCTCCCCTCTGGAACTTCGAAAGGGTCCTTCACACCCTTGGTGCAAATCAAGAAGTTCCCCGACATACCCGTCTCCACTCGAGAGGAAACACGAGGGTCCCGCCCACATCCAGAGGAGCCCCGTTTCCACCTCGTAGCTCGAGATGAGGGATCCTTTCCCTGCTTCGTCGGGAAAGAGTTCCGGGCGTTCCCGTCGTATCTCAAGGGGAGGCCCTCTCAACAGGAACGGCGAGAGGAACTCCAGGGTCGTGCCACCATTCCAAGAGTCCCCCAGATGTCTCAGTCCATTCCAGACGAACCTCTTTTCCCTACACCGGCTCGTCTTTCACGCCGAGAATCGACTGACACCAAGGTGGCACGTGGCACATCCCTGTGGGAAAGCCTCGTGGGACAGCCTCGAGGGACAGCCTCGAGGGAGAGCCACAGATCCCTTGATCCACGTGACAGGAAGCGTGACACTACTGCTGCAGCTCGGGAGGAAAGCGCACGTGCATGCCCCCACTCGAGACGAGGCCTGACTCCTCTGGGAGACTCAGAAGCACCCCAAGATCCATGGCAACACTGGAGAGGAATCCTCAGGTTCCGGCCCCGACTCCACACAAGGACTGAGGCCCCGGCATGGACGGGAGAGGAATCCCGAGAGGTCCCCTAGCAACTCGCATGGGGACTGGCCTTTCCTGAGGCCACCAGAGCGGGTCCCTGAGGTTCCCGTCGTAACTCGAGAAGACCTGCCGCAACTCGAAAAAATCCAAGAGGTTCTCCCCTCCAGGCGAGATGAGGCCCATTTCTGCTGAGGCGTCTCGAGGCTGATCACACCTCCCCCTCTGGAACTTCGAAAGGGTCCTTCACACCCTTGGTGCAAATCAAGAAGTTCCCCGACATACCCGTCTCCATTCGAGAGGAAACACGAGGGTCCCGACCACATCCAGAGGAGGCCCGTTTCCGCCTCGTAGCTCGAGATGAGGGATCCTTTCCCTGCTTCGTCAGGAAAGAGTTCCCGGCATTCCCATAGCATCTCAAGACGAGGCCCTCTCAACAGGAACGGCGAGAGGAACTCCAGGGTCGTGCCACCATTCCAAAAGTCCCCCAGATGTCTCAGTTCACTCCAGAGGAACCTTTTTTCCCTTCACCGGCTCGTCTTTCACGCCGAGGATCGACTCACACCAAGGTGGCACGTGGCACAGCCCTGTGAGAAAGCCTCGTGGGAAAGCCTCGAGGGACAGCCTTGAGGGAAAGCCACAGATACCTTGATCCACGTGACAGGAAGCGTGACACTACTGCTGCAGCTCGGGAGGAAAGCGCACCTGCATGCCACCACTCGAGAGGAGGCCTGACTCCCCTGGGGAGACTCAGAAGCACCCCAAGATCCATGGCAACACTTGAGAGGATTCCTCAGGTTCCGGCCCCGACTCCACACAAGGACTGAGGCCCCGGCATGGACGGGAGAGCAATCCCGAGAGGTCCCCTAGCAACTCGCATGGGGACTGGCCTTTCCTGAGGCCACCAGAGCGGGTCCCTGAGGTCCCCGTCGTAACTCGAGAAGACCTGCCGCAACTCGAGAAAATCCAGGAGGTTCTCCCCTCCAGGCGAGATGAGACCCATTTCCGCTGAGGCGTCTCGAGGCTGATCACACCTCACCTCTGGAACTTCGAAAGTGTCCTTCACTCCCTTGGTGCAAAACAGGAAGTTCCCCGACATACCCGTCTCCACTCGAGAGGAAACACGAGGGTCCCGCCCACATCCAGAGGAGCCCCGTTTCCGCCTCGTAGCTCGAGATGAGGGATCCTTTCCCTGCTTCGTCGGGAAAGAGTTCCCGGCGTTCCCGTCGCATCTCAAGAGGAGGCCCTCTCAACAGGAACGGCGAGAGGAACTCCAGGGTCGTGCCACCATTCCAAGAGTCCCCCAGATGTCTCAGTCCATTCCAGAGGAACCTCTTTTCCCTTCACCGGCTCGTCTTTCACGCCGAGGATCGACTCACACCAAGGTGGCACGTGGCACAGCCCTGTGGGAAAGCCTCGTGGGAAAGCCTCGAGGGACAGCCTCGAGGGAAAGCCACAGATCCCTTGATCCACGTGACAGGAAGCGTGACACTTCTGCTGCAGCTCGGGAGGAAAGCGCACGTGCATGCCCCCACTCGAGACGAGGCCTGACTCCCCTGGGGAGACTCAGAAGCACCCCAAGATCCATGGCAACACTGGAGTGGAATCCTCAGGTTCCGGCCCCGACTCCACACAAGGACTGAGGCCCCGGCATGGACGGGAGAGGAATCCCGAGAGGTCCCCTAGCAACTCGCATGGGGACTGGCCTTTCCTGAGGCCACCAGAGCGGGTCCCTGCGGTCCCCGTCGTAACTCCAGAAGACCTGCCTCAACTCGAGAAAATCCAGGAGGTTCTCCCCTCCAGGCGAGAAGAGGCCCATTTCCGCTGAGGCGTCTCGAGGCTGATCACACCTCACCTCTGGAACTTCCAAAGGTTCCTTCACACCCTTGGTGCAAATCAAGACGTTCCCCGACATAGCCGTCTCCACTCGAGAGGAATCACGAGGGTCCCGCCCACATCCAGAGGAGCCCCGTTTCCGCCTCGTAGCTCGAGATGAAGGATCCTTTCCCTGCTTCTTCGGGAAAGAGTTCCCGGCGTTCCCGTCGCATCTCAAGAGGAGGCCCACTCAACAGGAATGGCGAGAGGAACTCCAGGGTCGTGCCACCATTCCAAGAGTCCCCCAGATGTCTCAGTCCATTCCAGAGGAACCTCCTTTCCCTACACCGGCTTGTCTTTCACGCCGAGAATCGACTCACACCAAGGTGGCACGTGGCACAGCCCTGTGGGAAAGCCTCGTGGGAAAGCCTCGAGGGACAGCCTCGAGGGAGAGCCACAGATCCCTTGATCCACGTGACAGGAAGCGTGACACTACTGCTGCAGCTCGGGAGGAAAGCGCACGTGCATGCCCCCACTCGAGATGAGGCCTGACTCCCCTGGGGAGACTCAGAAGCACCCCAAGATCCATGGCAACACTGGAGAGGATTCCTCAGGTTCCAGCCCCGACTCCACACAAGGACTGAGACCCCGGCATGGACGGGAGAGGAATCACGAGTGGTCCCCTAGCAACTTCCATGTGGACTGGCCTTTCCTGAGGCCACCAGAGCGGGTCCCTGAGGTCCCCGTCGTAACTCGAGAAGACCTGCCGCAACTGGAGAAAATCCAGGAGGTTCTCCCCTCCAGGCGAGATGAGGCCCATTTCCGCTGAGGCGTCTCAAGGCTGATCACACCTCCCCTCTGGAACTTCGAAAGGGTCCTTCACACCCTTGGTGCAAATCAAGAAGTTCCCCGACATACCCGTCTCCACTCGAGAGGAAACACGAGGGTCCCGCCCACATCCAGAGGAGCCCCGTTTCCGCCTCGTAGCTCGAGATGAGGGATCCTTTCCCTGCTTCGTCGGGAAAGAGTTCCCGGCGTTCCCGTCGCATCTCAAGAGGAGGCCCTCTCAACAGGAACGGCGAGAGGAACTCCAGGGTCGTGCCACCATTCCAAGAGTCCCCCAGATGTCTCAGTCCATTCCAGAGGAACCTCTTTTCCCTTCACCGGCTCGTCTTTCACGCCGAGGATCGACTCACACCAAGGTGGCACGTGGCACAGCCCTGTGGGAAAGCCTCGTGGGAAAGCCTCGAGGGACAGCCTCGAGGGAAAGCCACAGATCCCTTGATCCACGTGACAGGAAGCGTGACACTACTGCTGCAGCTCGGGAGGAAAGCGCACGTGCATGCCCCCACTCGAGACGAGGCCTGACTCCCCTGGGGAGACTCAGAAGCACCCCAAGATCCATGGCAACACTGGAGAGGAATCCTCAGGTTCCGGCCCCGACTCCACACAAGGACTGAGGCCCCGGCATGGACGGGAGAGGAATCCCGAGAGGTCCCCTAGCAACTCGCATGGGGACTGGCCTTTCCTGAGGCCACCAGAGCGGGTCCCTGAGGTCCCCGTCGTAACTCGAGAAGACCTGCCGCAACTCGAGAAAATCCAGGAGGTTCTCCCCTCCAGGCGAGATGAGGCCCATTTCCGCTGAGGCGTCTCGAGGCTGATCACACCTCACCTCTGGAACTTCGAAAGGGTCCTTCACACCCTTGGTGCAAATCAAGAAGTTCCCCGACATACCCGTCTCCATTCGAGAGGAAACACGAGGGTCCCGACCACATCCAGAGGAGCCCCGTTTCCGCCTCGTAGCTCGAGATGAGGGATCCTTTCCCTGCTTCGTCGGGAAAGAGTTCCCGGCATTCCCATAGCATCTCAAGACGAGGCCCTCTCAACAGGAACGGCGAGAGGAACGCCAGGGTCGTGCCACCATTCCAAAAGTCCCCCAGATGTCTCAGTTCACTCCAGAGGAACCTTTTTTCCCTTCACCGGCTCGTCTTTCACGGCGAGGATCTACTCACACCAAGGTGGCACGTGGCACAGCCCTGTGAGAAAGCCTCGTGGGAAAGCCTCGAGGGACAGCCTTGAGGGAAAGCCACAGATCCCTTGATCCACGTGACAGGAAGCGTGACACTACTGCTGCAGCTCGGGAGGAAAGCGCACCTGCATGCCACCACTCGAGAGGAGGCCTGACTCCCCTGGGGAGACTCAGAAGCACCCCAAGATCCATGGCAACACTGGAGAGGAATCCTCAGGTTCCGGCCCCGACTCCACACAAGGACTGAGGCCCCGGCATGGACGGGAGAGGAATCCCGAGAGGTCCCCTAGCAACTCGCATGGGGACTGGCCTTTCCTGAGGCCACCAGAGCGGGTCCCTGAGGTCCCCGTCGTAACTCGAGAAGACCTGCCGCAACTCGAGAAAATCCAGGAGGTTCTCCCCTCCAGGCGAGATGAGGCCCATTTCCGCTGAGGCGTCTCGAGGCTGATCACACCTCACCTCTGGAACTTCGAAAGTGTCCTTCACTCCCTTGGTGCAAAACAGGAAGTTCCCCGACATACCCGTCTCCACTCGAGAGGAAACACGAGGGTCCCGCCCACATCCAGAGGAGCCCCGTTTCCGCCTCGTAGCTCGAGATGAGGGATCCTTTCCCTGCTTCGTCGGGAAAGAGTTCCCGGCGTTCCCGTCGCATCTCAAGAGGAGGCCCTCTCAACAGGAACGGCGAGAGGAACTCCAGGGTCGTGCCACCATTCCAAGAGTCCCCCAGATGTCTCAGTCCATTCCAGAGGAACCTCTTTTCCCTTCACCGGCTCGTCTTTCACGCCGAGGATCGACTCACACCAAGGTGGCACGTGGCACAGCCCTGTGGGAAAGCCTCGTGGGAAAGCCTCGAGGGACAGCCTCGAGGGAAAGCCACAGATCCCTTGATCCACGTGACAGGAAGCGTGACACTACTGCTGCAGCTCGGGAGGAAAGCGCACGTGCATGCCCCCACTCGAGACGAGGCCTGACTCCCCTGGGGAGACTCAGAAGCACCCCAAGATCCATGGCAACACTGGAGAGGAATCCTCAGGTTCCGGCCCCGACTCCACACAAGGACTGAGGCCCCGGCATGGACGGGAGAGGAATCCCGAGAGGTCCCCTAGCAACTCGTATGGGGACTGGCCTTTCCTGAGGCCACCAGAGCGGGTCCCTGAGGTCCCCGTCGTAACTCCAGAAGACCTGCCGCAACTCGAGAAAATCCAGGAGGTTCTCCCCTCCAGGCGAGATGAGGCCCATTTCCGCTGAGCCGTCTCGAGGCTGATCACACCTCACCTCTGGAACTTCGAAAGGGTCTTTCACACCCTTGGTGCAAATCAAGAAGTTCCCCGACATACCCGTCTCCACTCGAGAGGAATCACGAGGGTCCCGCCCACATCCAGAGGAGCCCCGTTTCCGCCTCGTAGCTCGAGATGAGGGATCCTTTCCCTGCTTCGTCGGGAAAGAGTTCCCGGAGTTCCCGTCGCATCTCAAGAGGAGGCCCTCTCAACAGGAACGGCTAGAGGAACTCCAGGGTCGTGCCACCATTCCAAGAGTCCCCCAGATGTCTCAGTCCATTCCAGAGGAACCTCTTTTCCCTTCACCGGCTCGTCTTTCACGCCGAGGATCGACTCACACCAAGGTGGCACGTGGCACAGCCCTGTGGGAAAGCCTCGTGGGAAAGCCTCGAGGGACAGCCTCGAGGGAAAGCCACAGATCCCTTGATCCACATGACAGGAAGCATGACACTAATGCTGCAGCTCGGGAGCAAAGCGCACGTGCATGCCCCCACTCGAGACGAGGCCTGACTCAACTGGGGAGACTCAGAAGCACCCCAAGATCCATGGCAACACTGGAGAGGATTCCTCAGGTTCCATCCCCGACTCCACACAAGGACTGAGACCCCGGCATGGACGGGAGAGGAATCACGAGAGGTCCCCTAGCAACTTCCATGTGGACTGGCCTTTCCTGAGGCCACCAGAGCGGGTCCCTGAGGTCCCCGTCGTAACTCGAGAAGACCTGCCGCAACTGGAGAAAATCCAGGAGGTTCTCCCCTCCAGGCGAGATGAGGCCCATTTCCGCTGAGGCGTCTCGAGGCTGATCACACCTCCCCTCTGGAACTTCGAAAGTGTCCTTCACACCCTTGGTGCAAATCAAGAAGTTCCCCGACATACCCGTCTCCACTCGAGAGGAAACACGAGGGTCCCGCCCACATCCAGAGGAGCCCCGTTTCCACCTCGTAGCTCGAGATGAGGGATCCTTTCCCTGCTTCGTCGGGAAAGAGTTCCGGGCGTTCCCGTCGTATCTCAAGGGGAGGCCCTCTCAACAGGAACGGCGAGAGGAACTCCAGGGTCGTGCCACCATTCCAAAAGTCCCCCAGATGTCTCAGTTCACTCCAGAGGAACCTTTTTTCCCTTCACCGGCTCGTCTTTCACGCCGAGGATCGACTCACACCAAGGTGGCACGTGGCACAGCCCTGTGAGAAAGCCTCGTGGGAAAGCCTCGAGGGACAGCCTCGAGGGAAAGCCACAGATCCCTTGATCCACGTGACAGGAAGCGTGACACTACTGCTGCAGCTCGGGAGGAAAGCGCACGTGCATGCCCCCACTCGAGACGAGGCCTGACTCCCCTGGGGAGACTCAGAAGCACCCCAAGATCCATGGCAACACTGGAGAGGAATCCTCAGGTTCCGGCCCCGACTCCACACAAGGACTGAGGCCCCGGCATGGACGGGAGACGAATCCCGAGAGGTCCCCTAGCAACTCGCATGGGGATTGGCCTTTCCTGAGGCCACCAGAGCGGGTCCCTGAGGTCCCCGTCGTAACTCGAGAAGACCTGCCGCAACTCGAGAAAATCCAGGAGGTTCTCCCCTCCAGGCGAGATGAGGCCCATTTCCGCTGAGGCGTCTCGAGGCTGATCACACCTCACCTCTGGAACTTCCAAAGGGTCCTTCACACCCTTGGTGCAAATCAAGAAGTTCCCCGACATACCCGTCTCCACTCGAGAGGAATCACGAGGGTCCCGCCCACATCCAGAGGAGCCCCGTTTCCGCCTCGTAGCTCGAGATGAGGGATCCTTTCCCTGCTTCGTCGGGAAAGAGTTCCCGGCGTTCCCGTCGCATCTCAAGAGGAGGCCCTCTCAACAGGAACAGCGAGAGGAACTCCAGGGTCGTGCCACCATTCCAAGAGTCCCCCAGATGTCTCAGTCCATTCCAGAGGAACCTCTTTTCCCTTCACCGGCTCGTCTTTCACGCCGAGGATCGACTCAAACCAAGGTGGCACGTGGCACAGCCCTGTGGGAAAGCCTCGTGGGAAAGCCTCAAGGGACAGCCTCGAGGGAAAGCCACAGATCCCTTGATCCACGTGACAGGAAGCGTGACACTACTGCTGCAGCTCGGGAGGAAAGTGCACGTACATGCCCCCACTCGAGACGAGGCCTGACTCCCCTGGGGAGACTCAGAAGCACCCCAAGATCCATGGCAACACTGGAGAGGAATCCTCAGGTTCCGGCCCCGACTCCACACAAGGACTGAGGCCCCGGCATGGACGGGAGAGGAATCCCGAGAGGTCCCCTAGTAACTCGCATGGGGACTGGCCTTTCCTGAGGCCACCAGAGCGGGTCCCTGAGGTCCCCATCGTAACTCGAGAAGACCTGCCGCAACTCGAGAAAATCCAGGAGGTTCTCCCCTCCAGGCGAGATGAGGCCCATTTCCGCTGAGGCGTCTCGAGGCTGATCACACCTCACCTCTGGAACTTCCAAAGGGTCCTTCACACCCTTGGTGCAAATCAAGAAGTTCCCCGACATACCCGTCTCCACTCGAGAGGAATCACGAGGGTCCCGCCCACATCCAGAGGAGCCCCGTTTCCGCCTCGTAGCTCGAGATGAGGGATCCTTTCCCTGCTTCGTCGGGAAAGAGTTCCCGGCGTTCCCGTCGCATCTCAAGAGGAGGCCCTCTCAACAGGAACGGCGAGAGGAACTCCAGGGTCGTGCCACCATTCCAAGAGTCCCCCAGATGTCTCAGTCCATTCCAGAGGAACCTCTTTTCCCTTCACCGGCTCGTCTTTCACGCCGAGGATCGACTCACACCAAGGTGGCACGTGGCACAGCCCTGTGGGAAAGCCTCGTGGGAAAGCCTCGAGGGACAGCCTCGAGGGAAAGCCACAGATCCCTTGATCCACGTGACAGGAAGCGTGACACTACTGCTGCAGCTCGGGAGGAAAGCGCACGTGCATGCCCCCACTCGAGACGAGGCCTGACTCCCCTGGGGAGACTCAGAAGCACCCCAAGATCCATGGCAACACTGGAGAGGAATCCTCAGGTTCCGGCCCCGACTCCACACAAGGACTGAGGCACCGGCATGGACGGGAGAGGAATCCCGAGAGGTCCCCTAGCAACTCGCATGGGGACTGGCCTTTCCTGAGGCCACCAGAGCGGGTCCCTGAGGTCCCCGTCCTAACTCGAGAAGACCTGCCGCAACTCGAGAAAATCCAAGAGGTTCTCCCCTCCAGGCGTGATGAGGCCCATTTCCGCTGAGGCGTCTCGAGGCTGATCACACCTCACCTCTGGAACTTCCAAAGGGTCCTTCACACCCTTGGTGCAAATCAAGACGTTCCCCGACATACCCGTCTCAACTCGAGAGGAATCACGAGGGTCCCGCCCACATCCAGAGTAGCCCCGTTTCCGCCTCGTAGCTCGAGATGAGGGATCCTTTCCCTGCTTCGTCGGGAAAGAGTTCCCGGCGTTCCCGTCGCATCTCAAGAGGAGGCCCTCTCAACAGGAACGGCGAGAGGAACTCCAGGGTCGTGCCACCATTCCAAGAGTCCCCCAGATGTCTCAGTCCATTCCAGAGGAACCTCTTTTCCCTTCATCGGCTCGTCTTCCACGCCGAGGATCGACTCACACCAAGGTGGCACGTGGCACAGCCCTGTGGGAAAGCCTCGTGGGAAAGCCTCGAGGGACAGCCTCGAGGGAAAGCCACAGATCCCTTGATCCACGTGACAGGAAGCGTGACACTACTGCTGCAGCTCGGGAGGAAAGTGCACGTACATGCCCCCACTCGAGACGAGGCCTGACTCCCCTGGGGAGACTCAGAAGCACCCCAAGATCCATGGCAACACTGGAGAGGAATCCTCAGGTTCCGGCCCCGACTCCACACAAGGACTGAGGCCCCGGCATGGACGGGAGAGGAATCCCGAGAGGTCCCCTAGTAACTCGCATGGGGACTGGCCTTTCCTGAGGCCACCAGAGCGGGTCCCTGAGGTCCCCATCGTAACTCGAGAAGACCTGCCGCAACTCGAGAAAATCCAGGAGGTTCTCCCCTCCAGGCGAGATGAGGCCCATTTCCGCTGAGGCGTCTCGAGGCTGATCACACCTCACCTCTGGAACTTCCAAAGGGTCCTTCACACCCTTGGTGCAAATCAAGAAGTTCCCCGACATACCCGTCTCCACTCGAGAGGAATCACGAGGGTCCCGCCCACATCCAGAGGAGCCCCGTTTCCACCTCGTAGCTCGAGATGAGGGATCCTTTCCCTGCTTCGTCGGGAAAGAGTTCCCGGCGTTCCCGTCGCATCTCAAGAGGAGGCCCTCTCAACAGGAACGGCGAGAGGAACTCCAGGGTCGTGCCACCATTCCAAGAGTCCCCCAGATGTCTCAGTCCATTCCAGAGGAACCTCTTTTCCCTTCACCGGCTCGTCTTTCACGCCGAGGATCGACTCACACCAAGGTGGCACGTGGCACAGCCCTGTGGGAAAGCCTCGTGGGAAAGCCTCGAGGGACAGCCTCGAGGGAAAGCCACAGATCCCTTGATCCACGTGACAGGAAGCGTGACACTACTGCTGCAGCTCGGGAGGAAAGCGCACGTGCATGCCCCCACTCGAGACGAGGCCTGACTCCCCTGGGGAGACTCAGAAGCACCCCAAGATCCATGGCAACACTGGAGAGGAATCCTCAGGTTCCGGCCCCGACTCCACACAAGGACTGAGGCCCCGGCATGGACGGGAGAGGAATCCCGAGAGGTCCCCTAGCAACTCGCATGGGGACTGGCCTTTCCTGATGCCACCAGAGCGGGTCCCTGAGGTCCCCATCGTAACTCGAGAAGACCTGCCGCAACTCGAGAAAATCCAGGAGGTTCTCCCCTCCAGGCGAGATGAGGCCCATTTCCGCTGAGGCGTCTCGAGGCTGATCACACCTCACCTCTGGAACTTCCAAAGGGTCCTTCACACCCTTGGTGCAAATCAAGAAGTTCCCCGACATACCCGTCTCCACTCGAGAGGAATCACGAGGGTCCCGCCCACATCCAGAGGAGCCCCGTTTCCGCCTCGTAGCTCGAGATGAGGGATCCTTTCCCTGCTTCGTCGGGAAAGAGTTCCCGGCGTTCCCGTCGCATCTCAAGAGGAGGCCCTCTCAACAGGAACGGCGAGAGGAACTCCAGGGTCGTGCCACCATTCCAAGAGTCCCCCAGATATCTCAGTCCATTCCAGAGGAACCTCTTTTCCCTTCACCGGCTCGTCTTTCACGTCGAGGATCGACTCACACCAAGGTGGCACGTGGCACAGCCCTGTGGGAAAGCCTCGTGGGAAAGCCTCGAGGGACAGCCTCGAGGGAAAGCCACAGATCCCTTGATCCACGTGACAGGAAGTGTGACACTACTGCTGCAGCTCGGGAGGAAAGCGCACGTGCATGCCCCCACTCGAGACGAGGCCTGACTCCCCTGGGGAGACTCAGAAGCACCCCAAGATCCATGGCAACACTGGAGAGGAATCCTCAGGTTCCGGCCCCGACTCCACACAAGGACTGAGGCCCCGGCATGGACGGGAGAGGAATCCCGAGAGGTCCCCTAGCAACTCGCATGGGGACTGGCCTTTCCTGAGGCCAAGAGAGCGGGTTCCTGAGGTCGCCATCGTAACTCGAGAAGACCTGCCGCAACTCGAGAAAATCCAGGAGGTTCTCCCCTCCAGGCAAGATGAGGCCCATTTCCGCTGAGGCGTCTCGAGGCTGATCACACCTCACCTCTGGAACTTCCAAAGGGTCCTTCACACCCTTGGTGCAAATCAAGAAGTTCCCCGATATACCCGTCTCCACTCGAGAGGAATCACGAGGGTCCCGCCTATATCCAGAGGAGCCCCGTTTCCGCCTCGTAGCTCGAGATGAGGGATCCTTTCCCTGCTTCGTCGGGAAAGAGTTCCCGGCGTTCCCGTCGCATCTCAAGAGGAGGCCCTCTCAACAGGAACGGCGAGAGGAACTCCAGGGTCGTGCCACCATTCCAAGAGTCCCCCAGATGTCTCAGTCCATTCCAGAGGAACCTCTTTTCCCTTCACCGGCTCGTCTTTCACGCCGAGGATCGACTCACACCAAGGTGGCACGTGGCACAGCCCTGTGGGAAAGCCTCGTGGGAAAGCCTCGAGGGACAGCCTCGAGGGAAAGCCACAGATCCCTTGATCCACGTGACAGGAAGCGTGACACTACTGCTGCAGCTCGGGAGGAAAGCGCACGTGCATGCCCCCACTCGAGACGAGGCCTGACTCCCCTGGGGAGACTCAGAAGCACCCCAAGATCCATGGCAACACTGGAGAGGAATCCTCAGGTTCCGGCCCCGACTCCACACAAGGACTGAGGCCCCGGCATGGACGGGAGAGGAATCCCGAGAGGTCCCCTAGCAACTCGCATGGGGACTGGCCTTTCCTGAGGCCACCAGAGCGGGTCCCTGAGGTCCCCGTCGTAACTCGAGAAGACCTGCCGCAACTCGAGAAAATCCAGGAGGTTCTCCCCTCCAGGCGAGATGAGGCCCATTTCCGCTGAGGCGTCTCGAGGCTGATCACACCTCACCTCTGGAACTTCCAAAGGGTCCTTCACACCCTTGGTGCAAATCAAGAAGTTCCCCGATATACCCGTCTCCACTCGAGAGGAATCACGAGGGTCCCGCCCACATCCAGAGGAGCCCCGTTTCCGCCTCGTAGCTCGAGATGAGGGATCCTTTCCCTGCTTCATCGGGAAAGAGTTCCCGGCGTTCCCGTCGCATCTCAAGAGGAGGCCCTCTCAACAGGAACGGCGAGAGGAACTCCAGGGTCGTGCCACCATTCCAAGAGTCCCCAAGATGTCTCAGTCCATTCCAGAGGAACCTCTTTTCCCTTCACCGGCTCGTCTTTCACGCCGAGGATCGACTCACACCAAGGTGGCACGTGGCACAGCCCTGTGGGAAAGCCTCGTGGGAAAGCCTCGAGGGACAGCCTCGAGGGAAAGCCACAGATCCCTTGATCCACGTGACAGGAAGCGTGACACTACTGCTGCAGCTCGGGAGGAAAGCGCACGTGCATGCCCCCACTCGAGACGAGGCCTGACTCCCCTGGGGAGACTCAGAAGCACCCCAAGATCCATGGCAACACTGGAGAGGAATCCTCAGGTTCCGGCCCCGACTCCACACAAGGACTGAGGCCCCGGCATGGACGGGAGAGGAATCCCGAGAGGTCCCCTAGCAACTCGCATGGGGACTGGCCTTTCCTGAGGCCACCAGAGCGGGTCCCTGAGGTCCCCGTCGTAACTCGAGAAGACCTGCCGCAACTCGAGAAAATCCAGGAGGTTCTCCCCTCCAGGCGAAATGAGGCCCATTTCCGCTGAGGCGTCTCGAGGCTGATCACACCTCACCTCTGGAACTTCCAAAGGGTCCTTCACACCCTTGGTGCAAATCAAGAAGTTCCCCGACATACCCGTCTCCACTCGAGAGGAATCACGAGGGTCCCGCCCACATCCAGAAGAGCCCCGTTTCCGCCTCGTAGCTCGAGATGAGGGATCCTTTCCCTGCTTCGTCGGGAAAGAGTTCCCGGCGTTCCCGTCGCATCTCAAGAGGAGGCCCTCTCAACAGGAACGGCGATAGGAACTCCAGGGTCGTGCCACCATTCCAAGAGTCCCCCAGATGTCTCAGTCCATTCCAGAGGAACCTCTTTTCCCTTCACCGGCTCGTCTTTCACGCCGAGGATCGACTCACACCAAGGTGGCACGTGGCACAGCCCTGTGGGAAAGCCTCGTGGGAAAGCCTCGAGGGACAGCCTCGAGGGAAAGCCACAGATCCCTTGATCCACGTGACAGGAAGCGTGACACTACTGCTGCAGCTCGGGAGGAAAGCGCACGTGCATGCCCCCACTCGAGACGAGGCCTGACTCCCCTGGGGAGACTCAGAAGCACCCCAAGATCCATGGCAACACTGGAGAGGAATCCTCAGGTTCCGGCCCCGACTCCACACAAGGACTGAGGCCCCGGCATGGACGGGAGAGGAATCCCGAGAGGTCCCCTAGCAACTCGCATGGGGACTGGCCTTTCCTGAGGCCACCAGAGCGGGTCCCTGAGGTCCACGTCGTAACTCGAGAAGACCTGCCGCAACTCGAGAAAATCCAGGAGGTTCTCCCCTCCAGGCGAGATGAGGCCCATTTCCGCTGAGGCGTCTCGAGGCTGATCACACCTCACCTCTGGAACTTCCAAAGGGTCCTTCACACCCTTGGTGCAAATCAAGAAGTTCCCCGACATACCCGTCTCCACTCGAGAGGAATCACGAGGGTCCCGCCCACATCCAGAGGAGCCCCGTTTCCGCCTCGTAGCTCGAGATGAGGGATCCTTTCCCTGCTTCGTCGGGAAAGAGTTCCCGGCGTTCCCGTCGCATCTCAAGAGGAGGCCCTCTCAACAGGAACGGCAAGAGGAACTCCAGGGTCGTGCCACCATTTCAAGAGTCCCCCAGATGTCTCAGTCCATTCCAGAGGAACCTCTTTTCCCTTCACCGGCTCGTCTTTCACGCCGAGGATCGACTCACACCAAGGTGGCACGTGGCACAGCCCTGTGGGAAAGCCTCGTGGGAAAGCCTCGAGGGACAGCCTCGAGGGAAAGCCACAGATCCTTTGATCCACGTGACAGGAAGCGTGACACTACTGCTGCAGCTCGGGAGGAAAGCGCACGTGCATGCCCCCACTCGAGACGAGGCCTGACTCCCCTGGGGAGACTCAGAAGCACCCCAAGATCCATGGCAACACTGGAGAGGAATCCTCAGGTTCCGGCCCCGACTCCACACAAGGACTGAGGCCCCGGCATGGACGGGAGAGGAATCCCGAGAGGTCCCATAGCAACTCGCATGGGGACTGGCCTTTCCTGAGGCCACCAGAGCGGGTCCCTGAGGTCCCCTTCGTAACTCGAGAAGACCTGCCGCAACTCGAGAAAATCCAGGAGGTTCTCCCCTCCAGGCGAGATGAGGCCCATTTCCGCTGAGGCGTCTCGAGGCTGATCACACCTCACCTCTGGAACTTCCAAAGGGTCCTTCACACCCTTGGTGCAAATCAAGAAGTTCCCCGACATACCCGTCTCCACTCGAGAGGAATCACGAGGGTCCCGCCCACATCCAGAGGAGCCCCGTTTCCGCCTCGTAGCTCGAGATGAGGGATCCTTTCCCTGCTTCGTCGGGAAAGAGTTCCCGGCGTTCCCGTCGCATCTCAAGAGGAGGCCCTCTCAACAGGAACGGCGAGAGGATCTCCAGGGTCGTGCCACCATTCCAAGAGTCCCCCAGATGTCTCAGTCCATTCCAGAGGAACCTCTTTTCCCTTCACCGGCTCGTCTTTCACGCCGAGGATCGACTCACACCAAGGTGGCACGTGGCACAGCCCTGTGGGAAAGCCTCGTGGGAAAGCCTCGAGGGACAGCCTCGAGGGAAAGCCACAGATCCCTTGATCCACGTGACAGGAAGCGTGACACTACTGCTGCAGCTCGGGAGGAAAGCGCACGTGCATGCCCCCACTCGAGACGAGGCCTGACTCCCCTGGGGAGACTCAGAAGCACCCCAAGATCCATGGCAACACTGGAGAGGAATCCTCAGGTTCCGGCCCCGACTCCACACAAGGACTGAGGCCCCGGCATGGACGGGAGAGGAATCCCGAGAGGTCCCCTAGCAACTCGCATGGGGACTGGCCTTTCCTGAGGCCACCAGAGCGGGTCCCTGAGGTCCCCGTCATAACTCGAGAAGACCTGCCGCAACTCGAGAAAATCCAGGAGGTTCTCCCCTCCAGGCGAGATGAGGCCCATTTCCGCTGAGGCGTCTCGAGGCTGATCACACCTCACCTCTGGAACTTCCAAAGGGTCCTTCACACCCTTGGTGCAAATCAAGAAGTTCCCCGACATACCCGTCTCCACTCGAGAGGAATCACGAGGGTCCCGCCCACATCCAGAGGAGCCCCGTTTCCGCCTCGTAGCTCGAGATGAGGGATCCTTTCCCTGCTTCGTCGGGAAAGAGTTCCCGGCGTTCCCGTCGCATCTCAAGAGGAGGCCCTCTCAACAGGAACGGCGAGAGGAACTCCAGGGTCGTGCCACCATTCCAAGAGTCCCCCAGATGTCTCAGTCCATTCCAGAGGAACCTCTTTTCCCTTCACCGGCTCGTCTTTCACGCCGAGGATCGACTCACACCAAGGTGGCACGTGGCACAGCCCTGTGGGAAAGCCTCGTGGGAAAGCCTCGAGGGACAGCCTCGAGGGAAAGCCACAGATCCCTTGATCCACGTGACAGGAAGCGTGACACTACTGCTGCAGCTCGGGAGGAAAGCGCACGTGCATGCCCCCACTCGAGACGAGGCCTGACTCCCCTGGGGAGACTCAGAAGCACCCCAAGATCCATGGCAACACTGGAGAGGAATCCTCAGGTTCCGGCCCCGACTCCACACAAGGACTGAGGCCCCGGCATGGACGGGAGAGGAATCCCGAGAGGTCCCCTAGCAACTCGCATGGGGACTGGCCTTTCCTGAGGCCACCAGAGCGGGTCCCTGAGGTCCCCGTCGTAACTCGAGAAGACCTGCCGCAACTCGAGAAAATCCAGGAGGTTCTCCCCTCCAGGCGAGATGAGGCCCATTTCCGCTGAGGCGTCTCGAGGCTGATCACACCTCACCTCTGGAACTTCCAAAGGGTCCTTCACACCCTTGGTGCAAATCAAGAAGTTCCCCGACATACCCGTCTCCACTCGAGAGGAATCACGAGGGTCCCGCCCACATCCAGAGGAGCCCCGTTTCCGCCTCGTAGCTCGAGATGAGGGATCCTTTCCCTGCTTCGTCGGGAAAGAGTTCCCGGCGTTCCCGTCGCATCTCAAGAGGAGGCCCTCTCAACAGGAACGGCGAGAGGAACTCCAGGGTCGTGCCACCATTCCAAGAGTCCCCCAGATGTCTCAGTCCATTCCAGAGGAACCTCTTTTCCCTTCACCGGCTCGTCTTTCACGCCGAGGATCGACTCACACCAAGGTGGCACGTGGCACAGCCCTGTGGGAAAGCCTCGTGGGAAAGCCTCGAGGGACAGCCTCGAGGGAAAGCCACAGATCCCTTGATCCACGTGACAGGAAGCGTGACACTACTGCTGCAGCTCGGGAGGAAAGCGCACGTGCATGCCCCCACTCGAGACGAGGGCTGACTCCCCTGGGGAGACTCAGAAGCACCCCAAGATCCATGGCAACACTGGAGAGGAATCCTCAGGTTCCGGCTCCTACTCCACACCAGGACTGAGGCCCCGGCATGGACGGGAGAGGAATCCCGAGAGGTCCCCTAGCAACTCGCATGGGGACTGGCCTTTCCTGAGGCCACCAGAGCGGGTCCCTGAGGTCCCCGTCGTAACTCGAGAAGACCTGCCGCAACTCGAGAAAATCCAGGAGGTTCTCCCCTCCAGGCGAGATGAGGCCCATTTCCGCTGAGGCGTCTCGAGGCTGATCACACCTCACCTCTGGAACTTCGAAAGGGTCCTTCACACCCTTGGTGCAAATCAAGAAGTTCCCCGACATACCCGTCTCCACTCGAGAGGAATCACGAGGGTCCCGCCCACATCCAGAGGAGCCCCGTTTCCGCCTCGTAGCTCGAGATGAGGGATCCTTTCCCTGCTTCGTCGGGAAAGAGTTCCCGGCGTTCCCGTCGCATCTCAAGTGGAGGCCCTCTCTACAGGAACTTCGAGAGGAACTCCAGGGTCGTGCCACCATTCCAAGAGTCCCCCAGATGTCTCAGTCCATTCCAGAGGAACCTCTTTTCCCTTCACCGGCTCGTCTTTCACGCCGAGGATCGACTCACACCAAGGTGGCACGTGGCACAGCCCTGTGGGAAAGCCTCGTGGGAAAGCCTCGAGGGACAGCCTCGAGGGAAAGCCACAGATCCCTTGATCCATGTGAAAGGAAGCGTGACACTACTGCTGCAGCTCGGGAGGAAAGCGCACGTGCATGCCCCCACTCGAGAGGAGGCCTGACTCCCCTGGGGAGACTCAGAAGCACCCCAAGATCCATGGCAACACTGCAGAGGAATCCTCAGGTTCCGGCCCCGACTCCACACAAGGACTGAGGCCCCGGCATGGACGGGAGAGGAATCGCGAGAGGTCCCCTAGCAACTCGCATGGGGACTGGCCTTTCCTGAGGCCACCAGAGCGGGTCCCTGAGGTCCCCGTCGTAACTCGAGAAGACCTGCCGCAACTCGAGAAAATCCAGGAGGTTCTCCCCTCCAGGCGAGATGAGGCCCATTTCTGCTGAGGCGTCTCGAGGCTGATCACACCTCACCTCTGGAACTTCGAAAGGGTCCTTCACACCCTTGGTGCAAATCAAGAAGTTCCCCGACATACCCGTCTCCACTCGAGAGGAATCACGAGGGTCCCGCCCACATCCAGAGGAGCCCCGTTTCCGCCTCGTAGCTCGAGATGAGGGATCCTTTCCCTGCTTCGTCGGGAAAGAGTTCCCGGCGTTCCCGTCGCATCTCAAGAGGAGGCCCTCTCAACAGGAACGGCGAGAGGAACTCCAGGGTCGTGCCACCATTCCAAGAGTCCCCCAGATGTCTCAGTCCATTCCACAGGAACCTCTTTTCCCTTCACCGGCTCGTCTTTCACGCCGAGGATCGACTCACACCAAGGTGGCACGTGGCACAGCCCTGTGGGAAAGCCTCGTGGGAAAGCCTCGAGGGACAGCCTCGAGGGAAAGCCACAGATCCCTTGATCCACGTGACAGGAAGCGTGACACTACTGCTGCAGCTCGGGAGGAAAGCGCACGTGCATGCCCCCACTCGAGAGGAGGCCTGACTCCCCTGGGGAGACTCAGAAGCACCCCAAGATCCATGGCAACACTGGAGAGGAATCCTCAGGTTCCGGCCCCGACTCCACACAAGGACTGAGGCCCCAGCATGGACGGGAGAGGAATCCCGAGAGGTCCCCTAGCAACTCGCATGGGGACTGGCCTTTCCTGAGGCCACCAGAGCGGGTCCCTGAGGTCCACGTCGTAACTCGAGAAGACCTGCCGCAACTCGAGAAAATCCAGGAGGTTCTCCCCTCCAGGCGAGATGAGGCCCATTTCCGCTGAGGCGTCTCGAGGCTGATCACACCTCACCTCTGGAACTTCCAAAGGGTCCTTCACACCCTTGGTGCAAATCAAGAAGTTCCCCGACCTAGCCGTCTCCACTCGAGAGGAATCACGAGGGTCCCGCCCACATCCAGAGGAGCCCCGTTTCTGCCTCGTAGCTCGAGATGAGGGATCCTTTCCCTGCTTCGTCGGGAAAGAGTTCCCGGCGTTCCCGTCGCATCTCAAGAGGAGGCCCTCTCAACAGGAACGGCGAGAGGAACTCCAGGGTCGTGCCACCATTCCAAGAGTCCCCCAGATGTCTCAGTCCATTCCAGAGGAACCTCTTTTCCCTTCACCGGCTCGTCTTTCACGCCGAGGATCGACTCACACCAAGGTGGCACGTGGCACAGCCCTGTGGGAAAGCCTCGTGGGAAAGCCTCGAGGGACAGCCTCGAGGGAAAGCCACAGATCCCTTGATCCACGTGACAGGAAGCGTGACACTACTGCTGCAGCTCGGGAGGAAAGCGCACGTGCATGCCCCCACTCGAGACGAGGCCTGACTCCCCTGGGGAGACTCAGAAGCACCCCAAGATCCATGGCAACACTGGAGAGGAATCCTCAGGTTCCGGCCCCGACTCCACACAAGGACTGAGGCCCCGGCATGGACGGGAGAGGAATCCCGAGAGGTCCCCTAGCAACTCGCATGGGGACTGGCCTTTCCTGAGGCCACCAGAGCGGGTCCCTGAGGTCCCCGTCGTAACTCGAGAAGACCTGCCGCAACTCGAGAAAATCCAGGAGGTTCTCCCCTCCAGGCGAGATGAGGCCCATTTCCGCTGAGGCGTCTCGAGGCTGATCACACCTCACCTCTGGAACTTCCAAAGGGTCCTTCACACCCTTGGTGCAAATCAAGAAGTTCCCCGACCTAGCCGTCTCCACTCGAGAGGAATCACGAGGGTCCCGCCCACATCCAGAGGAGCCCCGTTTCCGCCTCGTAGCTCGAGATGAGGGATCCTTTCCCTGCTTCGTCGGGAAAGAGTTCCCGGCGTTCCCGTCGCATCTCAAGAGGAGGCCCTCTCAACAGGAACGGCGAGAGGAACTCCAGGGTCGTGCCACCATTCCAAGAGTCCCCCAGATGTCTCAGTCCATTCCAGAGGAACCTCTTTTCCCTTCACCGGCTCGTCTTTCACGCCGAGGATCGACTCACACCAAGGTGGCACGTGGCACAGCCCTGTGGGAAAGCCTCGTGGGAAAGCCTCGAGGGACAGCCTCGAGGGAAAGCCACAGATCCCTTGATCCACGTGACAGGAAGCGTGACACTACTGCTGCAGCTCGGGAGGAAAGCGCACGTGCATGCCCCCACTCGAGACGAGGCCTGACTCCCCTGGGGAGACTCAGAAGCACCCCAAGATCCATGGCAACACTGGAGAGGAATCCTCAGGTTCCGGCCCCGACTCCACACAAGGACTGAGGCCCCGGCATGGACGGGAGAGGAATCCCGAGAGGTCCCCTAGCAACTCGCATGGGGACTGGCCTTTCCTGAGGCCACCAGAGCGGGTCCCTGAGGTCCCCGTCGTAACTCGAGAAGACCTGCCGCAACTCGAGAAAATCCAGGAGGTTCTCCCCTGCAGGCGAGATGAGGCCCATTTCCGCTGAGGCGTCTCGAGGCTGATCACACCTCACCTCTGGAACTTCCAAAGGGTCCTTCACACCCTTGGTGCAAATCAAGAAGTTCCCCGACATACCCGTCTCCACTCGAGAGGAATCACGAGGGTCCCGCCCACATCCAGAAGAGCCCCGTTTCCGCCTCGTAGCTCGAGATGAGGGATCCTTTCCCTGCTTCGTCGGGAAAGAGTTCCCGGCGTTCCCGTCGCATCTCAAGAGGAGGCCCTCTCAACAGGAACGGCGAGAGGAACTCCAGGGTCGTGCCACCATTCCAAGAGTCCCCCAGATGTCTCAGTCCATTCCAGAGGAACCTCTTTTCCCTTCACTGGCTCGTCTTTCACGCCGAGGATCGACTCACACCAAGGTGGCACGTGGCACAGCCCTGTGGGAAAGCCTCGTGGGAAATCCTCGAGGGACAGCCTCGAGTGAAAGCCACAGATCCCTTGATCCACGTGACAGGAAGCGTGACACTACTGCTGCAGCTCGGGAGGAAAGCGCACGTGCATGCCCCCACTCGAGACGAGGCCTGACTCCCCTGGGGAGACTCAGAAGCACCCCAAGATCCATGGCAACACTGGAGAGGAATCCTTAGGTTCCGGCCCCGACTCCACACAAGGACTGAGGCCCCGGCATGGACGGGAGAGGTATCCCGAGAGGTCGCCTAGCAACTCGCATGGGGACTGGCCTTTCCTGAGGCCACCAGAGCGGGTCCCTGAGGTCCCCGTCGTAACTCGAGAAGACCTGCCGCAACTCGAGAAAATCCAGGAGGTTCTCCCCTCCAGGCGAGATGAGGCCCATTTCCGCTGAGGCGTCTCGAGGCTGATCACACCTCACCTCTGGAACTTCGAAAGGGTCCTTCACACCCTTGGTGCAAATCAAGAAGTTCCCCGACATACCCGTCTCCACTCGAGAGGAATCACGAGGGTCCCGCCCACATCCAGAGGAGCCCCGTTTCCGCCTCGTAGCTCGAGATGATGGATCCTTTCCCTGCTTCGTCGGGAAAGAGTTCCCGGCGTTCCCGTCGCATCTCAAGAGGAGGCCCTCTCAACAGGAACGGCGAGAGGAACTCCAGGGTCGTGCCACCATTCCAAGAGTCCCCCAGTTGTCTCAGTCCATTCCAGAGGAACCTCTTTTCCCTTCACCGGCTCGTCTTTCACGCCGAGGATCGACTCACACCAAGGTGGCACGTGGCACAGCCCTGTGGGAAAGCCTCGTGGGAAAGCCTCGAGGGACAGCCTCGAGGGAAAGCCACAGATCCCTTGATCCACGTGACAGGAAGCGTGACACTACTGCTGCAGCTCGGGAGGAAAGCGCACGTGCATGCCCCCACTCGAGACGAGGCCTGACTCCCCTGGGGAGACTCAGAAGCACCCCAAGATCCATGGCAACACTGGAGAGGAATCCTCAGGTTCCGGCCCCGACTCCACACAAGGACTGAGGCCCCGGCATGGACGGGAGAGGAATCCCGAGAGGTCCCCTAGCAACTCGCATGGGGACTGGCCTTTCCTGAGGCCACCAGAGCGGGTCCCTGAGGTCCCCGTCGTAACTCGAGAAGACCTGCCGCAACTCGAGAAAATCCAGGAGGTTCTCCCCTGCAGGCGAGATGAGGCCCATTTCCGCTGAGGCGTCTCGAGGCTGATCACACCTCACCTCTGGAACTTCCAAAGGGTCCTTCACACCCTTGGTGCAAATCAAGAAGTTCCCCGACCTAGCCGTCTCCACTCGAGAGGAATCACGAGGGTCCCGCCCACATCCAGAAGAGCCCCGTTTCCGCCTCGTAGCTCGAGATGAGGGATCCTTTCCCTGCTTCGTCGGGAAAGAGTTCCCGGCGTTCCCGTCGCATCTCAAGAGGAGGCCCTCTCAACAGGAACGGCGAGAGGAACTCCAGGGTCGTGCCACCATTCCAAGAGTCCCCCAGATGTCTCAGTCCATTCCAGAGGAACCTCTTTTCCCTTCACCGGCTCGTCTTTCACGCCGAGGATCGACTCACACCAAGGTGGCACGTGGCACAGCCCTGTGGGAAAGCCTCGTGGGAAAGCCTCGAGGGACAGCCTCGAGGGAAAGCCACAGATCCCTTGATCCACGTGACAGGAAGCGTGACACTACTGCTGCAGCTCGGGAGGAAAGCGCACGTGCATGCCCCCACTCGAGACGAGGCCTGACTCCCCTGGGGAGACTCAGAAGCACCCCAAGATCCATGGCAACACTGGAGAGGAATCCTTAGGTTCCGGCCCCGACTCCACACAAGGACTGAGGCCCCGGCATGGACGGGAGAGGAATCCCGAGAGGTCGCCTAGCAACTCGCATGGGGACTGGCCTTTCCTGAGGCCACCAGAGCGGGTCCCTGAGGTCCCCGTCGTAACTCGAGAAGACCTGCCGCAACTCGAGAAAATCCAGGAGGTTCTCCCCTCCAGGCGAGATGAGGCCCATTTCCGCTGAGGCGTCTCGAGGCTGATCACACCTCACCTCTGGAACTTCGAAAGGGTCCTTCACACCCTTGGTGCAAATCAAGAAGTTCCCCGACATACCCGTCTCCACTCGAGAGGAATCACGAGGGTCCCGCCCACATCCAGAGGAGCCCCGTTTCCGCCTCGTAGCTCGAGATGAGGGATCCTTTCCCTGCTTCGTCGGGAAAGAGTTCCCGGCGTTCCCGTCGCATCTCAAGAGGAGGCCCTCTCAACAGGAACGGCGAGAGGAACTCCAGGGTCGTGCCACCATTCCAAGAGTCCCCCAGTTGTCTCAGTCCATTCCAGAGGAACCTCTTTTCCCTTCACCGGCTCGTCTTTCACGCCGAGGATCGACTCACACCAAGGTGGCACGTGGCACAGCCCTGTGGGAAAGCCTCGTGGGAAAGCCTCGAGGGACAGCCTCGAGGGAAAGCCACAGATCCCTTGATCCACGTGACAGGAAGCGTGACACTACTGCTGCAGCTCGGGAGGAAAGCGCACGTGCATGCCCCCAACGGAGACGAGGCCTGACTCCCCTGGGGAGACTCAGAAGCACCCCAAGATCCATGGCAACACTGGAGAGGAATCCTCAGGTTCCGGCCCCGACTCCACACAAGGACTGAGGCCCCGGCATGGACGGGAGAGGAATCCCGAGAGGTCCCCTAGCAACTCGCATGGGGACTGGCCTTTCCTGAGGCCACCAGAGCGGGTCCCTGAGGTCCCCGTCGTAACTCGAGAAGACCTGCCGCAACTCGAGAAAATCCAGGAGGTTCTCCCCTCCAGGCGAGATGAGGCCCATTTCCGCTGAGGCGTCTCGAGGCTGATCACACCTCACCTCTGGAACTTCCAAAGGGTCCTTCACACCCTTGGTGCAAATCAAGAAGTTCCCCGACATACCCGTCTCCACTCGAGAGGAATCACGAGGGTCCCGCCCACATCCAGAGGAGCCCCGTTTCCGCCTCGTAGCTCGAGATGAGGGATCCTTTCCCTG
The DNA here is from genome assembly GCF_023091745.1 of Budorcas taxicolor. Taxonomy (NCBI): domain Eukaryota; kingdom Metazoa; phylum Chordata; class Mammalia; order Artiodactyla; family Bovidae; genus Budorcas; species Budorcas taxicolor. Next base: position 58,403 of record NW_026291506.1, read on the forward strand.
CTTCGTCGGGAAAGAGTTCCCGGCGTTCCCGTCGCATCTCAAGAGGAGGCCCTCTCAACAGGAACGGCGAGAGGAACTCCAGGGTCGTGCCACCATTCCAAGAGTCCCCCAGATGTCTCAGTCCATTCCAGAGGAACCTCTTTTCCCTTCACCGGCTCGTCTTTCACGCCGAGGATCGACTCACACCAAGGTGGCACGTGGCACAGCCCTGTGGGAAAGCCTCGTGGGAAAGCCTCGAGGGACAGCCTCGAGGGAAAGCCACAGATCCCTTGATCCACGTGACAGGAAGCGTGACACTACTGCTGCAGCTCGGGAGGAAAGCGCACGTGCATGCCCCCACTCGAGACGAGGCCTGACTCCCCTGGGGAGACTCAGAAGCACCCCAAGATCCATGGCAACACTGGAGAGGAATCCTCAGGTTCCGGCTCCTACTCCACACCAGGACTGAGGCCCGGGCATGGACGGGAGAGGAATCCCGAGAGGTCCCCTAGCAACTCGCATGGGGACTGGCCTTTCCTGAGGCCACCAGAGCGGGTCCCTGAGGTCCCCGTCGTAACTCGAGAAGACCTGCCGCAACTCGAGAATATCCAGGAGGTTCCCCCCTCCAGGCGAGATGAGGCCCATTTCCGCTGAGGCGTCTAGAGGCTGATCACACCTCACCTCTGGAACTTCGAAAGGGTCCTTCACACCCTTGGTGCAAATCAAGAAGTTCCCCGACATACCCGTCTCCACTCGAGAGGAATCACGAGTGTCCCGCCCACATCCAGAGGAGCCCCGTTTCCGCCTCGTAGCTCGAGATGAGGGATCCTTTCCCTGCTTCGTCGGGAAAGAGTTCCCGGCGTTCCCGTCGCATCTCAAGTGGAGGCCCTCTCTACAGGAACTTCGAGAGGAACTCCAGGGTCGTGCCACCATTCCAAGAGTCCCCCAGATGTCTCAGTCCATTCCAGAGGAACCTCTTTTCCCTTCACCGGCTCGTCTTTCACGCCGAGGATCGACTCACACCAAGGTGGCACGTGGCACAGCCCTGTGGGAAAGCCTCGTGGGAAAGCCTCAAGGGACAGCCTCGAGGGAAAGCCACAGATCCCTTGATCCATGTGACAGGAAGCGTGACACTACTGCTGCAGCTCGGGAGGAAAGCGCACGTGCATGCCCCCACTCGAGAGGAGGCCTGACTCCCGTGGGGAGACTCAGAAGCACCCCAAGATCCATGGCAACACTGCAGAGGAATCCTCAGGTTCCGGCCCCGACTCCACACAAGGACTGAGGCCCCGGCATGGACGGGAGAGGAATCCCGAGAGGTCCCCTAGCAACTCGCATGGGGACTGGCCTTTCCTGAGGCCACCAGAGCGGGTCCCTGAGGTCCCCGTCGTAACTCGAGAAGACCTGCCGCAACTCGAGAAAATCCAGGAGGTTCTCCCCTCCAGGCGAGATGAGGCCCATTTCTGCTGAGGCGTCTCGAGGCTGATCACACCTCACCTCTGGAACTTCGAAAGAGTCCTTCACACCCTTGGTGCAAATCAAGAAGTTCCCCGACCTAGCCGTCTCCACTCGAGAGGAATCACGTGGGTCCCGCCCACATCTAGAGGAGCCCCGTTTCCGTCTCGTAGCTCGAGATGAGGGATCCTTTCCCTGTTTCGTCGGGAAAGAGTTCCCGGCGTTCCCGTCGCATCTCAAGAGGAGGCCCTCTCAACAGGAACGGCGAGAGGAACTCCAGGGTCGTGCCACCATTCCAAGAGTCCCCCAGATGTCTCAGTCCATTCCAGAGGAACCTCTTTTCCCTTCACCGGCTCGTCTTTCACGCCGAGGATCGACTCACACCAAGGTGGCACGTGGCACAGCCCTGTGGGAAAGCCTCGTGGGAAAGCCTCGAGGGACAGCCTCGAGGGAAAGCCACAGATCCCTTGATCCACGTGACAGGAAGCGTGACACTACTGCTGCAGCTCGGGAGGAAAGCGCACGTGCATGCCCCCACTCGTGACGAGGCCTGACTCCCCTGGGGAGACTCAGAAGCACCCCAAGATCCATGGCAACACTGGAGAGGAATCCTCAGGTTCTGGCCCCGACTCCACACAAGGACTGAGGCCCCGGCATGGATGGGAGAGGAATCCCGAGAGGTCCCCTAGCAACTCGCATGGGGACTGGCCTTTCCTGAGGCCACCAGAGCGGGTCCCTGAGGTCCCCGTCGTAACTCGAGAAGACCTGCCGCAACTCGAGAAAATCCAGGAGGTTCTCCCCTCCAGGCGAGATGAGGCCCATTTCCAATGAGGCGTCTCGAGGCTGATCACACCTCACCTCTGGAACTTCGAAAGGGTCCTTCACACCCTTGGTGCAAATCAAGAAGTTCCCCGACATACCCGTCTCCACTCGAGAGGAATCACGAGGGTCCCGCCCACATCCAGAGGAGCCCCGTTTTCGCCTCGTAGCTCGAGATGAGGGATCCTTTCCCTGCTTCGTCGGGAAAGAGTTCCCGGCCTTCCCGTCGCATCTCAAGAGGAGGCCCTCTCAACAGGAATGGCGAGAGGAACTCCAGGGTCGTGCCACCATTCCAAGAGTCCCCCAGATGTCTCAGTCCATTCCAGAGGAACCTCTTTTCCCTTCACCGGCTCGTCTTTCACGCCGAGGATCGACTCACACCAAGGTGGCACGTGGCACAGCCCTGTGGGAAAGCCTCGTGGGAAAGCCTCGAGGGACAGCCTCGAGGGAAAGCCACAGATCCCTTGATCCACGTGACAGGAAGCGTGACACTACTGCTGCAGCTCGGGAGGAAAGCGCACGTGCATGCCCCCACTCGAGACGAGGCCTGACTCCCCTGGGGAGACTCAGAAGCACCCCAAGATCCATGGCAACACTGGAGAGGAATCCTCAGGTTCCGGCCCCGACTCCACACAAGGACTGAGGCCCCGGCATGGACGGGAGAGGAATCCCGAGAGGTCCCCTAGCAACTCGCATGGGGACTGGCCTTTCCTGAGGCCACCAGAGCGGGTCCCTGAGGTCCCCGTCGTAACTCGAGAAGACCTGCCGCAACTCGAGAAAATCCAGGAGGTTCTCCCCTCCAGGCGAGATGAGGCCCATTTCCGCTGAGGCGTCTCGAGGCTGATCACACCTCACCTCTGGAACTTCGAAAGGGTCCTTCACACCCTTGGTGCAAATCAAGAAGTTCCCCGACATACCCGTCTCCACTCGAGAGGAATCACGAGGGTCCCGCCCACATCCAGAGGAGCCCCGTTTCCGCCTCATAGCTCGAGATGAGGGATCCTTTCCCTGCTTCGTCGGGAAAGAGTTCCCGGCGTTCCCGTCGCATCTCAAGAGGAGGCCCTCTCAACAGGAACGGCGAGAGGAACTCCAGGGTCGTGCCACCATTCCAAGAGTCCCCCAGATGTCTCAGTCCATTCCAGAGGAACCTCTTTTCCCTTCACCGGCTCGTCTTTCACGCCGAGGATCGACTCACACCAAGGTGGCACGTGGCACAGCCCTGTGGGAAAGCCTCGTGGGAAAGCCTCGAGGGACAGCCTCGAGGGAAAGCCACAGATCCCTTGATCCACGTGACAGGAAGCGTGACACTACTGCTGCAGCTCGGGAGGAAAGCGCACGTGCATGCCCCCACTCGAGACGAGGCCTGACTCCCCTGGGGAGACTCAGAAGCACCCCAAGATCCAGGGCAACACTGGAGAGGAATCCTCAGGTTCCGGCCCCGACTCCACACAAGGACTGAGGCCCCGGCATGGCCGGGAGAGGAATCCCGAGAGGTCCACTAGCAACGCGCATGGGGACTGGCCTTTCCTGAGGCCACCAGAGCGGGTCCCTGAGGTCCCCGTCGTAACTCGAGAAGACCTGCCGCAACTCGAGAAAATCCAGGAGGTTCTGCCCTCCAGGCGAGATGAGGCCCATTTCCGCTGAGGCGTCTCGAGGCTGATCACACCTCACCTCTGGAACTTCGAAAGGCTCCTTCACACCCTTGGTGCAAATCAAGAAGTTCCCCGACCTAGCCATCTCCACTCGAGAGGAATCACGAGGGACCCGCCCACATCCAGAGGAGCCCCGTTTCCGCCTCGTAGCTCAAGATGAGGGATCCTTTCCCTGCTTCGTCGGGAAAGAGTTCCCGGCGTTCCCGTCGCATCTCAAGAGGAGGCCCTCTCAACAGGAACGGCGAGAGGAACTCCAGGGTCGTGCCACCATTCCAAGAGTCCCCCAGATGTCTCAGTCCATTCCAGAGGAAACTCTTTTCCCTTCACCGGCTCGTCTTTCACGCCGAGGATCGACTCACACCAAGGTGGCACGTGGCACAGCCCTGTGGGAAAGCCTCGTGGGAAAGCCTCGAGGGACAGCCTCGAGGGAAAGCCACAGATCCCTTGATCCACGTGACAGGAAGCGTGACACTACCGCTGCAGCTCGGGAGGAAAGCGCACGTGCATGCCCCCACTCGAGACGAGGCCTGACTCCCCTGGGGAGACTCAGAAGCACCCCAAGATCCATGGCAACACTGGAGAGGAATCCTCAGGTTCAGGCCCCGACTCCACACAAGGACTGAGGCCCCGGCATGGACGGGAGAGGAATCCCGAGAGGTCCCCTAGCAACTCGCATGGGGACTGGCCTTTCCTGAGGCCACCAGAGCGGGTCCCTGAGGTCCCCGTCGTAACTCGAGAAGACCTGCCGCAACTCGAGAAAATCCAGGAGGTTCTCCCCTCCAGGCGAGATGCGGCCCATTTCCGCTGAGGTGTCTCGAGGCTGATCACACCTCACCTCTGGAACTTCGAAAGGCTCCTTCACACCCTTGGTGCAAATCAAGAAGTTCCCCGACCTAGCCGTCTCCACTCGAGAGGAATCACGAGGGTCCCGCCCACATCCAGAGGAGCCCCGTTTCCGCCTCGTAGCTCGAGATGAGGGATCCTTTCCCTACTTCGTCGGGAAAGAGTTCCCGGCGTTCCCGTCGCATCTCAAGAGGAGGCCCTCTCAACAGGAACGGCGAGAGGAACTCCAGGGTCGTGCCACCATTCCAAGAGTCCCCCAGATGTCTCAGTCCATTCCAGAGGAACCTCTTTTCCCTTCACCGGCTCGTCTTTCACGCCGAGGATCGACTCACACCAAGGTGGCACGTGGCACAGCCCTGTGGGAAAGCCTCGTGGGAAAGCCTCGAGGGACAGCTCGAGGGAAAGCCACAGATCCCTTGATCCACGTGACAGGAAGCGTGACACTACTGCTGCAGCTCGGGAGGAAAGCGCACGTGCATGCCCCCACTCGAGACGAGGCCTGACTCCCCTGGGGAGACTCAGAAGCACCCCAAGATCCATGGCAACACTGGAGAGGAATCCTCAGGTTCCGGCCCCGACTCCACACAAGGACTGAGGCCCCGGCATGGACGGGAGAGGAATCCCGAAAGGTCCCCTAGCAACTCGCATGGGGACTGGCCTTTCCTGAGGCCACCAGAGCGGGTCCCTGAGGTCCCCGTCGTAACTCGAGAAGACCTGCCGCAACTCGAGAAAATCCAGGAGGTTCTCCCCTCCAGGCGAGATGAGGCCCATTTCCGCTGAGGCGTCTCGAGGCTGATCACACCTCACCTCTGGAACTTCGAAAGGGTCCTTCACACCCTTGGTGCAAATCAAGAAGTTCCCCGACATACCCGTCTCCACTCGAGAGGAATCACGAGGGTCCCGCCCACATCCAGAGGAGCCCCGTTTCCGCCTCATAGCTCGAGATGAGGGATCCTTTCCCTGCTTCGTCGGGAAAGAGTTCCCGGCGTTCCCGTCGCATCTCAAGAGGAGGCCCTCTCAACAGGAACGGCGAGAGGAACTCCAGGGTCGTGCCACCATTCCAAGAGTCCCCCAGATGTCTCAGTCCATTCCAGAGGAACCTCTTTTCCCTTCACCGGCTCGTCTTTCACGCCGAGGATCGACTCACACCAAGGTGGCACGTGGCACAGCCCTGTGGGAAAGCCTCGTGGGAAAGCCTCGAGGGACAGCCTCGAGGGAAAGCCACAGATCCCTTGATCCACGTGACAGGAAGCGTGACACTACTGCTGCAGCTCGGGAGGAAAGCGCACGTGCATGCCCCCACTCGAGACGAGGCCTGACTCCCCTGGGGAGACTCAGAAGCACCCAAGATCCAGGGCAACACTGGAGAGGAATCCTCAGGTTCCGGCCCCGACTCCACACAAGGACTGAGGCCCCGGCATGGCCGGGAGAGGAATCCCGAGAGGTCCACTAGCAACTCGCATGGGGACTGGCCTTTCCTGAGGCCACCAGAGCGGGTCCCTGAGGTCCCCGTCGTAACTCGAGAAGACCTGCCGCAACTCGAGAAAATCCAGGAGGTTCTGCCCTCCAGGCGAGATGAGGCCCATTTCCGCTGAGGCGTCTCGAGGCTGATCACACCTCACCTCTGGAACTTCGAAAGGCTCCTTCACACCCTTGGTGCAAATCAAGAAGTTCCCCGACCTAGCCGTCTCCACTCGAGAGGAATCACGAGGGTCCCGCCCACTTCCAGAGGAGCCCCGTTTCCGCCTCGTAGCTCGAGAAGATGGATCCTTTCCCTGCTTCGTCGGGAAAGAGTTCCCGGCCTTCCGTCGCATCTCAAGAGGAGGCCCTCTCAACAGGAATGGCGAGAGGAACTCCAGGGTCGTGCCACCATTCCAAGAGTCCCCCAGATGTCTCAGTCCATTCCAGAGGAACCTCTTTTCCCTTCACCGGCTCGTCTTTCACGCCGAGGATCGACTCACACCAAGGTGGCACGTGGCACAGCCCTGTGGGAAAGCCTCGTGGGAAAGCCTCGAGGGACAGCCTCGAGGGAAAGCCACAGATCCCTTGATCCACGTGACAGGAAGCGTGACACTACTGCTGCAGCTCGGGAGGAAAGCGCACGTGCATGCCCCCACTCGAGACGAGGCCTGACTCCCCTGGGGAGACTCAGAAGCACCCCAAGATCCATGGCAACACTGGAGAGGAATCCTCAGGTTCCGGCCCCGCCTCCACACAAGGACTGAGGCCCCGGCATGGACGGGAGAGGAATCCCGAGTGGTCCCCTAGCAACTCGCATGGGGACTGGCCTTTCCTGAGGCCACCAGAGCGGGTCCCTGAGGTCCCCGTCGTAACTCGAGAAGACCTGCCGGAACTCGAGAAAATCCAGGAGGTTCTCCCCTCCAGGCAAGATGAGGCCCATTTCCGCTGAGGCGTCTCGAGGCTGATCACACCTCACCTCTGGAACTTCGAAAGGCTCCTTCACACCCTTGGTGCAAATCAAGAAGTTCCCCGACATACCCGTCTCCACTCGAGAGGAATCACGAGGGACCCGCCCACATCCAGAGGAGCCCCGTTTCCGCCTCGTAGCTCAAGATGAGGGATCCTTTCCCTGCTTCGTCGGGAAAGAGTTCCCGGCGTTCCCGTCGCATCTCAAGAGGAGGCCCTCTCAACAGGAACGGCGAGAGGAACTCCAGGGTCGTGCCACCATTCCAAGAGTCCCCCAGATGTCTCAGTCCATTCCAGAGGAACCTCTTTTCCCTTCACCGGCTCGTCTTTCACGCCGAGGATCGACTCACACCAAGGTGGCACGTGGCACAGCCCTGTGGGAAAGCCTCGTGGGAAAGCCTCGAGGGACAGCCTCGAGGGAAAGCCACAGATCCCTTGATCCACGTGACGACAGGTAGCGTGACAGTACTGCTGCAGCTCGGGAGGAAAGCGCAAGTGCATGCCCCCACTCGAGACGAGGCCTGACTCCCCTGGGGAGACTCAGAAGCACCCCAAGATCCATGGCAACACTGGAGAGGAATCCTCAGGTTCCGGCCCCGACTCCACACAAGGACTGAGGCCCCGGCATGGACGGGAGAGGAATCCCGAGAGGTCCCCTAGCAACTCGCATGGGGATTGGCCTTTCCTGAGGCCACCAGAGCGGGTCCCTGAGGTCCCCGTCGTAACTCGAGAAGACCTGCCGCAACTCGAGAAAATCCAGGAGGTTCTCCCCTCCAGGCGAGATGAGGCCCATTTCGGCTGAGGCGTCTCGAGGCTGATCACACCTCACCTCTGGAACTTCGAAAGGCTCCTTCACACCCTTGGTGCAAATCAAGAAGTTCCCCGACATACCCGTCTCCACTCGAGAGGAATCACGAGGGTCCCGCCCACATCCAGAGGAGCCCCGTTTCCCGCCTCGTAGCTCGAGATGAGGGATCCTTTCCCTGCTTCGTCGGGAAAGAGTTCCCGGCGTTCCCGTCGCATCTCAAGAGGAGGCCCTCTCAACAGGAACGGCGAGAGGAACTCCAGGGTCGTGCCACCATTCCAAGAGTCCCCCAGATGTCTCAGTCCATTCCAGAGGAACCTCTTTTCCCTTCACCGGCTCGTCTTTCACGCCGAGGATCGACTCACACCAAGGTGGCACGTGGCACAGCCCTGTGGGAAAGCCTCGTGGGAAAGCCTCGAGGGACAGCCTCGAGGGAAAGCCACAGATCCCTTGATCCACGTGACAGGAAGCGTGACACTACTGCTGCAGCTCGGGAGGAAAGCGCACGTGCATGCCCCCACTCGAGACGAGGCCTGACTCCCCTGGGGAGACTCAGAAGCACCCCAAGATCCATGGCAACACTGGAGAGGAATCCTCAGGTTCCGGCCCCGACTCCACACAAGGACTGAGGCCCCGGCATGGACGGGAGAGGAATCCCGAGAGGTCCCCTAGCAACTCGCATGGGGACTGGCCTTTCCTGAGGCCACCAGAGCGGGTCCCTGAGGTCCCCGTCGTAACTCGAGAAGACCTGCCGCAACTCGAGAAAATCCAGGAGGTTCTCCCCTCCAGGCGAGATGAGGCCCATTTCCGCTGAGGCGTCTCGAGGCTGATCACACCTCACCTCTGGAACTTCGAAAGGCTCCTTCACACCCTTGGTGCAAATCAAGAAGTTCCCCGACCTAGCCGTCTCCACTCGAGAGGAATCACGTGGGTCCCGCCCACATCCAGAGGAGCCCCGTTTCCGCCTCGTAGCTCGAGATGAGGGATCCTTTCCCTGCTTCGTCGGGAAAGAGTTCCCGGCGTTCCCGTCGCATCTCAAGAGGAGGCCCTCTCAACAGGAACGGCGAGAGGAACTCCAGGGTCGTGCCACCATTCCAAGAGTCCCCCAGATGTCTCAGTAAATTCCAGAGGAACCTCTTTTCCCTTCACCGGCTCGTCTTTCATGCCGAGGATCGACTCACACCAAGGTGGCACGTGGCACAGCCCTGTGGGAAAGCCTCGTGGGAAAGCCTCGAGGGACAGCCTCGAGGGAAAGCCACAGATCCCTTGATCCACGTGACAGGAAGCGTGACACTACTGCTGCAGCTCGGGAGGAAAGCGCACGTGCATGCCCCCACTCGAGACGAGGCCTGACTCCCCTGGGGAGACTCAGAAGCACCCCAAGATCCATGGCAACACTGGAGAGGAATTCTCAGGTTCCGGCCCCGACTCCACACAAGGACTGAGGCCCCGGCATGGACGGGAGAGGAATCCCGAGAGGTCCCCTAGCAACTCGCATGGGGACTGGCCTTTCCTGAGGCCACCAGAGCGGGTCCCTGAGGTCCCCGTCGTAACTCGAGAAGACCTGCCGCAACTCGAGAAAATCCAGGAGGTTCTCCCCTCCAGGCGAGATGAGGCCCATTTCCGCTGAGGCGTCTCGAGGCTGATCACACCTCACCTCTGGAACTTCGAAAGGGTCCTTCACACCCTTGGTGCAAATCAAGAAGTTCCCCGACCTAGCCATCTCCACTCGAGAGGAATCACGAGGGACCCGCCCACATCCAGAGGAGCCCCGTTTCCGCCTCGTAGCTCGAGATGAGGGATCCTTTCCCTGCTTCGTCGGGAAAGAGTTCCCGGCGTTCCCGTCGCATCTCAAGAGGAGGCCCTCTCAACAGGAACGGCGAGAGGAACTCCAGGGTCGTGCCACCATTCCAAGAGTCCCCCAGATGTCTCAGTCCATTCCAGAGGAACCTCTTTTCCCTTCACCGGCTCGTCTTTCACGCCGAGGATCGACTCACACCAAGGTGGCACGTGGCACAGCCCTGTGGGAAAGCCTCGTGGGAAAGCCTCGAGGGACAGCCTCGAGGGAAAGCCACAGATCCCTTGATCCACGTGACAGGAAGCGTGACACTACTGCTGCAGCTCGGGAGGAAAGCGCACGTGCATGCCCCCACTGGAGACGAGGCCTGACTCCCCTGGGGAGACTCAGAAGCACCCCAAGATCCATGGCAACACTGGAGAGGAATCCTCAGGTTCCGGCCCCGACTCCACACAAGGACTGAGGCCCCGGCATGGACGGGAGAGGAATCCCGAGAGGTCCCCTAGCAACTCGCATGGGGACTGGCCTTTCCTGAGGCCACCAGAGCGGGTCCCTGAGGTCCCCGTCGTAACTCGAGAAGACCTGCCGCAACTCGAGAAAATCCAGGAGGTTCTCCCCTCCAGGCGAGATGAGGCCCATTTCCGCTGAGGTGTCTCGAGGCTGATCACACCTCACCTCTGGAACTTCGAAAGGCTCCTTCACACCCTTGGTGCAAATCAAGAAGTTCCCCGACCTAGCCGTCTCCACTCGAGAAGAATCACGAGGGTCCCGCCCACATCCAGAGGAGCCCCGTTTCCGCCTCGTAGCTCGAGATGAGGGATCCTTTCCCTGCTTCGTCGGGAAAGAGTTCCCGGCCTTCCCGTCGCATCTCAAGAGGAGGCCCTCTCAACAGGAACGGCGAGAGGAACTCCAGGGTCGTGCCACCATTCCAAGAGTCCCCCAGATGTCTCAGTCCATTCCAGAGGAACCTCTTTTCCCTTCAGCGGCTCGTCTTTCACGCCGAGGATCGACTCACACCAAGGTGGCACGTGGCACAGCCCTGTGGGAAAGCCTCGTGGGAAAGCCTCGAGGGACAGCCTCGAGGGAAAGCCACAGATCCCTTGATCCACGTGACAGGAAGCGTGACACTACTGCTGCAGCTCGGGAGGAAAGCGCACGTGCATGCCCCCACTCGAGACGAGGCCTGACTCCCCTGGGGAGACTCAGAAGCACCCCAAGATCCATGGCAACACTGGAGAGGAATCCTCAGGTTCCGGCCCCGACTCCACACAAGGACTGAGGCCCCGGCATGGACGGGAGAGGAATCCCGAGAGGTCCCCTAGCAACTCGCATGGGGACTGGCCTTTCCTGAGGCCACCAGAGCGGGTCCCTGTGGTCCCCGTCGTAACTCGAGAAGACCTGCCGCAACTCGAGAAAATCCAGGAGGTTCTCCCCTCCAGGCGAGATGAGGCCCATTTCCGCTGAGGCGTCTCGAGGCTGATCACACCTCACCTCTGGAACTTCGAAAGGGTCCTTCACACCCTTGGTGCAAATCAAGAAGTTCCCCGACCTAGCCGTCTCCACTCGAGAGGAATCACATGGGTCCCGCCCACATCCAGAGGAGCCCCGTTTCCGCCTCGTAGCTGGAGATGAGGGATCCTTTCCCTGCTTCGTCGGGAAAGAGTTCCCGGCGTTCCCGTCGCATCTCAAGAGGAGGCCCTCTCAACAGGAACGGCGAGAGGAACTCCAGGGTCGTGCCACCATTCCAAGAGTCCCCCAGATGTCTCAGTCCATTCCAGAGGAACCTCTTTTCCCTTCAGCGGCTCGTCTTTCACGCCGAGGATCGACTCACACCAAGGTGGCACGTGGCACAGCCCTGTGGGAAAGCCTCGTGGGAAAGCATCGAGGGACAGCCTCGAGGGAAAGCCACAGATCCCTTGATCCACGTGACAGGAAGCGTGACACTACTGCTGCAGCTCGGGAGGAAAGCGCACGTGCATGCCCCCACTCGAGACGAGGCCTGACTCCCCTGGGGAGACTCAGAAGCACCCCAAGATCCATGGCAACACTGGAGAGGAATCCTCAGGTTCCGGCCCCGACTCCACACAAGGACTGAGGCCCCGGCATGGACGGGAGAGGAACCCCGAGAGGTCCCCTAGCAACTCGCATGGGGACTGGCCTTTCCTGAGGCCACCAGAGCGGGTCCCTGAGGTCCCCGTCGTAACTCGAGAAGACCTGCTGCAACTCGAGAAAATCCAGGAGGTTCTCCCCTCCAGGCGAGATGAGGCCCATTTCCGCTGAGGGGTCTCGAGGCTGATCACACCTCACCTCTGGCACTTCGAAAGGCTCCTTCACACCCTTGGTGCAAATCAAGAAGTTCCCCGACCTAGCCGTCTCCACTCGAGAAGAATCACGAGGGTCCCGCCCACATCCAGAGGAGCCCCGTTTCCGCCTCGTAGCTCGAGATGAGGGATCCTTTCCCTACTTCTTCGGGAAAGAGTTCCCGACCTTCCCGTCGCATCTCAAGAGGAGGCCCTCTCAACAGGAACGGCGAGAGGAACTCCAGGGTCGTGCCACCATTCCAAGAGGCCCCCAGATGTCTCAGTGCATTCCAGAGGAAACTCTTTTCCCTTCACCGGCTCGTCTTTCACGCCGAGTATCGACTCACACCAAGGTGGCACGTGGCACAGCCCTGTGGGAAAGCCTCGTGGGAAAGCCTTGAGGGACAGCCTCGAGGGAAAGCCACAGATCCCTTGATCCACGTGACAGGTAGCGTGACAGTACTGCTGCAGCTCGGGAGGAAAGCGCAAGTGCATGCCCCCACTCGAGACGAGGCCTGACTCCCCTGGGGAGACTCAGAAGCACCCCAAGATCCATGGCAACACTGGAGAGGAATCCTCAGGTTCCGGCCCCGACTCCACACAAGGACTGAGGCCCCGGCATGGACGGGAGAGGAATCCCGAGAGGTCCCCTAGCAACTCGCATGGGGACTGGCCTTTCCTGAGGCCACCAGAGCGGGTCCCTGAGGTCCCCGTCGTAACTCGAGAAGACCTGCCGCAACTCGAGAAAATCCAGGAGGTTCTCCCCTCCAGGCGAGATGAGGCCCATTTCCGCTGAGGCGTCTCGAGGCTGATCACACCTCACCTCTGGAACTTCGAAAGGGTCCTTCACACCCTTGGTGCAAATCAAGAAGTTCCCCGACCTAGCCGTCTCCACTCGAGAGGAATCACATGGGTCCCGCCCACATCCAGAGGAGCCCCGTTTCCGCCTCGTAGCTCGAGATGAGGGATCCTTTCCCTACTTCTTCGGGAAAGAGTTCCCGACCTTCCCGTCGCATCTCAAGAGGAGGCCCTCTCAACAGGAACGGCGAGAGGAACTCCAGGGTCGTGCCACCATTCCAAGAGGCCCCCAGATGTCTCAGTGCATTCCAGAGGAACCTCTTTTCCCTTCACCGGCTCGTCTTTCACGCCGAGGATCGACTCACACCAAGGTGGCACGTGGCACAGCCCTGTGGGAAAGCCTCGTGGGAAAGCCTTGAGGGACAGCCTCGAGGGAAAGCCACAGATCCCTTGATCCACGTGACAGGTAGCGTGACAGTACTGCTGCAGCTCGGGAGGAAAGCGCAAGTGCATGCCCCCACTCGAGACGAGGCCTGACTCCCCTGGGGAGACTCAGAAGCACCCCAAGATCCATGGCAACACTGGAGAGGAATCCTCAGGTTCCGGCCCCGACTCCACACAAGGACTGAGGCCCTGGCATGGACGGGAGAGGAATCCCGAGAGGTCCCCTAGCAACTCGCATGGGGATTGGCCTTTCCTGAGGCCACCAGAGCGGGTCCCTGAGGTCCCCGTCGTAACTCGAGAAGACCTGCCGCAACTCGAGAAAATCCAGGAGGTTCTCCCCTCCAGGCGAGATGAGGCCCATTTCGGCTGAGGCGTCTCGAGGCTGATCACACCTCACCTCTGGAACTTCGAAAGGCTCCTTCACACCCTTGGTGCAAATCAAGAAGTTCCCCGACATACCCGTCTCCACTCGAGAGGAATCACGAGGGTCCCGCCCACATCCAGAGGAGCCCCGTTTCCGCCTCGTAGCTCGAGATGAGGGATCCTTTCCCTGCTTCGTCGGGAAAGAGTTCCCGGCGTTCCCGTCGCATCTCAAGAGGAGGCCCTCTCAACAGGAACGGCGAGAGGAACTCCAGGGTCGTGCCACCATTCCAAGAGTCCCCCAGATGTCTCAGTCCATTCCAGAGGAACCTCTTTTCCCTTCACCGGCTCGTCTTTCACGCCGAGGATCGACTCACACCAAGGTGGCACGTGGCACAGCCCTGTGGGAAAGCCTCGTGGGAAAGCCTCGAGGGGCAGCCTCGAGGGAAAGCCACAGATCCCTTGATCCACGTGACAGGAAGCGTGACACTACTGCTGCATCTCGGGAGGAAAGCGCACGTGCATGCCCCCACTCGAGACGAGGCCTGACTCCCCTGGGGAGACTCAGAAGCACCCCAAGATCCATGGCAACACTGGAGAGGAATCCTCAGGTTCCGGCCCCGACTCCACACAAGGACTGAGGCCCCGGCATGGACGGGAGAGGAATCCCGAGAGGTCCCCTAGCAACTCGCATGGGGACTGGCCTTTCCTGAGGCCACCAGAGCGGGTCCCTGTGGTCCCCGTCGTAACTCGAGAAGACCTGCCGCAACTCGAGAAAATCCAGGAGGTTCTCCCCTCCAGGCGAGATGAGGCCCATTTCCGCTGAGGCGTCTCCAGGCTGATCACACCTCACCTCTGGAACTTCGAAAGTGTCCTTCACACCCTTGGTGCAAATCAAGAAGTTCCCCGACCTAGCCGTCTCCACTCGAGAGGAATCACGTGGGTCCCGCCCACATCCAGAGGAGCCCCGTTTCCGCCTCGTAGCTCGAGATGAGGGATCCTTTCCCTGCTTCGTCGGGAAAGAGTTCCCGGCGTTCCCGTCGCATCTCAAGAGGAGGCCCTCTCAACAGGAACGGCGAGAGGAACTCCAGGGTCGTGCCACCATTCCAAGAGTCCCCCAGATGTCTCAGTCCATTCCAGAGGAACCTCTTTTCCCTTCACCGGCTCGTCTTTCACGCCGAGGATCGACTCACACCAAGGTGGCACGTGGCACAGCCCTGTGGGAAAGCCTCGTGGGAAAGCCTCGAGGGACAGCCTCGAGGGAAAGCCACAGATCCCTTGATCCACGTGACAGGAAGCGTGACACTACTGCTGCAGCTCGGGAGGAAAGCGCACGTGCATGCCCCCACTCGAGACGAGGCCTGACTCCCCTGGGGAGACTCAGAAGCACCCCAAGATCAATGGCAACACTGGAGAGGAATCCTCAGGTTCCGGCCCCGACTCCACACAAGGACTGAGGCCCCGGCATGGACGGGAGAGGAATCCCGAGAGGTCCCCTAGCAACTCGCATGGGGACTGGCCTTTCCTGAGGCCACCAGAGCGGGTCCCTGAGGTCCCCGTCGTAACTCGAGAAGACCTGCCGCAACTCGAGAAAATCCAGGAGGTTCTCCCCTCCAGGCGAGATGAGGCCCATTTCCGCTGAGGCGTCTCGAGGCTGATCACACCTCACCTCTGGAACTTCGAAAGGGTCCTTCACACCCTTGGTGCAAATCAAGAAGTTCCCCGACCTAGCCGTCTCCACTCGAGAGGAATCACGAGGGTCCCGCCCACATCCAGAGGAGCCCCGTTTCCGCCTCGTAGCTCGAGATGAGGGATCCTTTCCCTGCTTCTTCGGGAAAGAGTTCCCGGCGTTCCCGTCGCATCTCAAGAGGAGGCCCTCTCAACAGGAACGGCGAGAGGAACTCCAGGGTCGTGCCACCATTTCAAGAGTCCCCCAGATGTCTCAGTCCATTCCAGAGGAACCTCTTTTCCCTTCACCGGCTCGTCTTTCACGCCGAGGATCGACTCACACCAAGGTGGCACGTGGCACAGCCCTGTGGGAAAGCCTCGTGGGAAAGCCTCGAGGGACAGCCTCGAGGGAAAGCCACAGATCCCTTGATCCACGTGACAGGAAGCGTGACACTACTGCTGCAGCTCGGGAGGAAAGCGCACCTGCATGCCCCCACTCGAGACGAGGCCTGACTCCCCTGGGGAGACTCAGAAGCACCCCAAGATCCATGGCAACACTGGAGAGGAATCCTCAGGTTCCGGCCCCGACTCCACACAAGGACTGAGGCCCCGGCATGGACGGGAGAGGAATCCCGAGAGGTCCCCTAGCAACTCGCATGGGGACTGGCCTTTCCTGAGGCCACCAGAGCGGGTCCCTGAGGTCCTCGTCGTAACTCGAGAAGACCTGCCGCAACTCGAGAAAATCCAGGAGGTTCTCCCCTCCAGGCGAGATGAGGCCCATTTCGGCTGAGGCGTCTCGAGGCTGATCACACCTCACCTCTGGAACTTCGAAAGGCTCCTTCACACCCTTGGTGCAAATCAAGAAGTTCCCCGACCTAGCCGTCTCCACTCGAGAAGAATCACGAGGGTCCCGCCCACATCCAGAGGAGCCCCGTTTCCGCCTCGTAGCTCGAGATGAGGGATCCTTTCCCTGCTTCGTCGGGAAAGAGTTCCCGGCCTTCCCGTCGCATCTCAAGAGGAGGCCCTCTCAACAGGAACGGCGAGAGGAACTCCAGGGTCGTGCCACCATTCCAAGAGTCCCCCAGATGTCTCAGTCCATTCCAGAGGAAGCTCTTTTCCCTTCACCGGCTCGTCTTTCACGCCGAGGATCGACTCACACCAAGGTGGCACGTGGCACAGCCCTGTGGGAAAGCCTCGTGGGAAAGCCTCGAGGGACAGCCTCGAGGGAAAGCCACAGATCCCTTGATCCACGTGACAGGAAGCGTGACACTACTGCTGCAGCTCGGGAAGAAATCGCACGTGAATGCCCCCACTCGAGACGAGGCCTGACTCCCCTGGGGAGACTCAGAAGCACCCCAAGATCCATGGCAACACTGGAGAGGAATCCTCAGGTTCCGGCCCCGACTCCACACAAGGACTGAGGCCCCGGCATGGACGGGAGAGGAATCCCGAGAGGTCCCCTAGCAACTCGCATGGGGGCTGGCCTTTCCTGAGGCCACCAGAGCGGGTCCCTGAGGTCCCCGTCGTAACTCGAGAAGACCTGCCGCAACTCGAGAAAATCCAGGAGGTTCTCCCCTCCAGGCGAGATGAGGCCCATTTCCGCTGAGGCGTCTCGAGGCTGATCACACCTCACCTCTGGAACTTCGAAAGGCTCCTTCACACCCTTGGTGCAAATCAAGAAGTTCCCCGACCTAGCCGTCTCCACTCGAGAGGAATCACGAGGGTCCCGCCCACATCCAGAGGAGCCCCGTTTCCGCCTCGTAGCTCGAGATGAGGGATCCTTTCCCTGCTTCGTCGGGAAAGAGTTCCCGGCCTTCCCGTCGCATCTCAAGAGGAGGCCCTCTCAACAGGAACGGCGAGAGGAACTCCAGGGTCGTGCCACCATTCCAAGAGTCCCCCAGATGTCTCAGTCCATTCCAGAGGAACCTCTTTTCCCTTCAGCGGCTCGTCTTTCGCGCCGAGGATCGACTCACACCAAGGTGGCACGTGGCACAGCCCTGTGGGAAAGCCTCGTGGGAAAGCCTCGAGGGACAGCCTCGAGGGAAAGCCACAGATCCCTTGATCCACGTGACAGGAAGCGTGACAGTACTGCTGCAGCTCGGGAGGAAAGCGCACGTGCATGCCCCCACTCGAGACGAGGCCTGACTCCCCTGGGGAGACTCAGAAGCACCCCAAGATCCATGGCAACACTGGAGAGGAATCCTCAGGTTCCGGCCCCGACTCCACACAAGGACTGAGGCCCCGGCATGGACGGGAGAGGAATCCCGAGAGGTCCCCTAGCAACTCGCATGGGGATTGGCCTTTCCTGAGGCCACCAGAGCGGGTCCCTGAGGTCCCCGTCGTAACTCGAGAAGACCTGCCCCAACTCGAGAAAATCCAGGAGGTTCTCCCCTCCAGGCGAGATGAGGCCCATTTCGGCTGAGGCGTCTCGAGGCTGATCACACCTCACCTCTGGAACTTCGAAAGGCTCCTTCACACCCTTGGTGCAAATCAAGAAGTTCCCCGACCTAGCCGTCTCCACTCGAGAAGAATCACGAGGGTCCCGCCCACATCCAGAGGAGCCCCGTTTCCGCCTCGTAGCTCGAGATGAGGGATCCTTTCCCTGCTTCGTCGGGAAAGAGTTCCCGGCCTTCCCGTCGCATCTCAAGAGGAGGCCCTCTCAACAGGAACGGCGAGAGGAACTCCAGGGTCGTGCCACCATTCCAAGAGTCCCCCAGATGTCTCAGTCCATTCCAGAGGAACCTCTTTTCCCTTCACCGGCTCGTCTTTCACGCCGAGGATCGACTCACACCAAGGTGGCACGTGGCACAGCCCTGTGGGAAAGCCTCGTGGGAAAGCCTCGAGGGACAGCCTCGAGGGAAAGCCACAGATCCCTTGATCCACGTGACAGGAAGCGTGACAGTACTGCTGCAGCTCGGGAGGAAAGCGCACGTGCATGCCCCCACTCGAGACGAGGCATGACTCCCCTGGGGAGACTCAGAAGCACCCCAAGATCCATGGCAACACTGGAGAGGAATCCTCAGGTTCCGGCCCCGACTCCACACAAGGACTGAGGCCCCGGCATGGACGGGAGAGGAATCCCGAGAGGTCCCCTAGCAACTCGCATGGGGATTGGCCTTTCCTGAGGCCACCAGAGCGGGTCCCTGAGGTCCCCGTCGTAACTCGAGAAGACCTGCCGCAACTCGAGAAAATCCAGGAGGTTCTCCCCTCCAGGCGAGATGAGGCCCATTTCGGCTGAGGCGTCTCGAGGCTGATCACACCTCACCTCTGGAACTTCGAAAGGCTCCTTCACACCCTTGGTGCAAATCAAGAAGTTCCCCGACCTAGCCGTCTCCACTCGAGAAGAATCACGAGGGTCCCGCCCACATCCAGAGGAGCCCCGTTTCCGCCTCGTAGCTCGAGATGAGGGATCCTTTCCCTGCTTCGTCGGGAAAGAGTTCCCGGCGTTCCCGTCGCATCTCAAGAGGAGGCCCTCTCAACAGGAACGGCGAGAGGAACTCCAGGGTCGTGCCACCATTCCAAGAGTCCCCCAGATGTCTCAGTCCATTCCAGAGGAAGCTCTTTTCCCTTCACCGCTCGTCTTTCACGCCGAGGATCGACTCACACCAAGGTGGCACGTGGCACAGCCCTGTGGGAAAGCCTCGTGGGAAAGCCTCGAGGGACAGCCTCGAGGGAAAGCCACAGATCCCTTGATCCACGTGACAGGAAGCGTGACACTACTGCTGCAGCTCGGGAAGAAATCGCACGTGAATGCCCCCACTCGAGACGAGGCCTGACTCCCCTGGGGAGACTCAGAAGCACCCCAAGATCCATGGCAACACTGGAGAGGAATCCTCAGGTTCCGGCCCCGACTCCACACAAGGACTGAGGCCCCGGCATGGACGGGAGAGGAATCCCGAGAGGTCCCCTAGCAACTCGCATGGGGGCTGGCCTTTCCTGAGGCCACCAGAGCGGGTCCCTGAGGTCCCCGTCGTAACTCGAGAAGACCTGCCGCAACTCGAGAAAATCCAGGAGGTTCTCCCCTCCAGGCGAGATGAGGCCCATTTCCGCTGAGGCGTCTCGAGGCTGATCACACCTCACCTCTGGAACTTCGAAAGGCTCCTTCACACCCTTGGTGCAAATCAAGAAGTTCCCCGACCTAGCCGTCTCCACTCGAGAGGAATCACGAGGGTCCCGCCCACATCCAGAGGAGCCCCGTTTCCGCCTCGTAGCTCGAGATGAGGGATCCTTTCCTGCTTCGTCGGGAAAGAGTTCCCGGCCTTCCCGTCGCATCTCAAGAGGAGGCCCTCTCAACAGGAACGGCGAGAGGAACTCCAGGGTCGTGCCACCATTCCAAGAGTCCCCCAGATGTCTCAGTCCATTCCAGAGGAACCTCTTTTCCCTTCAGCGGCTCGTCTTTCGCGCCGAGGATCGACTCACACCAAGGTGGCACGTGGCACAGCCCTGTGGGAAAGCCTCGTGGGAAAGCCTCGAGGGACAGCCTCGAGGGAAAGCCACAGATCCCTTGATCCACGTGACAGGAAGCGTGACAGTACTGCTGCAGCTCGGGAGGAAAGCGCACGTGCATGCCCCCACTCGAGACGAGGCCTGACTCCCCTGGGGAGACTCAGAAGCACCCCAAGATCCATGGCAACACTGGAGAGGAATCCTCAGGTTCCGGCCCCGACTCCACACAAGGACTGAGGCCCCGGCATGGACGGGAGAGGAATCCCGAGAGGTCCCCTAGCAACTCGCATGGGGATTGGCCTTTCCTGAGGCCACCAGAGCGGGTCCCTGAGGTCCCCGTCGTAACTCGAGAAGACCTGCCCCAACTCGAGAAAATCCAGGAGGTTCTCCCCTCCAGGCGAGATGAGGCCCATTTCGGCTGAGGCGTCTCGAGGCTGATCACACCTCACCTCTGGAACTTCGAAAGGCTCCTTCACACCCTTGGTGCAAATCAAGAAGTTCCCCGACCTAGCCGTCTCCACTCGAGAAGAATCACGAGGGTCCCGCCCACATCCAGAGAGCCCCGTTTCCCGCCTCGTAGCTCGAGATGAGGGATCCTTTCCCTGCTTCGTCGGGAAAGAGTTCCCGGCCTTCCCGTCGCATCTCAAGAGGAGGCCCTCTCAACAGGAACGGCGAGAGGAACTCCAGGGTCGTGCCACCATTCCAAGAGTCCCCCAGATGTCTCAGTCCATTCCAGAGGAACCTCTTTTCCCTTCACCGGCTCGTCTTTCACGCCGAGGATCGACTCACACCAAGGTGGCACGTGGCACAGCCCTGTGGGAAAGCCTCGTGGGAAAGCCTCGAGGGACAGCCTCGAGGGAAAGCCACAGATCCCTTGATCCACGTGACAGGAAGCGTGACAGTACTGCTGCAGCTCGGGAGGAAAGCGCACGTGCATGCCCCCACTCGAGACGAGGCATGACTCCCCTGGGGAGACTCAGAAGCACCCCAAGATCCATGGCAACACTGGAGAGGAATCCTCAGGTTCCGGCCCCGACTCCACACAAGGACTGAGGCCCCGGCATGGACGGGAGAGGAATCCCGAGAGGTCCCCTAGCAACTCGCATGGGGATTGGCCTTTCCTGAGGCCACCAGAGCGGGTCCCTGAGGTCCCCGTCGTAACTCGAGAAGACCTGCCGCAACTCGAGAAAATCCAGGAGGTTCTCCCCTCCAGGCGAGATGAGGCCCATTTCGGCTGAGGCGTCTCGAGGCTGATCACACCTCACCTCTGGAACTTCGAAAGGCTCCTTCACACCCTTGGTGCAAATCAAGAAGTTCCCCGACCTAGCCGTCTCCACTCGAGAAGAATCACGAGGGTCCCGCCCACATCCAGAGGAGCCCCGTTTCCGCCTCGTAGCTCGAGATGAGGGATCCTTTCCCTGCTTCGTCGGGAAAGAGTTCCCGGCGTTCCCGTCGCATCTCAAGAGGAGGCCCTCTCAACAGGAACGGCGAGAGGAACTCCAGGGTCGTGCCACCATTCCAAGAGTCCCCCAGATGTCTCAGTCCATTCCAGAGGAAGCTCTTTTCCCTTCACCGGCTCGTCTTTCACGCCGAGGATCGACTCACACCAAGGTGGCACGTGGCACAGCCCTGTGGGAAAGCCTCGTGGGAAAGCCTCGAGGGACAGCCTCGAGGGAAAGCCACAGATCCCTTGATCCACGTGACAGGAAGCGTGACACTACTGCTGCAGCTCGGGAAGAAATCGCACGTGAATGCCCCCACTCGAGACGAGGCCTGACTCCCCTGGGGAGACTCAGAAGCACCCCAAGATCCATGGCAACACTGGAGAGGAATCCTCAGGTTCCGGCCCCGACTCCACACAAGGACTGAGGCCCCGGCATGGACGGGAGAGGAATCCCGAGAGGTCCCCTAGCAACTCGCATGGGGGCTGGCCTTTCCTGAGGCCACCAGAGCGGGTCCCTGAGGTCCCCGTCGTAACTCGAGAAGACCTGCCGCAACTCGAGAAAATCCAGGAGGTTCTCCCCTCCAGGCGAGATGAGGCCCATTTCCGCTGAGGCGTCTCGAGGCTGATCACACCTCACCTCTGGAACTTCGAAAGGCTCCTTCACACCCTTGGTGCAAATCAAGAAGTTCCCCGACCTAGCCGTCTCCACTCGAGAGGAATCACGAGGGTCTCGCCCACATCCAGAGGAGCCCGTTTCCGCCTCGTAGCTCGAGATGAGGGATCCTTTCCCTGCTTCGTCGGGAAAGAGTTCCCGGCCTTCCCGTCGCATCTCAAGAGGAGGCCCTCTCAACAGGAACGGCGAGAGGAACTCCAGGGTCGTGCCACCATTCCAAGAGTCCCCCAGATGTCTCAGTCCATTCCAGAGGAACCTCTTTTCCCTTCAGCGGCTCGTCTTTCGCGCCGAGGATCGACTCACACCAAGGTGGCACGTGGCACAGCCCTGTGGGAAAGCCTCGTGGGAAAGCCTCGAGGGACAGCCTCGAGGGAAAGCCACAGATCCCTTGATCCACGTGACAGGAAGCGTGACAGTACTGCTGCAGCTCGGGAGGAAAGCGCACGTGCATGCCCCCACTCGAGACGAGGCCTGACTCCCCTGGGGAGACTCAGAAGCACCCCAAGATCCATGGCAACACTGGAGAGGAATCCTCAGGTTCCGGCCCCGACTCCACACAAGGACTGAGGCCCCGGCATGGACGGGAGAGGAATCCCGAGAGGTCCCCTAGCAACTCGCATGGGGATTGGCCTTTCCTGAGGCCACCAGAGCGGGTCCCTGAGGTCCCCGTCGTAACTCGAGAAGACCTGCCGCAACTCGAGAAAATCCAGGAGGTTCTCCCCTCCAGGCGAGATGAGGCCCATTTCGGCTGAGGCGTCTCGAGGCTGATCACACCTCACCTCTGGAACTTCGAAAGGCTCCTTCACACCCTTGGTGCAAATCAAGAAGTTCCCCGACCTAGCCGTCTCCACTCGAGAAGAATCACGAGGGTCCCGCCCACATCCAGAGGAGCCCCGTTTCCGCCTCGTAGCTCGAGATGAGGGATCCTTTCCCTGCTTCGTCGGGAAAGAGTTCCCGGCCTTCCCGTCGCATCTCAAGAGGAGGCCCTCTCAACAGGAACGGCGAGAGGAACTCCAGGGTCGTGCCACCATTCCAAGAGTCCCCCAGATGTCTCAGTCCATTCCAGAGGAACCTCTTTTCCCTTCACCGGCTCGTCTTTCACGCCGAGGATCGACTCACACCAAGGTGGCACGTGGCACAGCCCTGTGGGAAAGCCTCGTGGGAAAGCCTCGAGGGACAGCCTCGAGGGAAAGCCACAGATCCCTTGATCCACGTGACAGGAAGCGTGACAGTACTGCTGCAGCTCGGGAGGAAAGCGCACGTGCATGCCCCCACTCGAGACGAGGCATGACTCCCCTGGGGAGACTCAGAAGCACCCCAAGATCCATGGCAACACTGGAGAGGAATCCTCAGGTTCCGGCCCCGACTCCACACAAGGACTGAGGCCCCGGCATGGACGGGAGAGGAATCCCGAGAGGTCCCCTAGCAACTCGCATGGGGATTGGCCTTTCCTGAGGCCACCAGAGCGGGTCCCTGAGGTCCCCGTCGTAACTCGAGAAGACCTGCCGCAACTCGAGAAAATCCAGGAGGTTCTCCCCTCCAGGCGAGATGAGGCCCATTTCGGCTGAGGCGTCTCGAGGCTGATCACACCTCACCTCTGGAACTTCGAAAGGCTCCTTCACACCCTTGGTGCAAATCAAGAAGTTCCCCGACCTAGCCGTCTCCACTCGAGAGGAATCACGAGGGTCCCGCCCACATCCAGAGGAGCCCCATTTCCGCCTCGTAGCTCGAGATGAGGGATCCTTTCCCTGCTTCGTCGGGAAAGAGTTCCCGGCGTTCCCGTCGCATCTCAAGAGGAGGCCCTCTCAGCAGGAACGGCGAGAGGAACTCCAGGGTCGTGCCACCATTCCAAGAGTCCCCCAGATGTCTCAGTCCATTCCAGAGGAACCTCTTTTCCCTTCACCGGCTCGTCTTTCACGCCGAGGATCGACTCACACCAAGGTGGCACGTGGCACAGCCCTGTGGGAAAGCCTCGTGGGAAAGCCTCGAGGGACAGCCTCGAGGGAAAGCCACAGATCCCTTGATCCACGTGACAGGAAGCGTGACACTACTGCTGCAGATCGGGAGGAAAGCGCACGTGCATGCCCCCACTCGAGACGAGGCCTGACTCCCCTGGGGAGACTCAGAAGCACCCCAAGATCCATGGCAACACTGGAGAGGAATCCTCAGGTTCCGGCCCCGACTCCACACAAGGACTGAGGCCCCGGCATGGACGGGAGAGGAATCCAGAGAGGTCCCCTAGCAACTCGCATGGGGACTGGCCTTTCCTGAGGCCACCAGAGCGGGTCCCTGAGGTCCTCGTCGTAACTCGAGAAGACCTGCCGCAACTCGAGAAAATCCAGGAGGTTCTCCCCTCCAGGCGAGATGAGGCCCATTTCGGCTGAGGCGTCTCGAGGCTGATCACACCTCACCTCTGGAACTTCGAAAGGCTCCTTCACACCCTTGGTGCAAATCAAGAAGTTCCCCGACCTAGCCGTCTCCACTCGAGAAGAATCACGAGGGTCCCGCCCACATCCAGAGGAGCCCCGTTTCCGCCTCGTAGCTCGAGATGAGGGATCCTTTCCCTGCTTCGTCGGGAAAGAGTTCCCGGCGTTCCCGTCGCATCTCAAGAGGAGGCCCTCTCAACAGGAACGGCGAGAGGAACTCCAGGGTCGTGCCACCATTCCAAGAGTCCCCCAGATGTCTCAGTCCATTCCAGAGGAACCTCTTTTCCCTTCACCGGCTCGTCTTTCACGCCGAGGATCGACTCACACCAAGGTGGCACGTGGCACAGCCCTGTGGGAAAGCCTCGTGGGAAAGCCTCGAGGGACAGCCTCGAGGGAAAGCCACAGATCCCTTGATCCACGTGACAGGAAGCGTGACACTACTGCTGCAGCTCGGGAAGAAAGTGCACGTGAATGTCCCCACTCGAGACGAGGCCTGACTCCCCTGGGGAGACTCAGAAGCACCCCAAGATCCATGGCAACACTGGAGAGGAATCCTCAGGTTCCGGCCCCGACTCCACACAAGGACTGAGGCCCCGGCATGGACGGGAGAGGAATCCCGAGAGGTCCCCTAGCAACTCGCATGGGGGCTGGCCTTTCCTGAGGCCACCAGAGCGGGTCCCTGAGGTCCCCGTCGTAACTCGAGAAGACCTGCCGCAACTCGAGAAAATCCAGGAGGTTCTCCCCTCCAGGCGAGATGAGGCCCATTTCCGCTGAGGCGTCTCGAGGCTGATCACACCTCACCTCTGGAACTTCGAAAGGCTCCTTCACACCCTTGGTGCAAATCAAGAAGTTCCCCGACCTAGCCGTCTCCACTCGAGAGGAATCACGAGGGTCCCGCCCACATCCAGAGGAGCCCCGTTTCCGCCTCGTAGCTCGAGATGAGGGATCCTTTCCCTGCTTCGTCGGGAAAGAGTTCCCGGCCTTCCCGTCGCATCTCAAGAGGAGGCCCTCTCAACAGGAACGGCGAGAGGAACTCCAGGGTCGTGCCACCATTCCAAGAGTCCCCCAGATGTCTCAGTCCATTCCAGAGGAACCTCTTTTCCCTTCAGCGGCTCGTCTTTCGCGCCGAGGATCGACTCACACCAAGGTGGCACGTGGCACAGCCCTGTGGGAAAGCCTCGTGGGAAAGCCTCGAGGGACAGCCTCGAGGGAAAGCCACAGATCCCTTGATCCACGTGACAGGAAGCGTGACACTACTGCTGCAGCTCGGGAGGAAAGCGCACGTGCATGCCCCCACTCGAGACGAGGCCTGACTCCCCTGGGGAGACTCAGAAGCACCCCAAGATCCATGGCAACACTGGAGAGGAATCCTCAGGTTCCGGCCCCGACTCCACACAAGGACTGAGGCCCCGGCATGGACGGGAGAGGAATCCCGAGAGGTCCCCTAGCAACTCGCATGGGGATTGGCCTTTCCTGAGGCCACCAGAGCGGGTCCCTGAGGTCCCCGTCGTAACTCGAGAAGACCTGCCGCAACTCGAGAAAATCCAGGAGGTTCTCCCCTCCAGGCGAGATGAGGCCCATTTCGGCTGAGGCGTCTCGAGGCTGATCACACCTCACCTCTGGAACTTCGAAAGGCTCCTTCACACCCTTGGTGCAAATCAAGAAGTTCCCCGACCTAGCCGTCTCCACTCGAGAGGAATCACGAGGGTCGCGCCCTCATCCAGAGGAGCCCCGTTTCCACCTCGTAGCTCGAGATGAGGGATCCTTTCCCTGCTTCGTCGGGAAAGATTTCCCGGCGTTCCCGTCGCATCTCAAGAGGAGGCCCTCTCAACAGGAACGGCGAGAGGAACTCCAGGGTCGTGCCACCATTCCAAGAGTCCCCCAGATGTCTCAGTCCACTCCAGAGGAACCTCTTTTCCCTTCAGCGGCTCGTCTTTCACGCCGAGGATCGACTCACACCAAGGTGGCACGTGGCACAGCCCTGTGGGAAAGCCTCGTGGGAAAGCCTCGAGGGACAGCCTCGAGGGAAAGCCACAGATCCCTTGATCCACGTGACAGGAAGCGTGACACTACTGCTGCAGCTCGGGAGGAAAGCGCACGTGCATGCCCCCACTCGAGACGAGGCCTGACTCCCCTGGGGAGACTCAGAAGCACCCCAAGATCCATGGCAACACTGGAGAGGAATCCTCAGGTTCCGGCCCCGACTCCACACAAGGACTGAGGCCCCGGCATGGACGGGAGAGGAATCCCGAGAGGTCCCCTAGCAACTCGCATGGGGACTGGCCTTTCCTGAGGCCACCAGAGCGGGTCCCTGAGGTCCTCGTCGTAACTCGAGAAGACCTGCCGCAACTCGAGAAAATCCAGGAGGTTCTCCCCTCCAGGCGAGATGAGGCCCATTTCCGCTGAGGCGTCTCGAGGCTGATCACACCTCACCTCTGGAACTTCGAAAGGCTCCTTCACACGCTTGGTGCAAATCAAGAAGTTCCCCGACCTAGCCGTCTCCACTCGAGAGGAATCACTAGGGTCCCGCCCACATCCAGAGGAGCCCCGTTTCCGCCTCGTAGCTCGAGATGAGGGATCCTTTCCCTGCTTCGTCGGGAAAGAGTTCCCGGCCTTCCCGTTGCATCTCAAGAGGAGGCCCTCTCAACAGGAACGGCGAGAGGAACTCCAGGGTCGTGCCACCATTCCAAGAGTCCCCCAGATATCTCAGTCCATTCCAGAGGAAACTCTTTTCCCTTCACCGGCTCGTCTTTCACGCCGAGGATCGACTCACACCAAGGTGGCACGTGGCACAGCCCTGTGGGAAAGCCTCGTGGGAAAGCCTCGAGGGACAGCCTCGAGGGAAAGCCACAGATCCCTTGATCCACGTGACAGGAAGCGTGACACTACTGCTGCAGCTCGGGAGGAAAGCGCACGTGCATGCCCCCACTCGAGACGAGGCCTGACTCCCCTGGGGAGACTCAGAAGCACCCCAAGATCCATGGCAACACTGGAGAGGAATCCTCAGGTTCCGGCCCCGACTCCACACAAGGACTGAGGCCCCGGCATGGACGGGAGAGGAATCCCGAGAGGTCCCCTAGCAACTCGCATGGGGGCTGGCCTTTCCTGAGGCCACCAGAGCGGGTCCCTGAGGTCCCCGTCGTAACTCGAGAAGACCTGCCGCAACTCGAGAAAATCCAGGAGGTTCTCCCCTCCAGGCGAGATGAGGCCCATTTCGGCTGAGGCGTCTCGAGGCTGATCACACCTCACCTCTGGAACTTCGAAAGGCTCCTTCACACCCTTGGTGCAAATCAAGAAGTTCCCCGACCTAGCCGTCTCCACTCGAGAGGAATCACGAGGGTCCCGCCCACATCCAGAGGAGCCCCATTTCCGCCTCGTAGCTCGAGATGAGGGATCCTTTCCCTGCTTCGTCGGGAAAGAGTTCCCGGCGTTCCCGTCGCATCTCAAGAGGAGGCCCTCTCAGCAGGAACGGCGAGAGGAACTCCAGGGTCGTGCCACCATTCCAAGAGTCCCCCAGATGTCTCAGTCCATTCCAGAGGAACCTCTTTTCCCTTCACCGGCTCGTCTTTCACGCCGAGGATCGACTCACACCAAGGTGGCACGTGGCACAGCCCTGTGGGAAAGCCTCGTGGGAAAGCCTCGAGGGACAGCCTCGAGGGAAAGCCACAGATCCCTTGATCCACGTGACAGGAAGCGTGACACTACTGCTGCAGATCGGGAGGAAAGCGCACGTGCATGCCCCCACTCGAGACGAGGCCTGACTCCCCTGGGGAGACTCAGAAGCACCCCAAGATCCATGGCAACACTGGAGAGGAATCCTCAGGTTCCGGCCCCGACTCCACACAAGGACTGAGGCCCCGGCATGGACGGGAGAGGAATCCCGAGAGGTCCCCTAGCAACTCGCATGGGGACTGGCCTTTCCTGAGGCCACCAGAGCGGGTCCCTGAGGTCCTCGTCGTAACTCGAGAAGACCTGCCGCAACTCGAGAAAATCCAGGAGGTTCTCCCCTCCAGGCGAGATGAGGCCCATTTCGGCTGAGGCGTCTCGAGGCTGATCACACCTCACCTCTGGAACTTCGAAAGGCTCCTTCACACCCTTGGTGCAAATCAAGAAGTTCCCCGACCTAGCCGTCTCCACTCGAGAAGAATCACGAGGGTCCCGCCCACATCCAGAGGAGCCCCGTTTCCGCCTCGTAGCTCGAGATGAGGGATCCTTTCCCTGCTTCGTCGGGAAAGAGTTCCCGGCGTTCCCGTCGCATCTCAAGAGGAGGCCCTCTCAACAGGAACGGCGAGAGGAACTCCAGGGTCGTGCCACCATTCCAAGAGTCCCCCAGATGTCTCAGTCCATTCCAGAGGAACCTCTTTTCCCTTCACCGGCTCGTCTTTCACGCCGAGGATCGACTCACACCAAGGTGGCACGTGGCACAGCCCTGTGGGAAAGCCTCGTGGGAAAGCCTCGAGGGACAGCCTCGAGGGAAAGCCACAGATCCCTTGATCCACGTGACAGGAAGCGTGACACTACTGCTGCAGCTCGGGAAGAAAGCGCACGTGAATGTCCCCACTCGAGACGAGGCCTGACTCCCCTGGGGAGACTCAGAAGCACCCCAAGATCCATGGCAACACTGGAGAGGAATCCTCAGGTTCCGGCCCCGACTCCACACAAGGACTGAGGCCCCGGCATGGACGGGAGAGGAATCCCGAGAGGTCCCCTAGCAACTCGCATGGGGGCTGGCCTTTCCTGAGGCCACCAGAGCGGGTCCCTGAGGTCCCCGTCGTAACTCGAGAAGACCTGCCGCAACTCGAGAAAATCCAGGAGGTTCTCCCCTCCAGGCGAGATGAGGCCCATTTCCGCTGAGGCGTCTCGAGGCTGATCACACCTCACCTCTGGAACTTCGAAAGGCTCCTTCACACCCTTGGTGCAAATCAAGAAGTTCCCCGACCTAGCCGTCTCCACTCGAGAGGAATCACGAGGGTCCCGCCCACATCCAGAGGAGCCCCGTTTCCGCCTCGTAGCTCGAGATGAGGGATCCTTTCCCTGCTTCGTCGGGAAAGAGTTCCCGGCCTTCCCGTCGCATCTCAAGAGGAGGCCCTCTCAACAGGAACGGCGAGAGGAACTCCAGGGTCGTGCCACCATTCCAAGAGTCCCCCAGATGTCTCAGTCCATTCCAGAGGAACCTCTTTTCCCTTCAGCGGCTCGTCTTTCGCGCCGAGGATCGACTCACACCAAGGTGGCACGTGGCACAGCCCTGTGGGAAAGCCTCGTGGGAAAGCCTCGAGGGACAGCCTCGAGGGAAAGCCACAGATCCCTTGATCCACGTGACAGGAAGCGTGACAGTACTGCTGCAGCTCGGGAGGAAAGCGCACGTGCATGCCCCCACTCGAGACGAGGCCTGACTCCCCTGGGGAGACTCAGAAGCACCCCAAGATCCATGGCAACACTGGAGAGGAATCCTCAGGTTCCGGCCCCGACTCCACACAAGGACTGAGGCCCCGGCATGGACGGGAGAGGAATCCCGAGAGGTCCCCTAGCAACTCGCATGGGGATTGGCCTTTCCTGAGGCCACCAGAGCGGGTCCCTGAGGTCCCCGTCGTAACTCGAGAAGACCTGCCGCAACTCGAGAAAATCCAGGAGGTTCTCCCCTCCAGGCGAGATGAGGCCCATTTCGGCTGAGGCGTCTCGAGGCTGATCACACCTCACCTCTGGAACTTCGAAAGGCTCCTTCACACCCTTGGTGCAAATCAAGAAGTTCCCCGACCTAGCCGTCTCCACTCGAGAGGAATCACGAGGGTCGCGCCCTCATCCAGAGGAGCCCCGTTTCCACCTCGTAGCTCGAGATGAGGGATCCTTTCCCTGCTTCGTCGGGAAAGATTTCCCGGCGTTCCCGTCGCATCTCAAGAGGAGGCCCTCTCAACAGGAATGGCGAGAGGAACTCCAGGGTCGTGCCACCATTCCAAGAGTCCCCCAGATGTCTCAGTCCATTCCAGAGGAACCTCTTTTCCCTTCAGCGGCTCGTCTTTCACGCCGAGGATCGACTCACACCAAGGTGGCACGTGGCACAGCCCTGTGGGAAAGCCTCGTGGGAAAGCCTCGAGGGACAGCCTCGAGGGAAAGCCACAGATCCCTTGATCCACGTGACAGGAAGCGTGACACTACTGCTGCAGCTCGGGAGGAAAGCGCACGTGCATGCCCCCACTCGAGACGAGGCCTGACTCCCCTGGGGAGACTCAGAAGCACCCCAAGATCCATGGCAACACTGGAGAGGAATCCTCAGGTTCCGGCCCCGACTCCACACAAGGACTGAGGCCCCGGCATGGACGGGAGAGGAATCCCGAGAGGTCCCCTAGCAACTCGCATGGGGACTGGCCTTTCCTGAGGCCACCAGAGCGGGTCCCTGAGGTCCTCGTCGTAACTCGAGAAGACCTGCCGCAACTCGAGAAAATCCAGGAGGTTCTCCCCTCCAGGCGAGATGAGGCCCATTTCCGCTGAGGCGTCTCGAGGCTGATCACACCTCACCTCTGGAACTTCGAAAGGCTCCTTCACATTCTTGGTGCAAATCAAGAAGTTCCCCGACCTAGCCGTCTCCACTCGAGAGGAATCACGAGGGTCCCGCCCACATCCAAAGGAGCCCCGTTTCCGCCTCGTAGCTCGAGATGAGGGATCCTTTCCCTGCTTCGTCGGGAAAGAGTTCCCGGCCTTCCCGTCGCATCTCAAGAGGAGGCCCTCTCAACAGGAACGGCGAGAGGAACTCCAGGGTCGTGCCACCATTCCAAGAGTCCCCCAGATGTCTCAGTCCATTCCAGAGGAAACTCTTTTCCCTTCACCGGCTCGTCTTTCACGCCGAGGATCGACTCACACCAAGGTGGCACGTGGCACAGCCCTGTGGGAAAGCCTCGTGGGAAAGCCTCGAGGGACAGCCTCGAGGGAAAGCCACAGATCCCTTGATCCACGTGACAGGAAGCGTGACACTACTGCTGCAGCTCGGGAAGAAAGCGCACGTGCATGCCCCCACTCGAGACGAGGCCTGACTCCCCTGGGGAGACTCAGAAGCACCCCAAGATCCATGGCAACACTGGAGAGGAATCCTCAGGTTCCGGCCCCGACTCCACACAAGGACTGAGGCCCCGGCATGGACGGGAGAGGAATCCCGAGAGGTCCCCTAGCAACTCGCATGGGGGCTGGCCTTTCCTGAGGCCACCAGAGCGGGTCCCTGAGGTCCCCGTCGTAACTCGAGAAGACCTGCCGCAACTCGAGAAAATCCAGGAGGTTCTCCCCTCCAGGCGAGATGAGGCCCATTTCGGCTGAGGCGTCTCGAGGCTGATCACACCTCACCTCTGGAACTTCGAAAGGCTCCTTCACACCCTTGGTGCAAATCAAGAAGTTCCCCGACCTAGCCGTCTCCACTCGAGAGGAATCACGAGGGTCCCGCCCACATCCAGAGGAGCCCCGTTTCCGCCTCGTAGCTCGAGATGAGGGATCCTTTCCCTGCTTCGTCGGGAAAGAGTTCCCGGCGTTCCCGTCGCATCTCAAGAGGAGGCCCTCTCAACAGGAACGGCGAGAGGAACTCCAGGGTCGTGCCACCATTCCAAGAGTCCCCCAGATGTCTCAGTCCATTCCAGAGGAAACTCTTTTCCCTTCACCGGCTCGTCTTTCACGCCGAGGATCGACTCACACCAAGGTGGCACGTGGCACAGCCCTGTGGGAAAGCCTCGTGGGAAAGCCTCGAGGGACAGCCTCGAGGGAAAGCCACAGATCCCTTGATCCACGTGACAGGAAGCGTGACAGTACTGCTGCAGCTCGGGAGGAAAGCGCACGTGCATGCCCCCACTCGAGACGAGGCCTGACTCCCCTGGGGAGACTCAGAAGCACCCCAAGATCCATGGCAACACTGGAGAGGAATCCTCAGGTTCCGGCCCCGACTCCACACAAGGACTGAGGCCCCGGCATGGACGGGAGAGGAATCCCGAGAGGTCCCCTAGCAACTCGCATGGGGACTGGCCTTTCCTGAGGCCACCAGAGCGGGTCCCTGAGGTCCCCGTCGTAACTCGAGAAGACCTGCCGCAACTCGAGAAAATCCAGGAGGTTCTCCCCTCCAGGCGAGATGAGGCCCATTTCCGCTGAGGCGTCTCGAGGCTGATCACACCTCACCTCTGGAACTTCGAAAGGCTCCTTCACACCCTTGGTGCAAATCAAGAAGTTCCCCGACCTAGCCGTCTCCACTCGAGAGGAATCACGAGGGTCCCGCCCACATCCAGAGGAGCCCCGTTTCCGCCTCGTAGCTCGAGATGAGGGATCCTTTCCCTGCTTCGTCGGGAAAGAGTTCCCGGCGTTCCCGTCGCATCTCAAGAGGAGGCCCTCTCAACAGGAACGGCGAGAGGAACTCCAGGGTCGTGCCACCATTCCAAGAGTCCCCCAGATGTCTCAGTCCATTCCAGAGGAAGCTCTTTTCCCTTCACCGGCTCGTCTTTCACGCCGAGGATCGACTCACACCAAGGTGGCACGTGGCACAGCCCTGTGGGAAAGCCTCGTGGGAAAGCCTCGAGGGACAGCCTCGAGGGAAAGCCACAGATCCCTTGATCCACGTGACAGGAAGCGTGACACTACTGCTGCAGCTCGGGAGGAAAGCGCACGTGCATGCCCCCACACGAGACGAGGCCTGACTCCCCTGGGGAGACTCAGAAGCACCCCAAGATCCATGGCAACACTGGAGAGGAATCCTCAGGTTCCGGCCCCGACTCCACACAAGGACTGAGGCCCCGGCATGGACGGGAGAGGAATCCCGAGTGGTCCCCTAGCAACTCGCATGGGGACTGGCCTTTCCTGAGGCCACCAGAGCGGGTCCCTGTGGTCCCCGTCGTAACTCGAGAAGACCTGCCGCAACTCGAGAAAATCCAGGAGGTTCTCCCCTCCAGGCGAGATGAGGCCCATTTCCGCTGAGGCGTCTCGAGGCTGATCACACCTCACCTCTGGAACTTCGAAAGGGTCCTTCACACCCTTGGTGCAAATCAAGAAGTTCCCCGACCTAGCCGTCTCCACTCGAGAGGAATCACGTGGGTCCCGCCCACATCCAGAGGAGCCCCGTTTCCGCCTCGTAGCTCGAGATGAGGGATCCTTTCCCTGCTTCGTCGGGAAAGAGTTCCCGGCGTTCCCGTCGCATCTCAAGAGGAGGCCCTCTCAACAGGAACGGCGAGAGGAACTCCAGGGTCGTGCGACCATTCCAAGAGTCCCCCAGATGTCTCAGTCCATTCCAGAGGAACCTCTTTTCCCTTCAGCGGCTCGTCTTTCACGCCGAGGATCGACTCACACCAAGGTGGCACGTGGCACAGCCCTGTGGGAAAGCCTCGTGGGAAAGCCTCGAGGGACAGCCTCGAGGGAAAGCCACAGATCCCTTGATCCACGTGACAGGAAGCGTGACACTACTGCTGCAGCTCGGGAGGAAAGCACACGTGCATGCCCCCACTCGAGACGAGGCCTGACTCCCCTGGGGAGACTCAGAAGCACCCCAAGATCCATGGCAACACTGGAGAGGAATCCTCAGGTTCCGGCCCCGACTCCACACAAGGACTGAGGCCCCGGCATGGACGGGAGAGGAATCCCGAGAGGTCCCCTAGCAACTCGCATGGGGACTGGCCTTTCCTGAGGCCACCAGAGCGGGTCCCTGAGGTCCCCGTCGTAACTCGAGAAGACCTGCCGCAACTCGAGATAATCCAGGAGGTTCTCCCCTCCAGGCGAGATGAGGCCCATTTCCGCTGAGGCGTCTCGAGGCTGATCACACCTCATCTCTGGAACTTCGAAAGGCTCCTTCACACCCTTGGTGCAAATCAAGAAGTTCCCCGACCTAGCCGTCTCCACTCGAGAAGAATCACGAGGGTCCCGCCCACATCCAGAGGAGCCCCGTTTCCGCCTCGTAGCTCGAGATGAGGGATCCTTTCCCTGCTTCGTCGGGAAAGAGTTCCCGGCGTTCCCGTCGCATCTCAAGAGGAGGCCCTCTCAACAGGAACGGCGAGAGGAACTACAGGGTCGTGCCACCATTCCAAGAGTCCCCCAGATGTCTCAGTCCATTCCAGAGGAACCTCTTTTCCCGTCACCGGCTCGTCTTTCACGCCGAGGATCGACTCACACCAAGGTGGCACGTGGCACAGCCCTGTGGGAAAGCCTCGTGGGAAAGCCTCGAGGGACAGCCTCGAGGGAAAGCCACAGATCCCTTGATCCACGTGACAGGAAGCGTGACAGTACTGCTGCAGCTCGGGAGGAAAGCGCACGTGCATGCCCCCACTCGAGACGAGGCCTGACTCCCCTGGGGAGACTCAGAAGCACCCCAAGATCCATGGCAACACTGGAGAGGAATCCTCAGGTTCCGGCCCCGACTCCACACAAGGACTGAGGCCCCGGCATGGACGGGAGAGGAATCCCGAGAGGTCCCCTAGCATCTCGCATGGGGACTGGCCTTTCCTGAGGCCACCAGAGCGGGTCCCTGAGGTCCCCGTCGTAACTCGAGAAGACCTGCCGCAACTCGAGAAAATCCAGGAGGTTCTCCCCTCCAGGCGAGATGAGGCCCATTTCGGCTGAGGCGTCTCGAGGCTGATCACACCTCACCTCTGGAACTTCGAAAGGCTCCTTCACACCCTTGGTGCAAATCAAGAAGTTCCCCGACCTAGCCGTCTCCACTCGAGAGGAATCACGAGGGTCCCGCCCACATCCAGAGAAGCCCCGTTTCCGCCTCGTAGCTCGAGATGAGGGATCCTTTCCCTGCTTCGTCGGGAAAGAGTTCCCGGCCTTCCCGTCGCATCTCAAGAGGAGGCCCTCTCAACAGGAACGGCGAGAGGAACTCCAGGGTCGTGCCACCATTCCAAGAGTCCCCCAGATGTCTCAGTCCATTCCAGAGGAACCTCTTTTCCCTTCACCGGCTCGTCTTTCACGCCGAGGATCGACTCACACCAAGGTGGCACGTGGCACAGCCCTGTGGGAAAGCCTCGTGGGAAAGCTTCGAGGGACAGCCTCGAGGGAAAGCCACAGATCCCTTGATCCACGTGACAGGAAGCGTGACACTACTGCTGCAGCTCGGGAGGAAAGCGCACGTGCATGCCCCCACTCGAGACGAGGCCTGACTCCCCTGGGGAGACTCAGAAGCACCCCAAGATCCATGGCAACACTGGAGAGGAATCCTCAGGTTCCGGCCCCGACTCCACACAAGGACTGAGGCCCCGGCATGGACGGGAGAGCAATCCCGAGAGGTCCCCTAGCAACTCGCATGGGGACTGGCCTTTCCTGAGGCCACCAGAGCGGGTCCCTGAGGTCCCCGTCGTAACTCGAGAAGACCTGCCGCAACTCGAGAAAATCCAGGAGGTTCTCCCCTCCAGGCGAGATGAGGCCCATTTCCGCTGAGGCGTCTCGAGGCTGATCACACCTCACCTCTGGAACTTCGAAAGGCTCCTTCACACCCTTGGTGCAAATCAAGAAGTTCCCCGACATACCCGTCTCCACTCGAGAGGAATCACGAGGGTCCCGCCCACATCCAGAGGAGCCCCGTTTCCGCCTCGTAGCTCGAGATGAGGGATCCTTTCCCTGCTTCGTCGGGAAAGAGTTCCCGGCGTTCCCGTCGCATCTCAAGAGGAGGCCCTCTCAACAGGAATGGCGAGAGGAACTCCAGGGTCGTGCCACCATTCCAAGAGTCCCCCAGATGTCTCAGTCCATTCCAGAGGAACCTCTTTTCCCTTCACCGGCTCGTCTTTCACGCCGAGGATCGACTCACACCAAGGTGGCACGTGGCACAGCCCTGTGGGAAAGCCTCGTGGGAAAGCCTCGAGGGACAGGCTCGAGGGAAAGCCACAGATCCCTTGATCCACGTGACAGGAAGCGTGACACTACTGCTGCAGCTTGGGAGGAAAGCACACGTGCATGCCCCCACTCGAGACGAGGCCTGACTCCCCTGGGGAGACTCAGAAGCACCCCAAGATCCATGGCAACACTGGAGAGGAATCCTCAGGTTCCGGCCCCGACTCCACACAAGGACTGAGGCCCCGGCATGGACGGGAGAGGAATCCCGAGAGGTCCCCTAGCAACTCGCATGGGGACTGGCCTTTCCTGAGGCCACCAGAGCGGGTCCCTGAGGTCCCCGTCGTAACTCGAGAAGACCTGCCGCAACTCGAGAAAATCCAGGAGGTTCTCCCCTCCAGGCGAGATGAGGCCCATTTCCGCTGAGGCGTCTCGAGGCTGATCACACCTCACCTCTGGAACTTCGAAAGGCTCCTTCACACCCTTGGTGCAAATCAAGAAGTTCCCCGACATACCCGTCTCCACTCGAGAGGAATCACGAGGGTCCCGCCCACATCCAGAGGAGCCCCGTTTCCGCCTCGTAGCTCGAGATGAGGGATCCTTTCCCTGCTTCGTCGGGAAAGAGTTCCCGGCGTTCCCGTCGCATCTCAAGAGGAGGCCCTCTCAACAGGAACGGCGAGAGGAACTCCAGGGTCGTGCCACCATTCCAAGAGTCCCCCAGATGTCTCAGTCCATTCCAGAGGAACCTCTTTTCCCTTCACCGGCTCGTCTTTCACGCCGAGGATCGACTCACACCAAGGTGGCACGTGGCACAGCCCTGTGGGAAAGCCTCGTGGGAAAGCCTTGAGGGACAGCCTCGAGGGAAAGCCACAGATCCCTTGATCCACGTGACAGGAAGCGTGACACTACTGCTGCAGCTCGGGAGGAAAGCGCACGTGCATGCCCCCACTCGAGACGAGGCCTGACTCCCCTGGGGAGACTCAGAAGCACCCCAAGATCCATGGCAACACTGGAGAGGAATCCTCAGGTTCCGGCCCCGACTCCACACAAGGACTGAGGCCCCGGCATGGACGGGAGAGCAATCCCGAGAGGTCCCCTAGCAACTCGCATGGGGACTGGCCTTTCCTGAGGCCACCAGAGCGGGTCCCTGAGGTCCCCGTCGTACCTCGAGAAGACCTGCCGCAACTCGAGAAAATCCAGGAGGTTCTCCCCTCCAGGCGAGATGAGGCCCATTTCCGCTGAGGCGTCTCGAGGCTGATCACACCTCACCTCTGGAACTTCGAAAGGCTCCTTCACACCCTTGGTGCAAATCAAGAAGTTCCCCGACCTAGCCGTCTCCACTCGAGAGGAATCACGAGGGTCCCGCCCACATCCAGAGGAGCCCAGTTTCCGCCTCGTAGCTCGAGATGAGGGATCCTTTCCCTGCTTCGTCGGGAAAGAGTTCCCGGCGTTCCCGTCGCATCTCAAGAGGAGGCCCTCTCAACAGGAACGGCGAGAGGAACTCCAGGGTCGTGCCACCATTCCAAGAGTCCCCCAGATGTCTCAGTCCATTCCAGAGGAAACACTTTTCCCTTCACCGGCTCGTCTTTCACGCCGAGGATCGACTCACACCAAGGTGGCACGTGGCACAGCCCTGTGGGAAAGCCTCGTGGGAAAGCCTCGAGGGACAGCCTCGAGGGAAAGCCACAGATCCCTTGATCCACGTGACAGGAAGCGTGACACTACTGCTGCAGCTCGGGAGGAAAGCGCACGTGCATGCCCCCACTCGAGACGAGGCCTGACTCCCCTGGGGAGACTCAGAAGCACCCCAAGATCCATGGCAACACTGGAGAGGAATCCTCAGGTTCCGGCCCCGACTCCACACAGGGACTGAGGCCCCGGCATGGACGGGAGAGCAATCCCGAGAGGTCCCCTAGCAACTCGCATGGGGACTGGCCTTTCCTGAGGCCACCAGAGCGGGTCCCTGAGGTCCCCGTCGTAACTCGAGAAGACCTGCCGCAACTCGAGAAAATCCAGGAGGTTCTCCCCTCCAGGCGAGATGAGGCCCATTTCCGCTGAGGCGTCTCGAGGCTGATCACACCTCACCTCTGGAACTTCGAAAGGCTCCTTCACACCCTTGGTGCAAATCAAGAAGTTCCCCGACCTAGCCGTCTCCACTCGAGAAGAATCACGAGGGTCCCGCCCACATCCAGAGGAGCCCCGTTTCCGCCTCGTAGCTCGAGACGAGGGATCCTTTCCCTGCTTCGTCGGGAAAGAGTTCCCGGCGTTCCCGTCGCATCTCAAGAGGAGGCCCTCTCAACAGGAACGGCGAGAGGAACTCCAGGGTCGTGCCACCATTCCAAGAGTCCCCCAGATGTCTCAGTCCATTCCAGAGGAACCTCTTTTCCCGTCACCTGCTCGTCTTTCA
This sequence comes from Budorcas taxicolor, assembly GCF_023091745.1. Classification (NCBI taxonomy): domain Eukaryota; kingdom Metazoa; phylum Chordata; class Mammalia; order Artiodactyla; family Bovidae; genus Budorcas; species Budorcas taxicolor. Next base: position 96,919 of record NW_026291506.1, read on the forward strand.
CGCCGAGGATCGACTCACACCAAGGTGGCACGTGGCACAGCCCTGTGGGAAAGCCTCGTGGGAAAGCCTCGAGGGACAGCCTCGAGGGAAAGCCACAGATCCCTTGATCCACGTGACAGGAAGCGTGACAGTACTGCTGCAGCTCGGGAGGAAAGCGCACGTGCATGCCCCCACTCGAGACGAGGCCTGACTCCCCTGGGGAGACTCAGAAGCACCCCAAGATCCATGGCAACACTGGAGAGGAATCCTCAGGTTCCGGCCCCGACTCCACACAAGGACTGAGGCCCCGGCATGGACGGGAGAGGAATCCCGAGAGGTCCCCTAGCAACTCGCATCGGGACTGGCCTTTCCTGAGGCCACCAGAGCGGGTCCCTGAGGTCCCCGTCGTAACTCGAGAAGACCTGCCTCAACTCGAGAAAATCCAGGAGGTTCTCCCCTCCAGGCGAGATGAGGCCCACTTCCGCTGAGGCGTCTCGAGGCTGATCACACCTCACCTCTGGAACTTCGAAAGGCTCCTTCACACCCTTGGTGCAAATCAAGAAGTTCCCCGACATACCCGTCTCCACTCGAGAGGAATCACGAGGGTCCCGCCCACATCCAGAGGAGCCCCGTTTCCGCCTCGTAGCTCGAGATGAGGGATCCTTTCCCTGCTTCGTCGGGAAAGAGTTCCCGGCGTTCCCGTCGCATCTCAAGAGGAGGCCCTCTCAACAGGAACGGCGAGAGGAACTCCAGGGTCGTGCCACCATTCCAAGAGTCCCCCAGATGTCTCAGTCCATTCCAGAGGAACCTCTTTTCCCTTCACCGGCTCGTCTTTCACGCCGAGGATCGACTCACACCAAGGTGGCACGTGGCACAGCCCTGTGGGAAAGCCTCGTGGGAAAGCCTCGAGGGACAGCCTCGAGGGAAAGCCACAGATCCCTTGATCCACGTGACAGGAAGCGTGACACTACTGCTGCAGCTTGGGAGGAAAGCGCACGTGCATGCCCCCACTCGAGACGAGGCCTGACTCCCCTGGGGAGACTCAGAAGCACCCCAAGATCCATGGCAACACTGGAGAGGAATCCTCAGGTTCCGGCCCCGACTCCACACAAGGACTGAGGCCCCGGCATGGACGGGAGAGCAATCCCGAGAGGTCCCCTAGCAACTCACATGGGGACTGGCCTTTCCTGAGGCCACCAGAGCGGGTCCCTGAGGTCCCCGTCGTAACTCGAGAAGACCTGCCGCAACTCGAGAAAATCCAGGAGGTTCTCCCCTCCAGGCGAGATGAGGCCCATTTCCGCTGAGGCGTCTCGAGGCTGATCACACCTCACCTCTGGAACTTCGAAAGGCTCCTTCACACCCTTGGTGCAAATCAAGAAGTTCCCCGACATACCCGTCTCCACTCGAGAGGAATCACGAGGGTCCCGCCCACATCCAGAGGAGCCCCGTTTCCGCCTCGTAGCTCGAGATGAGGGATCCTTTCCCTGCTTCGTCGGGAAAGAGTTCCCGGCGTTCCCGTCGCATCTCAAGAGGAGGCCCTCTCAACAGGAACGGCGAGAGGAACTCCAGGGTCGTGCCACCATTCCAAGAGTCCCCCAGATGTCTCAGTCCATTCCAGAGGAACCTCTTTTCCCTTCACCGGCTCGTCTTTCACGCCGAGGATCGACTCACACCAAGGTGGCACGTGGCACAGCCCTGTGGGAAAGCCTCGTGGGAAAGCCTCGAGGGACAGGCTCGAGGGAAAGCCACAGATCCCTTGATCCACGTGACAGGAAGCGTGACACTACTGCTGCAGCTTGGGAGGAAAGCACACGTGCATGCCCCCACTCGAGACGAGGCCTGACTCCCCTGGGGAGACTCAGAAGCACCCCAAGATCCATGGCAACACTGGAGAGGAATCCTCAGGTTCCGGCCCCGACTCCACACAAGGACTGAGGCCCCGGCATGGACGGGAGAGGAATGCCGAGAGGTCCCCTAGCAACTCGCATGGGGACTGGCCTTTCCTGAGGCCACCAGAGCGGGTCCCTGAGGTCCCCGTCGTAACTCGAGAAGACCTGCCGCAACTCGAGAAAATCCAGGAGGTTCTCCCCTCCAGGCGAGATGAGGCCCATTTCCGCTGAGGCGTCTCGAGGCTGATCACACCTCACCTCTGGAACTTCGAAAGGCTCCTTCACACCCTTGGTGCAAATCAAGAAGTTCCCCGACATACCCGTCTCCACTCGAGAGGAATCACGAGGGTCCCGCCCACATCCAGAGGAGCCCCGTTTCCGCCTCGTAGCTCGAGATGAGGGATCCTTTCCCTGCTTCGTCGGGAAAGAGTTCCCGGCGTTCCCGTCGCATCTCAAGGGGAGGCCCTCTCAACAGGAACGGCGAGAGGAACTCCAGGGTCGTGCGACCATTCCAAGAGTCCCGCAGATGTCTCAGTCAATTCCAGAGGAACCTCTTTTCCCTTCACCGGCTCGTCTTTCACGCCGAGGATCGACTCACACCAAGGTGGCACGTGGCACAGCCCTGTGGGAAAGCCTCGTGGGAAAGCCTCGAGGGACAGCCTCGAGGGAAAGCCACAGATCCCTTGATCCACGTGACAGGAAGCGTGACACTACTGCTGCAGCTTGGGAGGAAAGCGCACGTGCATGCCCCCACTCGAGACGAGGCCTGACTCCCCTGGGGAGACTCAGAAGCACCCCAAGATCCATGGCAACACTGGAGAGGAATCCTCAGGTTCCGGCCCCGACTCCACACAAGGACTGAGGCCCCGGCATGGACGGGAGAGCAATCCCGAGAGGTCCCCTAGCAACTCACATGGGGACTGGCCTTTCCTGAGGCCACCAGAGCGGGTCCCTGAGGTCCCCGTCGTAACTCGAGAAGACCTGCCGCAACTCGAGAAAATCCAGGAGGTTCTCCCCTCCAGGCGAGATGAGGCCCATTTCCGCTGAGGCGTCTCGAGGCTGATCACACCTCACCTCTGGAACTTCGAAAGGCTCCTTCACACCCTTGGTGCAAATCAAGAAGTTCCCCGACATACCCGTCTCCACTCGAGAGGAATCACGAGGGTCCCGCCCACATCCAGAGGAGCCCCGTTTCCGCCTCGTAGCTCGAGATGAGGGATCCTTTCCCTGCTTCGTCGGGAAAGAGTTCCCGGCGTTCCCGTCGCATCTCAAGAGGAGGCCCTCTCAACAGGAACGGCGAGAGGAACTCCAGGGTCGTGCCACCATTCCAAGAGTCCCCCAGATGTCTCAGTCCATTCCAGAGGAACCTCTTTTCCCTTCACCGGCTCGTCTTTCACGCCGAGGATCGACTCACACCAAGGTGGCACGTGGCACAGCCCTGTGGGAAAGCCTCGTGGGAAAGCCTCGAGGGACAGGCTCGAGGGAAAGCCACAGATCCCTTGATCCACGTGACAGGAAGCGTGACACTACTGCTGCAGCTTGGGAGGAAAGCACACGTGCATGCCCCCACTCGAGACGAGGCCTGACTCCCCTGGGGAGACTCAGAAGCACCCCAAGATCCATGGCAACACTGGAGAGGAATCCTCAGGTTCCGGCCCCGACTCCACACAAGGACTGAGGCCCCGGCATGGACGGGAGAGGAATCCCGAGAGGTCCCCTAGCAACTCGCATGGGGACTGGCCTTTCCTGAGGCCACCAGAGCGGGTCCCTGAGGTCCCCGTCGTAACTCGAGAAGACCTGCCGCAACTCGAGAAAATCCAGGAGGTTCTCCCCTCCAGGCGAGATGAGGCCCATTTCCGCTGAGGCGTCTCGAGGCTGATCACACCTCACCTCTGGAACTTCGAAAGGCTCCTTCACACCCTTGGTGCAAATCAAGAAGTTCCCCGACATACCCGTCTCCACTCGAGAGGAATCACGAGGGTCCCGCCCACATCCAGAGGAGCCCCGTTTCCGCCTCGTAGCTCGAGATGAGGGATCCTTTCCCTGCTTCGTCGGGAAAGAGTTCCCGGCGTTCCCGTCGCATCTCAAGAGGAGGCCCTCTCAACAGGAACGGCGAGAGGAACTCCAGGGTCGTGCCACCATTCCAAGAGTCCCCCAGATGTCTCAGTCCATTCCAGAGGAACCTCTTTTCCCTTCACCGGCTCGTCTTTCACGCCGAGGATCGACTCACACCAAGGTGGCACGTGGCACAGCCCTGTGGGAAAGCCTCGTGGGAAAGCCTCGAGGGACAGCCTCGAGGGAAAGCCACAGATCCCTTGATCCACGTGACAGGAAGCGTGACACTACTGCTGCAGCTCGGGAGGAAAGCGCACGTGCATGCCCCCACTCAAGACGAGGCCTGACTCCCCTGGGGAGACTCAGAAGCACCCCAAGATCCATGGCAACACTGGAGAGGAATCCTCAGGTTCCGGCCCCGACTCCACACAAGGACTGAGGCCCCGGCATGGACGGGAGAGCAATCCCGAGAGGTCCCCTAGCAACTCGCATGGGGACTGGCCTTTCCTGAGGCCACCAGAGCGGGTCCCTGAGGTCCCCGTCGTAACTCGAGAAGACCTGCCGCAACTCGAGAAAATCCAGGAGGTTCTCCCCTCCAGGCGAGATGAGGCCCATTTCCGCTGAGGCGTCTCGAGGCTGATCACACCTCACCTCTGGAACTTCGAAAGGCTCCTTCACACCCTTGGTGCAAATCAAGAAGTTCCCCGACCTAGCCGTCTCCACTCGAGAGGAATCACGAGGGTCCCGCCCACATCCAGAGGAGCCCAGTTTCCGCCTCGTAGCTCGAGATGAGGGATCCTTTCCCTGCTTCGTCGGGAAAGATTTCCCGGCGTTCCCGTCGCATCTCAAGAGGAGGCCCTCTCAACAGGAACGGCGAGAGGAACTCCAGGGTCGTGCCACCATTCCAAGAGTCCCCCAGATGTCTCAGTCCATTCCAGAGGAAACTCTTTTCCCTTCACCGGCTCGTCTTTCACGCCGAGGATCGACTCACACCAAGGTGGCACGTGGCACAGCCCTGTGGGAAAGCCTCGTGGGAAAGCCTCGAGGGACAGCCTCGAGGGAAAGCCACAGATCCCTTGATCCACGTGACAGGAAGCGTGACACTACTGCTGCAGCTCGGGAGGAAAGCGCACGTGCATGCCCCCACTCGAGACGAGGCCTGACTCCCCTGGGGAGACTCAGAAGCACCCCAAGATCCATGGCAACACTGGAGAGGAATCCTCAGGTTCCGGCCCCGACTCCACACAGGGACTGAGGCCCCGGCATGGACGGGAGAGCAATCCCGAGAGGTCCCCTAGCAACTCGCATGGGGACTGGCCTTTCCTGAGGCCACCAGAGCGGGTCCCTGAGGTCCCCGTCGTAACTCGAGAAGACCTGCCGCAACTCGAGAAAATCCAGGAGGTTCTCCCCTCCAGGCGAGATGAGGCCCATTTCCGCTGAGGCGTCTCGAGGCTGATCACACCTCACCTCTGGAACTTCGAAAGGCTCCTTCACACCCTTGGTGCAAATCAAGAAGTTCCCCGACCTAGCCGTCTCCACTCGAGAGGAATCACGAGGGTCCCGCCCACATCCAGAGGAGCCCCGTTTCCGCCTCGTAGCTCGAGATGAGGGATCCTTTCCCTGCTTCGTCGGGAAAGAGTTCCCGGCGTTCCCGTCGCATCTCAAGAGGAGGCCCTCTCAACAGGAACGGCGAGAGGAACTCCAGGGTCGTGCCACCATTCCAAGAGTCCCCCAGATGTCTCAGTCCATTCCAGAGGAACCTCTTTTCCCTTCACCGGCTCGTCTTTCACGCCGAGGATCGACTCACACCAAGGTGGCACGTGGCACAGCCCTGTGGGAAAGCCTCGTGGGAAAGCCTCGAGGGACAGCCTCGAGGGAAAGCCACAGATCCCTTGATCCACGTGACAGGAAGCGTGACACTACTGCTGCAGCACGGGAGGAAAGCGCACGTGCATGCCCCCACTCGAGACGAGGCCTGACTCCCCTGGGGAGACTCAGAAGCACCCCAAGATCCATGGCAACATTGGAGAGGAATCCTCAGGTTCCGGCCCCGACTCCACACAGGGACTGAGGCCCCGGCATGGACGGGAGAGGAATCCCGAGAGGTCCCCTAGCAACTCGCATGGGGACTGGCCTTTCCTGAGGCCACCAGAGCGGGTCCCTGAGGTCCCCGTCGTAACTCGAGAAGACCTGCCGCAACTCGAGAAAATCCAGGAGGTTCTCCCCTCCAGGCGAGATGAGGCCCATTTCCGCTGAGGCATCTCGAGGCTGATCACACCTCACCTCTGAAACTTCGAAAGGCTCCTTCACACCCTTGGTGCAAATCAAGAAGTTCCCCGACATACCCGTCTCCACTCGAGAGGAATCACGAGGGTCCCGCCCACATCCAGAGGAGCCCCGTTTCCGCCTCGTAGCTCGAGATGAGGGATCCTTTCCCTGCTTCGTCGGGAAAGAGTTCCCGGCGTTCCTGTCGCATCTCAAGAGGAGGCCCTCTCAACAGGAACGGCGAGAGGAACTCCAGGGTCGTGCCACCATTCCAAGAGTCCCCCAGATGTCTCAGTCCATTCCAGAGGAACCTCTTTTCCCTTCACCGGCTCGTCTTTCACGCCGAGGATCGACTCACACCAAGGTGGCACGTGGCACAGCCCTGTGGGAAAGCCTCGTGGGAAAGCCTCGAGGGACAGCCTCGAGGGAAAGCCACAGATCCCTTGATCCACGTGACAGGAAGCGTGACACTACTGCTGCAGCTCGGGAGGAAAGCGCACGTGCATGCCCCCACTCGAGACGAGGCCTGACTCCCCTGGGGAGACTCAGAAGCACCCCAAGATCCATGGCAACACTGGAGAGGAATCCTCAGGTTCCGGCCCCGACTCCACACAAGGACTGAGGCCCCGGCATGGACGGGAGAGCAATCCCGAGAGGTCCCCTAGCAACTCGCATGGGGACTGGCCTTTCCTGAGGCCACCAGAGCGGGTCCCTGAGGTCCCCGTCGTAACTCGAGAAGACCTGCCGCAACTCGAGAAAATCCAGGAGGTTCTCCCCTCCAGGCGAGATGAGGCCCATTTCCGCTGAGGCGTCTCGAGGCTGATCACACCTCACCTCTGGAACTTCGAAAGGCTCCTTCACACCCTTGGTGCAAATCAAGAAGTTCCCCGACATACCCGTCTCCACTCGAGAGGAATCACGAGGGTCCCGCCCACATCCAGAGGAGCCCCGTTTCCGCCTCGTAGCTCGAGATGAGGGATCCTTTCCCTGCTTCGTCGGGAAAGAGTTCCCGGCGTTCCCGTCGCATCTCAAGAGGAGGCCCTCTCAACAGGAACGGCGAGAGGAACTCCAGGGTCGTGCCACCATTCCAAGAGTCCCCCAGATGTCTCAGTCCATTCCAGAGGAACCTCTTTTCCCTTCACCGGCTCGTCTTTCACGCCGAGGATCGACTCACACCAAGGTGGCACGTGGCACAGCCCTGTGGGAAAGCCTCGTGGGAAAGCCTCGAGGGACAGCCTCGAGGGAAAGCCACAGATCCCTTGATCCACGTGACAGGAAGCGTGACACTACTGCTGCAGCTCGGGAGGAAAGCGCACGTGCATGCCCCCACTCGAGACGAGGCCTGACTCCCCTGGGGAGACTCAGAAGCACCCCAAGATCCATGGCAACACTGGAGAGGAATCCTCAGGTTCCGGCCCCGACTCCACACAGGGACTGAGGCCCCGGCATGGACGGGAGAGCAATCCCGAGAGGTCCCCTAGCAACTCGCATGGGGACTGGCCTTTCCTGAGGCCACCAGAGCGGGTCCCTGAGGTCCCCGTCGTAACTCGAGAAGACCTGCCGCAACTCGAGAAAATCCAGGAGGTTCTCCCCTCCAGGCGAGATGAGGCCCATTTCCGCTGAGGCGTCTCGAGGCTGATCACACCTCACCTCTGGAACTTCGAAAGGCTCCTTCACACCCTTGGTGCAAATCAAGAAGTTCCCCGACCTAGCCGTCTCCACTCGAGAGGAATCACGAGGGTCCCGCCCACATCCAGAGGAGCCCCGTTTCCGCCTCGTAGCTCGAGATGAGGGATCCTTTCCCTGCTTCGTTGGGAAAGAGTTCCCGGCGTTCCCGTCGCATCTCAAGAGGAGGCCCTCTCAACAGGAACGGCGAGAGGAACTCCAGGGTCGTGCCACCATTCCAAGAGTCCCCCAGATGTCTCAGTCCATTCCAGAGGAACCTCTTTTCCCTTCACCGGCTCGTCTTTCACGCCGAGGATCGACTCACACCAAGGTGGCACGTGGCACAGCCCTGTGGGAAAGCCTCGTGGGAAAGCCTCGAGGGACAGCCTCGAGGGAAAGCCACAGATCCCTTGATCCACGTGACAGGAAGCGTGACACTACTGCTGCAGCACGGGAGGAAAGCGCACGTGCATGCCCCCACTCGAGACGAGGCCTGACTCCCCTGGGGAGACTCAGAAGCACCCCAAGATCCATGGCAACATTGGAGAGGAATCCTCAGGTTCCGGCCCCGACTCCACACAGGGACTGAGGCCCCGGCATGGACGGGAGAGGAATCCCGAGAGGTCCCCTAGCAACTCGCATGGGGACTGGCCTTTCCTGAGGCCACCAGAGCGGGTCCCTGAGGTCCCCGTCGTAACTCGAGAAGACCTGCCGCAACTCGAGAAAATCCAGGAGGTTCTCCCCTCCAGGCGAGATGAGGCCCATTTCCGCTGAGGCATCTCGAGGCTGATCACACCTCACCTCTGAAACTTCGAAAGGCTCCTTCACACCCTTGGTGCAAATCAAGAAGTTCCCCGACCTAGCCGTCTCCACTCGAGAGGAATCACGAGGGTCCCGCCCACATCCAGAGGAGCCCCGTTTCCGCCTCGTAGCTCGAGATGAGGGATCCTTTCCCTGCTTCGTCGGGAAAGAGTTCCCGGCGTTCCTGTCGCATCTCAAGAGGAGGCCCTCTCAACAGGAACGGCGAGAGGAACTCCAGGGTCGTGCCACCATTCCAAGAGTCCCCCAGATGTCTCAGTCCATTCCAGAGGAACATCTTTTCCCTTCACCGGCTCGTCTTTCACGCCGAGGATCGACTCACACCAAGGTGGCACGTGGCACAGCCCTGTGGGAAAGCCTCGTGGGAAAGCCTCGAGGGACAGCCTCGAGGGAAAGCCACAGATCCCTTGATCCACGTGACAGGAAGCGTGACACTACTGCTGCAGCTCGGGAGGAAAGCGCACGTGCATGCCCCCACTCGAGACGAGGCCTGACTCCCCTGGGGAGACTCAGAAGCACCCCAAGATCCATGGCAACACTGGAGAGGAATCCTCAGGTTCCGGCCCCGACTCCACACAAGGACTGAGGCCCCGGCATGGACGGGAGAGCAATCCCGAGAGGTCCCCTAGCAACTCGCATGGGGACTGGCCTTTCCTGAGGCCACCAGAGCGGGTCCCTGAGGTCCCCGTCGTAACTCGAGAAGACCTGCCGCAACTCGAGAAAATCCAGGAGGTTCTCCCCTCCAGGCGAGATGAGGCCCATTTCCGCTGAGGCGTCTCGAGGCTGATCACACCTCACCTCTGGAACTTCGAAAGGCTCCTTCACACCCTTGGTGCAAATCAAGAAGTTCCCCGACATACCCGTCTCCACTCGAGAGGAATCACGAGGGTCCCGCCCACATCCAGAGGAGCCCCGTTTCCGCCTCGTAGCTCGAGATGAGGGATCCTTTCCCTGCTTCATCGGGAAAGAGTTCCCGGCGTTCCCGTCGCATCTCAAGAGGAGGCCCTCTCAACAGGAACGGCGAGAGGAACTCCAGGGTCGTGCCACCATTCCAAGAGTCCCCCAGATGTCTCAGTCCATTCCAGAGGAACCTCTTTTCCCTTCACCGGCTCGTCTTTCACGCCGAGGATCGACTCACACCAAGGTGGCACGTGGCACAGCCCTGTGGGAAAGCCTCGTGGGAAAGCCTCGAGGGACAGCCTCGAGGGAAAGCCACAGATCCCTTGATCCACGTGACAGGAAGCGTGACACTACTGCTGCAGCTCGGGAGGAAAGCGCACGTGCATGCCCCCACTCGAGACGAGGCCTGACTCCCCTGGGGAGACTCAGAAGCACCCCAAGATCCATGGCAACACTGGAGAGGAATCCTCAGGTTCCGGCCCCGACTCCACACAAGGACTGAGGCCCCGGCATGGACGGGAGAGCAATCCCGAGAGGTCCCCTAGCAACTCGCATGGGGACTGGCCTTTCCTGAGGCCACCAGAGCGGGTCCCTGAGGTCCCCGTCGTAACTCGAGAAGACCTGCCGCAACTCGAGAAAATCCAGGAGGTTCTCCCCTCCAGGCGAGATGAGGCCCATTTCCGCTGAGGCGTCTCGAGGCTGATCACACCTCACCTCTGGAACTTCGAAAGGCTCCTTCACACCCTTGGTGCAAATCAAGAAGTTCCCCGACCTAGCCGTCTCCACTCGAGAGGAATCACGAGGGTCCCGCCCACATCCAGAGGAGCCCAGTTTCCGCCTCGTAGCTCGAGATGAGGGATCCTTTCCCTGCTTCGTCGGGAAAGAGTTCCCGGCTTTCCCGTCGCATCTCAAGAGGAGGCCCTCTCAACAGGAACGGCGAGAGGAACTCCAGGGTCGTGCCACCATTCCAAGAGTCCCCCAGATGTCTCAGTCCATTCCAGAGGAAACTCTTTTCCCTTCACCGGCTCGTCTTTCACGCCGAGGATCGACTCACACCAAGGTGGCACGTGGCACAGCCCTGTGGGAAAGCCTCGTGGGAAAGCCTCGAGGGACAGCCTCGAGGGAAAGCCACAGATCCCTTGATCCACGTGACAGGAAGCGTGACACTACTGCTGCAGCTCGGGAGGAAAGCGCACGTGCATGCCCCCACTCGAGACGAGGCCTGACTCCCCTGGGGAGACTCAGAAGCACCCCAAGATCCATGGCAACACTGGAGAGGAATCCTCAGGTTCCGGCCCCGACTCCACACAGGGACTGAGGCCCCGGCATGGACGGGAGAGCAATCCCGAGAGGTCCCCTAGCAACTCGCATGGGGACTGGCCTTTCCTGAGGCCACCAGAGCGGGTCCCTGAGGTCCCCGTCGTAACTCGAGAAGACCTGCCGCAACTCGAGAAAATCCAGGAGGTTCTCCCCTCCAGGCGAGATGAGGCCCATTTCCGCTGAGGCGTCTCGAGGCTGATCACACCTCACCTCTGGAACTTCGAAAGGCTCCTTCACACCCTTGGTGCAAATCAAGAAGTTCCCCGACCTAGCCGTCTCCACTCGAGAGGAATCACGAGGGTCCCGCCCACATCCAGAGGAGCCCCGTTTCCGCCTCGTAGCTCGAGATGAGGGATCCTTTCCCTGCTTCGTCGGGAAAGAGTTCCCGGCGTTCCCGTCGCATCTCAAGAGGAGGCCCTCTCAACAGGAACGGCGAGAGGAACTCCAGGGTCGTGCCACCATTCCAAGAGTCCCCCAGATGTCTCAGTCCATTCCAGAGGAACCTCTTTTCCCTTCACCGGCTCGTCTTTCACGCCGAGGATCGACTCACACCAAGGTGGCACGTGGCACAGCCCTGTGGGAAAGCCTCGTGGGAAAGCCTCGAGGGACAGCCTCGAGGGAAAGCCACAGATCCCTTGATCCACGTGACAGGAAGCGTGACACTACTGCTGCAGCACGGGAGGAAAGCGCACGTGCATGCCCCCACTCGAGACGAGGCCTGACTCCCCTGGGGAGACTCAGAAGCACCCCAAGATCCATGGCAACATTGGAGAGGAATCCTCAGGTTCCGGCCCCGACTCCACACAGGGACTGAGGCCCCGGCATGGACGGGAGAGGAATCCCGAGAGGTCCCCTAGCAACTCGCATGGGGACTGGCCTTTCCTGAGGCCACCAGAGCGGGTCCCTGAGGTCCCCGTCGTAACTCGAGAAGACCTGCCGCAACTCGAGAAAATCCAGGAGGTTCTCCCCTCCAGGCGAGATGAGGCCCATTTCCGCTGAGGCATCTCGAGGCTGATCACACCTCACCTCTGAAACTTCGAAAGGCTCCTTCACACCCTTGGTGCAAATCAAGAAGTTCCCCGACCTAGCCGTCTCCACTCGAGAGGAATCACGAGGGTCCCGCCCACATCCAGAGGAGCCCCGTTTCCGCCTCGTAGCTCGAGATGAGGGATCCTTTCCCTGCTTCGTCGGGAAAGAGTTCCCGGCGTTCCTGTCGCATCTCAAGAGGAGGCCCTCTCAACAGGAACGGCGAGAGGAACTCCAGGGTAGTGCCACCATTCCAAGAGTCCCCCAGATGTCTCAGTCCATTCCAGAGGAACATCTTTTCCCTTCACCGGCTCGTCTTTCACGCCGAGGATCGACTCACACCAAGGTGGCACGTGGCACAGCCCTGTGGGAAAGCCTCGTGGGAAAGCCTCGAGGGACAGCCTCGAGGGAAAGCCACAGATCCCTTGATCCACGTGACAGGAAGCGTGACACTACTGCTGCAGCTCGGGAGGAAAGCGCACGTGCATGCCCCCACTCGAGACGAGGCCTGACTCCCCTGGGGAGACTCAGAAGCACCCCAAGATCCATGGCAACACTGGAGAGGAATCCTCAGGTTCCGGCCCCGAGTCCACACAAGGACTGAGGCCCCGGCATGGACGGGAGAGCAATCCCGAGAGGTCCCCTAGCAACTCGCATGGGGACTGGCCTTTCCTGAGGCCACCAGAGCGGGTCCCTGAGGTCCCCGTTGTAACTCGAGAAGACCTGCCGCAACTCGAGAAAATCCAGGAGGTTCTCCCCTCCAGGCGAGATGAGGCCCATTTCCGCTGAGGCGTCTCGAGGCTGATCACACCTCACCTCTGGAACTTCGAAAGGCTCCTTCACACCCTTGGTGCAAATCAAGAAGTTCCCCGACATACCCGTCTCCACTCGAGAGGAATCACGAGGGTCCCGCCCACATCCAGAGGAGCCCCGTTTCCGCCTCGTAGCTCGAGATGAGGGATCCTTTCCCTGCTTCATCGGGAAAGAGTTCCCGGCGTTCCCGTCGCATCTCAAGAGGAGGCCCTCTCAACAGGAACGGCGAGAGGAACTCCAGGGTCGTGCCACCATTCCAAGAGTCCCCCAGATGTCTCAGTCCATTCCAGAGGAACCTCTTTTCCCTTCACCGGCTCGTCTTTCACGCCGAGGATCGACTCACACCAAGGTGGCACGTGGCACAGCCCTGTGGGAAAGCCTCGTGGGAAAGCCTCGAGGGACAGCCTCGAGGGAAAGCCACAGATCCCTTGATCCACGTGACAGGAAGCGTGACACTACTGCTGCAGCTCGGGAGGAAAGCGCACGTGCATGCCCCCACTCGAGACGAGGCCTGACTCCCTGGGGAGACTCAGAAGCACCCCAAGATCCATGGCAACACTGGAGAGGAATCCTCAGGTTCCGGCCCCGACTCCACACAAGGACTGAGGCCCCGGCATGGACGGGAGAGGAATCCCGAGAGGTCCCCTAGCAACTCGCATGGGGACTGGCCTTTCCTGAGGCCACCAGAGCGGGTCCCTGAGGTCCCCGTCGTAACTCGAGAAGACCTGCCGCAACTCGAGAAAATCCAGGAGGTTCTCCCCTCCAGGCGAGATGAGGCCCATTTCCGCTGAGGCGTCTCGAGGCTTATCACACCTCACCTCTGAAACTTCGAAAGGCTCCTTCACACCCTTGGTGCAAATCAAGAAGTTCCCCGACCTAGCCGTCTCCACTCGAGAGGAATCACGAGGGTCCCGCCCACATCCAGAGGAGCCCCGTTTCCGCCTCGTAGCTCGAGATGAGGGATCCTTTCCCTGCTTCGTCGGGAAAGAGTTCCCGCCTTCCCGTCGCATCTCAAGAGGAGGCCCTCTCAACAGGATCGGCGAGAGGAACTCCAGGGTCGTGCCACGATTCCAAGAGTCCCCCAGATGTCTCAGTCCATTCCAGAGGAACCTCTTTTCCCTTCACCGCTCGTCTTTCATGCCGAGGATCGACTCACACCAAGGTGGCACGTGGCACAGCCCTGTGGGAAAGCCTCGTGGGAAAGCCTCGAGGGACAGCCTCGAGGGAAAGCCACAGATCCCTTGATCCACGTGACAGGAAGCGTGACACTACTGCTGCAGCTCGGAGGAAAGCGCACGTGCATGCCCCCACTCGAGACGAGGCCTGACTCCCCTGGGGAGACTCAGAAGCACCCCAAGATCCATGGCAACACTGGAGAGGAATCCTCAGGTTCCGGCCCCGACTCCACACAAGGACTGAGGCCCGGCATGGACGGGAGAGCAATCCCGAGAGGTCCCTAGCAACTCGCATGGGGACTGGCCTTTCCTGAGGCCACCAGAGCGGGTCCCTGAGGTCCCCGTCGTAACTCGAGAAGACCTGCCGCAACTCGAGAAAATCCAGGAGGTTCTCCCCTCCAGGCGAGATGAGGCCCATTTCCGCTGAGGCGTCTCGAGGCTGATCACACTCACCTCTGGAACTTCGAAAGGCTCCTTCACACCCTTGGTGCAAATCAAGAAGTTCCCGACATACTCGTCTCCACTCGAGAGGAATCACGAGGGTCCCGCCCACATCCAGAGGAGCCCCGTTTCCGCCTCGTAGCTCGAGATGAGGGATCCTTTCCCTGCTTCGTCGGGAAAGAGTTCCCGGCTTTCCCGTCACATCTCAAGAGGAGGCCCTCTCAACAGGAACGGCGAGAGAACTCCAGGGTCGTGCCACCATTCCAAGAGTCCCCCAGATGTCTCAGTCCATTCCAGAGGAACCTCTTTTCCCTTCACCGGCTCGTCTTTCACGCCGAGGATCGACTCACACAAAGGTGGCACGTGGCACAGCCCTGTGGGAAAGCCTCGTGGAAAGCCTCGAGGGACAGCCTCGAGGGAAAGCCACAGATCCCTTGATCCACGTGACAGGAAGCGTGACACTACTGCTGCAGCTCGGGAGGAAAGCGCACGTGCATGCCCCCACTCGAGACGAGGCCTGACTCCCCTGGGGAGACTCAGAAGCACCCCAAGATCCATGGCAACACTGGAGAGGAATCCTCAGGTTCCGGCCCCGACTCCACACAAGGACTGAGGCCCCGGCATGGACGGGAGAGGAATCCCGAGAGGTCCCCTAGCAACTCGCATGGGGACTGGCCTTTCCTGAGGCCACCAGAGCGGGTCCCTGAGGTCCCCGTCGTAACTCGAGAAGACCTGCCGCAACTCGAGAAAATCCAGGAGGTTCTCCCCTCCAGGCGAGATGAGGCCCATTTCCGCTGAGGCGTCTCGAGGCTGATCACACCTCACCTCTGAAACTTCGAAAGGCTCCTTCACACCCTTGGTGCAAATCAAGAAGTTCCCCGACCTAGCCGTCTCCACTCGAGAGGAATCACGAGGGTCCCGCCCACATCCAGAGGAGCCCCGTTTCCGCCTCGTAGGTCGAGATGAGGGATCCTTTCCCTGCTTCGTCGGGAAAGAGTTCCCGGCGTTCCCGTCGCATCTCAAGAGGAGGCCCTCTCAACAGGAACGGCGAGAGGAACTCCAGGGTCGTGCCACCATTCCAAGAGTCCCCCAGATGTCTCAGTCCATTCCAGAGGAACCTCTTTTCCCTTCACCGGCTCGTCTTTCACGCCGAGGATCGACTCACACCAAGGTGGCACGTGGCACAGCCCTGTGGGAAAGCCTCGTGGGAAAGCCTCGAGGGACAGCCTCGAGGGAAAGCCACAGATCCCTTGATCCACGTGACAGGAAGCGTGACACTACTGCTGCAGCTCGGGAGGAAAGCGCACGTGCATGCCCCCACTCGAGACGAGGCCTGACTCCCCTGGGGAGACTCAGAAGCACCCCAAGATCCATGGCAACACTGGAGAGGAATCCTCAGGTTCTGGCCCCGACTCCACACAAGGACTGAGGCCCCGGCATGGACGGGAGAGCAATCCCGAGAGGTCCCCTAGCAACTCGCATGGGGACTGGCCTTTCCTGAGGCCACCAGAGCGGGTCCCTGAGGTCCCCGTCGTAACTCGAGAAGACCTGCCGCAACTCGAGAAAATCCAGGAGGTTCTCCCCTCCAGGCGAGATGAGGCCCATTTCCGCTGAGGCGTCTCGAGGCTGATCACACCTCACCTCTGGAACTTCGAAAGGCTCCTTCACACCCTTGGTGCAAATCAAGAAGTTCCCCGACCTAGCCGTCTCCACTCGAGAGGAATCACGAGGGTCCCGCCCACATCCAGAGGAGCCCCGTTTCCGCCTCGTAGCTCGAGATGAGGGATCCTTTCCCTGCTTCGTCGGGAAAGAGTTCCCGGCCTTCCCGTCGCATCTCAAGAGGAGGCCCTCTCAACAGGAACGGCGAGAGGAACTCCAGGGTCGTGCCACCATTCCAAGAGTCCCCCAGATGTCTCAGTCCATTCCAGAGGAACCTCTTTTCCCTTCACCGGCTCGTCTTTCACGCCGAGGATCGACTCACACCAAGGTGGCACGTGGCACAGCCCTGTGGGAAAGCCTCGTGGGAAAGCCTCGAGGGACAGCCTCGAGGGAAAGCCACAGATCCCTTGATCCACGTGACAGGAAGCGTGACACTACTGCTGCAGCTCGGGAGGAAAGCGCACGTGCATGCCCCCACTCGAGACGAGGCCTGACTCCCCTGGGGAGACTCAGAAGCACCCCAAGATCCATTGCAACACTGGAGAGGAATCCTCAGGTTCCGGCCCCGACTCCACACAAGGACTGAGGCCCCGGCATGGACGGGAGAGGAATCCCGAGAGGTCCCCTAGCAACTCGCATGGGGACTGGCCTTTCCTGAGGCCACCAGAGCGGGTCCCTGAGGTCCCCGTCGTAACTCGAGAAGACCTGCCGCAACTCGAGAAAATCCAGGAGGTTCTCCCCTCCAGGCGAGATGAGGCCCATTTCCGCTGAGGCGTCTCGAGGCTGATCACACCTCACCTCTGAAACTTCGAAAGGCTCCTTCACACCCTTGGTGCAAATCAAGAAGTTCCCCGACCTAGCCGTCTCCACTCGAGAGGAATCACGAGGGTCCCGCCCACATCCAGAGGAGCCCCGTTTCCGCCTCGTAGCTCGAGATGAGGGATCCTTTCCCTGCTTCGTCGGGAAAGAGTTCCCGGCGTTCCCGTCGCATCTCAAGAGGAGGCCCTCTCAACAGGAACGGCGAGAGGAACTCCAGGGTCGTGCCACCATTCCAAGAGTCCCCCAGATGTCTCAGTCCATTCCAGAGGAACCTCTTTTCCCTTCACCGGCTCGTCTTTCACGCCGAGGATCGACTCACACCAAGGTGGCACGTGGCACAGCCCTGTGGGAAAGCCTCGTGGGAAAGCCTCGAGGGACAGCCTCGAGGGAAAGCCACAGATCCCTTGATCCACGTGACAGGAAGCGTGACACTACTGCTGCAGCTCGGGAGGAAAGCGCACGTGCATGCCCCCACTCGAGACGAGGCCTGACTCCCCTGGGGAGACTCAGAAGCACCCCAAGATCCATGGCAACACTGGAGAGGAATCCTCAGGTTCCGGCCCCGACTCCACACAAGGACTGAGGCCCCGGCATGGACGGGAGAGGAATCCCGAGAGGTCCCCTAGCAACTCGCATGGGGACTGGCCTTTCCTGAGGCCACCAGAGCGGGTCCCTGAGGTCCCCGTCGTAACTCGAGAAGACCTGCCGCACTCGAGAAAATCCAGGAGGTTCTCCCCTCCAGGCGAGATGAGGCCCATTTCCGCTGAGGCGTCTCGAGGCTTATCACACCTCACCTCTGAAACTTCGAAAGGCTCCTTCACACCCTTGGTGCAAATCAAGAAGTTCCCCGACCTAGCCGTCTCCACTCGAGAGGAATCACCACGAGGGTCCCGCCCACATCCAGAGGAGCCCCGTTTCCGCCTCGTAGCTCGAGATGAGGGATCCTTTCCCTGCTTCGTCGGGAAAGAGTTCCCGGCCTTCCCGTCGCATCTCAAGAGGAGGCCCTCTCAACAGGATCGGCGAGAGGAACTCCAGGGTCGTGCCACCATTCCAAGAGTCCCCCAGATGTCTCAGTCCATTCCAGAGGAACCTCTTTTCCCTTCACCGGCTCGTCTTTCACGCCGAGGATCGACTCACACCAAGGTGGCACGTGGCACAGCCCTGTGGGAAGCCTCGTGGAAAGCCTCGAGGGACAGCCTCGAGGGAAAGCCACAGATCCCTTGATCCACGTGACAGGAAGCGTGACACTACTGCTGCAGCTCGGGAGGAAAGCGCACGTGCATGCCCCCACTCGAGACGAGGCCTGACTCCCTGGGGAGACTCAGAAGCACCCCAAGATCCATGGCAACACTGGAGAGGAATCCTCAGGTTCCGGCCCCGACTCCACACAAGGACTGAGGCCCCGGCATGGACGGGAGAGGAATCCCGAGAGGTCCCCTAGCAACTCGCATGGGGACTGGCCTTTCCTGAGGCCACCAGAGCGGGTCCCTGAGGTCCCCGTCGTAACTCGAGAAGACCTGCCGCAACTCGAGAAAATCCAGGAGGTTCTCCCCTCCAGGCGAGATGAGGCCCATTTCCGATGAGGCGTCTCGAGGCTGATCACACCTCACCTCTGGAACTTCGAAAGGCTCCTTCACACCCTTGGTGCAAATCAAGAAGTTCCCCGACATACTCGTCTCCACTCGAGAGGAATCACGAGGGTCCCGCCCACATCCAGAGGAGCCCCGTTTCCGCCTCGTAGCTCGAGATGAGGGATCCTTTCCCTGCTTCGTCGGGAAAGAGTTCCCGGCTTTCCCGTCGCATCTCAAGAGGAGGCCCTCTCAACAGGAACGGCGAGAGGAACTCCAGGGTCGTGCCACCATTCCAAGAGTCCCCCAGATGTCTCAGTCCATTCCAGAGGAACCTCTTTTCCCTTCACCGGCTCGTCTTTCACGCCGAGGATCGACTCACACAAAGGTGGCACGTGGCACAGCCCTGTGGGAAAGCCTCGTGGGAAAGCCTCGAGGGACAGCCTCGAGGGAAAGCCACAGATCCCTTGATCCACGTGACAGGAAGCGTGACACTACTGCTGCAGCTCGGGAGGAAAGCGCACGTGCATGCCCCCACTCGAGACGAGGCCTGACTCCCCTGGGGAGACTCAGAAGCACCCCAAGATCCATGGCAACACTGGAGAGGAATCCTCAGGTTCCGGCCCCGACTCCACACAAGGACTGAGGCCCCGGCATGGACGGGAGAGGAATCCCGAGAGGTCCCCTAGCAACTCGCATGGGGACTGGCCTTTCCTGAGGCCACCAGAGCGGGTCCCTGAGGTCCCCGTCGTAACTCGAGAAGACCTGCCGCAACTCGAGAAAATCCAGGAGGTTCTCCCCTCCAGGCGAGATGAGGCCCATTTCCGCTGAGGCGTCTCGAGGCTGATCACACCTCACCTCTGAAACTTCGAAAGGCTCCTTCACACCCTTGGTGCAAATCAAGAAGTTCCCCGACCTAGCCGTCTCCACTCGAGAGGAATCACGAGGGTCCCGCCCACATCCAGAGGAGCCCCGTTTCCGCCTCGTAGGTCGAGATGAGGGATCCTTTCCCTGCTTCGTCGGGAAAGAGTTCCCGGCGTTCCCGTCGCATCTCAAGAGGAGGCCCTCTCAACAGGAACGGCGAGAGGAACTCCAGGGTCGTGCCACCATTCCAAGAGTCCCCCAGATGTCTCAGTCCATTCCAGAGGAACCTCTTTTCCCTTCACCGGCTCGTCTTTCACGCCGAGGATCGACTCACACCAAGGTGGCACGTGGCACAGCCCTGTGGGAAAGCCTCGTGGGAAAGCCTCGAGGGACAGCCTCGAGGGAAAGCCACAGATCCCTTGATCCACGTGACAGGAAGCGTGACACTACTGCTGCAGCTCGGGAGGAAAGCGCACGTGCATGCCCCCACTCGAGACGAGGCCTGACTCCCCTGGGGAGACTCAGAAGCACCCCAAGATCCATGGCAACACTGGAGAGGAATCCTCAGGTTCCGGCCCCGACTCCACACAAGGACTGAGGCCCCGGCATGGACGGGAGAGGAATCCCGAGAGGTCCCCTAGCAACTCGCATGGGGACTGGCCTTTCCTGAGGCCAACAGAGCGGGTCCCTGAGGTCCCCGTCGTAACTCGAGAAGACCTGCCGCAACTCGAGAAAATCCAGGAGGTTCTCCCCTCCAGGCGAGATGAGGCCCATTTCCGATGAGGCGTCTCGAGGCTGATCACACCTCACCTCTGGAACTTCGAAAGGCTCCTTCACACCCTTGGTGCAAATCAAGAAGTTCCCCGACATACCCGTCTCCACTCGAGAGGAATCACGAGGGTCCCGCCCACATCCAGAGGAGCCCCGTTTCCGCCTCGTAGCTCGAGATGAGGGATCCTTTCCCTGCTTCGTCGGGAAAGAGTTCCCGGCCTTCCCGTCGCATCTCAAGAGGAGGCCCTCTCAACAGGAACGGCGAGAGGAACTCCAGGGTCGTGCCACCATTCCAAGAGTCCCCCAGATGTCTCAGTCCATTCCAGAGGAACCTCTTTTCCCTTCACCGGCTCGTCTTTCACGCCGAGGATCGACTCACACCAAGGTGGCACGTGGCACAGCCCTGTGGGAAAGCCTCGTGGGAAAGCCTCGAGGGACAGCCTCGAGGGAAAGCCACAGATCCCTTGATCCACGTGACAGGAAGCGTGACACTACTGCTGCAGCTCGGGAGGAAAGCGCACGTGCATGCCCCCACTCGAGACGAGGCCTGACTCCCTGGGGAGACTCAGAAGCACCCCAAGATCCATGGCAACACTGGAGAGGAATCCTCAGGTTCCGGCCCCGACTCCACACAAGGACTGAGGCCCCGGCATGGACGGGAGAGGAATCCGAGAGGTCCCCTAGCAACTCGCATGGGGACTGGCCTTTCCTGAGGCCACCAGAGCGGGTCCCTGAGGTCCCCGTCGTAACTCGAGAAGACCTGCCGCAACTCGAGAAAATCCAGGAGGTTTCTCCCCTCCAGGCGAGATGAGGCCCATTTCCGCTGAGGCGTCTCGAGGCTGATCACACCTCACCTCTGAAACTTCGAAAGGCTCCTTCAAACCCTTGGTGCAAATCAAGAAGTTCCCCGACCTAGCCGTCTCCACTCGAGAGGAATCACGAGGGTCCCGCCCACATCCAGAGGAGCCCCGTTTCCGCCTCGTAGCTCGAGATGAGGGATCCTTTCCCTGCTTCGTCGGGAAAGAGTTCCCGGCGTTCCCGTCGCATCTCAAGAGGAGGCCCTCTCAACAGGAACGGCGAGAGGAACTCCAGGGTCGTGCCACCATTCCAAGAGTCCCCCAGATGTCTCAGTCCATTCCAGAGGAACCTCTTTTCCCTTCACCGGCTCGTCTTTCACGCCGAGGATCGACTCACACCAAGGTGGCACGTGGCACAGCCCTGTGGGAAAGCCTCGTGGGAAAGCCTCGAGGGACAGCCTCGAGGGAAAGCCACAGATCCCTTGATCCACGTGACAGGAAGCGTGACACTACTGCTGCAGCTCGGGAGGAAAGCGCACGTGCATGCCCCCACTCGAGACGAGGCCTGACTCCCCTGGGGAGACTCAGAAGCACCCCAAGATCCATGGCAACACTGGAGAGGAATCCTCAGGTTCCGGCCCCGACTCCACACAAGGACTGAGGCCCCGGCATGGACGGGAGAGGAATCCCGAGAGGTCCCCTAGCAACTCGCATGGGGACTGGCCTTTCCTGAGGCCACCAGAGCGGGTCCCTGAGGTCCCCGTCGTAACTCGAGAAGACCTGCCGCAACTCGAGAAAATCCAGGAGGTTCTCCCTCCAGGCGAGATGAGGCCCATTTCCGCTGAGGCGTCTCGAGGCTGATCACACCTCACCTCTGGAACTTCGAAAGGCTCCTTCACACCCTTGGTGCAAATCAAGAAGTTCCCCGACCTAGCCGTCTCCACTCGAGAGGAATCACGAGGGTCCCGCCCACATCCAGAGGAGCCCCGTTTCCGCCTCGTAGCTCGAGATGAGGGATCCTTTCCCTGCTTCGTCGGGAAAGAGTTCCCGGCGTTCCCGTCGCATCTCAAGAGGAGGCCCTCTCAACAGGAACGGCGAGAGGAACTCCAGGGTCGTGCCACCATTCCAAGAGTCCCCCAGATGTCTCAGTCCATTCCAGAGGAACCTCTTTTCCCTTCACCGGCTCGTCTTTCACGCCGAGGATCGACTCACACCAAGGTGGCACGTGGCACAGCCCTGTGGGAAAGCCTCGTGGGAAAGCCTCGAGGGACAGCCTCGAGGGAAAGCCACAGATCCCTTGATCCACGTGACAGGAAGCGTGACACTACTGCTGCAGCTCGGGAGGAAAGCGCACGTGCATGCCCCCACTCGAGACGAGGCCTGACTCCCCTGGGGAGACTCAGAAGCACCCCAAGATCCATGGCAACACTGGAGAGGAATCCTCAGGTTCCGGCCCCGACTCCACACAAGGACTGAGGCCCCGGCATGGACGGGAGAGCAATCCCGAGAGGTCCCCTAGCAACTCGCATGGGGACTGGCCTTTCCTGAGGCCACCAGAGCGGGTCCCTGAGGTCCCCGTCGTAACTCGAGAAGACCTGCCGCAACTCGAGAAAATCCAGGAGGTTCTCCCCTCCAGGCGAGATGAGGCCCATTTCCGCTGAGGCGTCTCGAGGCTGATCACACCTCACCTCTGGAACTTCGAAAGGCTCCTTCACACCCTTGGTGCAAATTAAGAAGTTCCCCGACCTAGCCGTCTCCACTCGAGAGGAATCACGAGGGTCCCGCCCACATCCAGAGGAGCCCCGTTTCCGCCTCGTAGCTCGAGATGAGGGATCCTTTCCCTGCTTCGTCGGGAAAGAGTTCCCGGCGTTCCCGTCGCATCTCAAGAGGAGGCCCTCTCAACAGGAACGGCGAGAGGAACTCCAGGGTCGTGCCACCATTCCAAGAGTCCCCCAGATGTCTCAGTCCATTCCAGAGGAACCTCTTTTCCCTTCACCGGCTCGTCTTTCACGCCGAGGATCGACTCACACCAAGGTGGCACGTGGCACAGCCCTGTGGGAAAGCCTCGTGGGAAAGCCTCGAGGGACAGCCTCGAGGGAAAGCCACAGATCCCTTGATCCACGTGACAGGAAGCGTGACACTACTGCTGCAGCTCGGGAGGAAAGCGCACGTGCATGCCCCCAATCGAGACGAGGCCTGACTCCCCTGGGGAGACTCAGAAGCACCCCAAGATCCATGGCAACACTGGAGAGGAATCCTCAGGTTCCGGCCCCGACTCCACACAAGGACTGAGGCCCCGGCATGGACGGGAGAGGAATCCCGAGAGGTCCCCTAGCAACTCGCATGGGGACTGGCCTTTCCTGAGGCCACCAGAGCGGGTCCCTGAGGTCCCCGTCGTAACTCGAGAAGACCTGCCGCAACTCGAGAAAATCCAGGAGGTTCTCCCCTCCAGGCGAGATGAGGCCCATTTCCGCTGAGGCGTCTCGAGGCTGATCACACCTCACCTCTGGAACTTCGAAAGGCTCCTTCACACCCTTGGTGCAAATCAAGAAGTTCCCCGACATACTCGTCTCCACTCGAGAGGAATCACGAGGGTCCCGCCCACATCCAGAGGAGCCCCGTTTCCGCCTCGTAGCTCGAGATGAGGGATCCTTTCCCTGCTTCGTCTCGTCGGGAAAGAGTTCCCGGCGTTCCCGTCGCATCTCAAGAGGAGGCCCTCTCAACAGGAACGGCGAGAGGAACTCCAGGGTCGTGCCACCATTCCAAGAGTCCCCCAGATGTCTCAGTCCATTCCAGAGGAACCTCTTTTCCCTTCACCGGCTCGTCTTTCACGCCGAGGATCGACTCACACCAAGGTGGCACGTGGCACAGCCCTGTGGGAAAGCCTCGTGGGAAAGCCTCGAGGGACAGCCTCGAGGGAAAGCCACAGATCCCTTGATCCACGTGACAGGAAGCGTGACACTACTGCTGCAGCTCGGGAGGAAAGCGCACGTGCATGCCCCCACTCGAGACGAGGCCTGACTCCCCTGGGGAGACTCAGAAGCACCCCAAGATCCATGGCAACACTGGAGAGGAATCCTCAGGTTCCGGCCCCGACTCCACACAAGGACTGAGGCCCCGGCATGGACGGGAGAGGAATCCCGAGAGGTCCCCTAGCAACTCGCATGGGGACTGGCCTTTCCTGAGGCCACCAGAGCGGGTCCCTGAGGTCCCCGTCGTAACTCGAGAAGACCTGCCGCAACTCGAGAAAATCCAGGAGGTTCTCCCCTCCAGGCGAGATGAGGCCCATTTCCGCTGAGGCGTCTCGAGGCTGATCACACCTCACCTCTGAAACTTCGAAAGGCTCCTTCACACCCTTGGTGCAAATCAAGAAGTTCCCCGACCTAGCCGTCTCCACTCGAGAGGAATCACGAGGGTCCCGCCCACATCCAGAGGAGCCCCGTTTCCGCCTCGTAGGTCGAGATGAGGGATCCTTTCCCTGCTTCGTCGGGAAAGAGTTCCCGGCGTTCCCGTCGCATCTCAAGAGGAGGCTCTCTCAACAGGAACGGCGAGAGGAACTCCAGGGTCGTGCCACCATTCCAAGAGTCCCCCAGATGTCTCAGTCCATTCCAGAGGAACCTCTTTTCCCTTCACCGGCTCGTCTTTCACGCCGAGGATCGACTCACACCAAGGTGGCACGTGGCACAGCCCTGTGGGAAAGCCTCGTGGAAAGCCTCGAGGGACAGCCTCGAGGGAAAGCCACAGATCCCTTGATCCACGTGACAGGAAGCGTGACACTACTGCTGCAGCTCGGGAGGAAAGCGCACGTGCATGCCCCCACTCGAGACGAGGCCTGACTCCCCTGGGGAGACTCAGAAGCACCCCAAGATCCATGGCAACACTGGAGAGGAATCCTCAGGTTCCGGCCCCGACTCCACACAAGGACTGAGGCCCCGGCATGGACGGGAGAGCAATCCCGAGAGGTCCCCTAGCAACTCGCATGGGGACTGGCCTTTCCTGAGGCCACCAGAGCGGGTCCCTGAGGTCCCCGTCGTAACTCGAGAAGACCTGCCGCAACTCGAGAAAATCCAGGAGGTTCTCCCCTCCAGGCGAGATGAGGCCCATTTCCGCTGAGGCGTCTCGAGGCTGATCACACCTCACCTCTGGAACTTCGAAAGGCTCCTTCACACCCTTGGTGCAAATCAAGAAGTTCCCCGACCTAGCCGTCTCCACTCGAGAGGAATCACGAGGGTCCCGCCCACATCCAGAGGAGCCCCGTTTCCGCCTCGTAGCTCGAGATGAGGGATCCTTTCCCTGCTTCGTCGGGAAAGAGTTCCCGGCCTTCCCGTCGCATCTCAAGAGGAGGCCCTCTCAACAGGAACGGCGAGAGGAACTCCAGGGTCGTGCCACCATTCCAAGAGTCCCCCAGATGTCTCAGTCCATTCCAGAGGAACCTCTTTTCCCTTCACCGGCTCGTCTTTCACGCCGAGGATCGACTCACACCAAGGTGGCACGTGGCACAGCCCTGTGGGAAAGCCTCGTGGGAAAGCTTCGAGGGACAGCCTCGAGGGAAAGCCACAGATCCCTTGATCCACGTGACAGGAAGCGTGACACTACTGCTGCAGCTCGGGAGGAAAGCGCACGTGCATGCCCCCACTCGAGACGAGGCCTGACTCCCCTGGGGAGACTCAGAAGCACCCCAAGATCCATGGCAACACTGGAGAGGAATCATCAGGTTCCGGCCCCGACTCCACACAAGGACTGAGGCCCCGGCATGGACGGGAGAGGAATCCCGAGAGGTCCCCTAGCAACTCGCATGGGGACTGGCCTTTCCTGAGGCCACCAGAGCGGGTCCCTGAGGTCCCCGTCGTAACTCGAGAAGACCTGCCGCAACTCGAGAAAATCCAGGAGGTTCTCCCCTCCAGGCGAGATGAGGCCCATTTCCGCTGAGGCATCTCGAGGCTGATCACACCTCACCTCTGAAACTTCGAAAGGCTCCTTCACACCCTTGGTGCAAATCAAGAAGTTCCCCGACCTAGCCGTCTCCACTCGAGAGGAATCACGAGGGTCCCGCCCACATCCATAGGAGCCCCGTTTCCGCCTCGTAGGTCGAGATGAGGGATCCTTTCCCTGCTTCGTCGGGAAAGAGTTCCCGGCGTTCCCGTCGCATCTCAAGAGGAGGCCCTCTCAACAGGAACGGCGAGAGGAACTCCAGGGTCGTGCCACCATTCCAAGAGTCCCCCAGATGTCTCAGTCCATTCCAGAGGAACCTCTTTTCCCTTCACCGGCTCGTCTTTCACGCCGAGGATCGACTCACACCAAGGTGGCACGTGGCACAGCCCTGTGGGAAAGCCTCGTGGGAAAGCCTCGAGGGACAGCCTCGAGGGAAAGCCACAGATCCCTTGATCCACGTGACAGGAAGCGTGACACTACTGCTGCAGCTCGGGAGGAAAGCGCACGTGCATGCCCCCACTCGAGACGAGGCCTGACTCCCCTGGGGAGACTCAGAAGCACCCCAAATCCATGGCAACACTGGAGAGGAATCCTCAGGTTCCGGCCCCGACTCCACACAAGGACTGAGGCCCCGGCATGGACGGGAGAGGAATCCCGAGAGGTCCCCTAGCAACTCGCATGGGGACTGGCCTTTCCTGAGGCCACCAGAGCGGGTCCCTGAGGTCCCCGTCGTAACTCGAGAAGACCTGCCGCAACTCGAGAAAATCCAGGAGGTTCTCCCCTCCAGGCGAGATGAGGCCCATTTCCGCTGAGGCGTCTCGAGGCTGATCACACCTCACCTCTGAATCTTCGAAAGGCTCCTTCACACCCTTGGTGCAAATCAAGAAGTTCCCCGACCTAGCCGTCTCCACTCGAGAGGAATCACGAGGGTCCCGCCCACATCCAGAGGAGCCCCGTTTCCGCCTCGTAGCTCGAGATGAGGGATCCTTTCCCTGCTTCGTCGGGAAAGAGTTCCCGGCGTTCCCGTCGCATCTCAAGAGGAGGCCCTCTCAACAGGAACGGCGAGAGGAACTCCAGGGTCGTGCCACCATTCCAAGAGTCCCCCAGATGTCTCAGTCCATTCCAGAGGAACCTCTTTTCCCTTCACCGGCTCGTCTTTCACGCCGAGGATCGACTCACACCAAGGTGGCACGTGGCACAGCCCTGTGGGAAAGCCTCGTGGGAAAGCCTCGAGGGACAGCCTCGAGGGAAAGCCACAGATCCCTTGATCCACGTGACAGGAAGCGTGACACTACTGCTGCAGCTCGGGAGGAAAGCGCACGTGCATGCCCCCACTCGAGACGAGGCCTGACTCCCCTGGGGAGACTCAGAAGCACCCCAAGATCCATGGCAACACTGGAGAGGAATCCTCAGGTTCCGGCCCCGACTCCACACAAGGACTGAGGCCCCGGCATGGACGGGAGAGCAATCCCGAGAGGTCCCCTAGCAACTCGCATGGGGACTGGCCTTTCCTGAGGCCACCAGAGCGGGTCCCTGAGGTCCCCGTCGTAACTCGAGAAGACCTGCCGCAACTCGAGAAAATCCAGGAGGTTCTCCCCTCCAGGCGAGATGAGGCCCATTTCCGCTGAGGCGTCTCGAGGCTGATCACACCTCACCTCTGGAACTTCGAAAGGCTCCTTCACACCCTTGGTGCAAATCAAGAAGTTCCCCGACATACCCGTCTCCACTCGAGAGGAATCACGAGGGTCCCGCCCACATCCAGAGGAGCCCCGTTTCCGCCTCGTAGGTCGAGATGAGGGATCCTTTCCCTGCTTCGTCGGGAAAGAGTTCCCGGCCTTCCCGTCGCATCTCAAGAGGAGGCCCTCTCAACAGGAACGGCGAGAGGAACTCCAGGGTCGTGCCACCATTCCAAGAGTCCCCCAGATGTCTCAGTCCATTCCAGAGGAACCTCTTTTCCCTTCACCGGCTCGTCTTTCACGCCGAGGATCGACTCACACCAAGGTGGCACGTGGCACAGCCCTGTGGGAAAGCCTCGTGGGAAAGCCTCGAGGGACAGCCTCGAGGGAAAGCCACAGATCCCTTGATCCACGTGACAGGAAGCGTGACACTACTGCTGCAGCTCGGGAGGAAAGCGCACGTGCATGCCCCCACTCGAGACGAGGCCTGACTCCCCTGGGGAGACTCAGAAGCACCCCAAGATCCATGGCAACACTGGAGAGGAATCCTCAGGTTCCGGCCCCGACTCCACACAAGGACTGAGGCCCCGGCATGGACGGGAGAGGAATCCCGAGAGGTCCCCTAGCAACTCGCATGGGGACTGGCCTTTCCTGAGGCCACCAGAGCGGGTCCCTGAGGTCCCCGTCGTAACTCGAGAAGACCTGCCGCAACTCGAGAAAATCCAGGAGGTTCTCCCCTCCAGGCGAGATGAGGCCCATTTCCGCTGAGGCATCTCGAGGCTGATCACACCTCACCTCTGAAACTTCGAAAGGCTCCTTCACACCCTTGGTGCAAATCAAGAAGTTCCCCGACCTAGCCGTCTCCACTCGAGAGGAATCACGAGGGTCCCGCCCACATCCATCGGAGCCCCGTTTCCGCCTCGTAGGTCGAGATGAGGGATCCTTTCCCTGCTTCGTCGGGAAAGAGTTCCCGGCGTTCCCGTCGCATCTCAAGAGGAGGCCCTCTCAACAGGAACGGCGAGAGGAACTCCAGGGTCGTGCCACCATTCCAAGAGTCCCCCAGATGTCTCAGTCCATTCCAGAGGAACCTCTTTTCCCTTCACCGGCTCGTCTTTCACGCCGAGGATCGACTCACACCAAGGTGGCACGTGGCACAGCCCTGTGGG
This sequence comes from Budorcas taxicolor, assembly GCF_023091745.1. Taxonomy (NCBI): domain Eukaryota; kingdom Metazoa; phylum Chordata; class Mammalia; order Artiodactyla; family Bovidae; genus Budorcas; species Budorcas taxicolor. The sequence goes on from NW_026291506.1 coordinate 125,518, forward strand.
AAAGCCTCGTGGGAAAGCCTCGAGGGACAGCCTCGAGGGAAAGCCACAGATCCCTTGATCCACGTGACAGGAAGCGTGACACTACTGCTGCAGCTCGGGAGGAAAGCGCACGTGCATGCCCCCACTCGAGACGAGGCCTGACTCCCCTGGGGAGACTCAGAAGCACCCCAAGATCCATGGCAACACTGGAGAGGAATCCTCAGGTTCCGGCCCCGACTCCACACAAGGACTGAGGCCCCGGCATGGACGGGAGAGGAATCCCGAGAGGTCCCCTAGCAACTCGCATGGGGACTGGCCTTTCCTGAGGCCACCAGAGCGGGTCCCTGTGGTCTCCGCCGTAACTCGAGAAGACCTGCCGCAACTCGAGAAAATCCAGGAGGTTCTCCCCTCCAGGCGAGATGAGGCCCATTTCCGCTGAGGCGTCTCGAGGCTGATCACACCTCACCTCTGGAACTTCGAAAGGGTCCTTCACACCCTTGGTGCAAATCAAGAAGTTCCCCGACCTAGCCGTCTCCACTCGAGAGGAATCACGAGGGTCCCGCCCACATCCAGCGGAGCCCCGTTTCCGCCTCGTAGCTCGAGATGAGGGATCCTTTCCCTGCTTCGTCGGGAAAGAGTTCCCGGCGTTCCCGTCGCATCTCAAGAGGAGGCCCTCTCAACAGGAACGGCGAGAGGAACTCCAGGGTCGTGCCACCATTCCAAGAGTCCCCCAGATGTCTCAGTCCATTCCAGAGGAACCTCTTTTCCCTTCAGCGGCTCGTCTTTCACGCCGAGGATCGACTCACACCAAGGTGGCACGTGGCACAGCCCTGTGGGAAAGCCTCGTGGGAAAGCCTCGAGGGACAGCCTCGAGGGAAAGCCACAGATCCCTTGATCCACGTGACAGGAAGCGTGACACTACTGCTGCAGCTCGGGAGGAAAGCGCACGTGCATGCCCCCACTCGAGACGAGGCCTGACTCCCCTGGGGAGACTCAGAAGCACCCCAAGATCCATGGCAACACTGGAGAGGAATCCTCAGGTTCCGGCCCCGACTCCACACAAGGACTGAGGCCCCGGCATGGACGGGAGAGGAATCCCGAGAGGTCCCCTAGCAACTCGCATGGGGACTGGCCTTTCCTGAGGCCACCAGAGCGGGTCCCTGTGGTCTCCGCCGTAACTCGAGAAGACCTGCCGCAACTCGAGAAAATCCAGGAGGTTCTCCCCTCCAGGCGAGATGAGGCCCATTTCCGCTGAGGCGTCTCGAGGCTGATCACACCTCACCTCTGGAACTTCGAAAGGGTCCTTCACACCCTTGGTGCAAATCAAGAAGTTCCCCGACCTAGCCGTCTCCACTCGAGAGGAATCACGAGGGTCCCGCCCACATCCAGCGGAGCCCCGTTTCCGCCTCGTAGCTCGAGATGAGGGATCCTTTCCCTGCTTCGTCGGGAAAGAGTTCCCGGCGTTCCCGTCGCATCTCAAGAGGAGGCCCTCTCAACAGGAACGGCGAGAGGAACTCCAGGGTCGTGCCACCATTCCAAGAGTCCCCCAGATGTCTCAGTCCATTCCAGAGGAACCTCTTTTCCCTTCAGCGGCTCGTCTTTCACGCCGAGGATCGACTCACACCAAGGGGGCACGTGGCACAGCCCTGTGGGAAAGCCTCGTGGGAAAGCCTCGAGGGACAGCCTCGAGGGAAAGCCACAGATCCCTTGATCCACCTGACAGTAAGCGTGACACTACTGCTGCAGCTCGGGAGGAATGCGCACGTGCATGCCCCCACTCGAGACGAGGCCTGACTCCCCTGGGGAGACTCAGAAGCACCCCAAGATCCATGGCAACACTGGAGAGGAATCCTCAGGTTCTGGCCCCGACTCCACACAAGGACTGAGGCCCCGGCATGGACGGGAGAGGAATCCCGAGAGGTCCCCTAGCAACTCGCATGGGGACTGGCCTTTCCTGAGGCCACCAGAGCGGGTCCCTGTGGTCTCCGCCGTAACTCGAGAAGACCTGCCGCAACTCGAGAAAATCCAGGAGGTTCTCCCCTCCAGGCGAGATGAGGCCCATTTCCGCTGAGGCGTCTCGAGGCTGATCACACCTCACCTCTGGAACTTCGAAAGGGTCCTTCACACCCTTGGTGCAAATCAAGAAGTTCCCCGACCTAGCCGTCTCCACTCGAGAGGAATCACGAGGGTCCCGCCCACATCCAGCGGAGCCCCGTTTCCGCCTCGTAGCTCGAGATGAGGGATCCTTTCCCTGCTTCGTCGGGAAAGAGTTCCCGGCGTTCCCGTCGCATCTCAAGAGGAGGCCCTCTGAACAGGAACGGCGAGAGGAACTCCAGGGTCGTGCCACCATTCCAAGAGTCCCCCAGATGTCTCAGTCCATTCCAGAGGAACCTCTTTTCCCTTCAGCGGCTCGTCTTTCACGCCGAGGATCGACTCACACCAAGGGGGCACGTGGCACAGCCCTGTGGGAAAGCCTCGTGGGAAAGCCTCGAGGGACAGCCTCGAGGGAAAGCCACAGATCCCTTGATCCACCTGACAGGAAGCGTGACACTACTGCTGCAGCTCGGGAGGAAAGCGCACGTGCATGCCCCCACTCGAGACGAGGCCTGACTCCCCTGGGGAGACTCAGAAGCACCCCAAGATCCATGGCAACACTGGAGAGGAATCCTCAGGTTCCGGCCCCGACTCCACACAAGGACTGAGGCCCCGGCATGGACGGGAGAGGAATCCCGAGAGGTCCCCTAGCAACTCGCATGGGGACTGGCCTTTCCTGAGGCCACCAGAGCGGGTCCCTGTAGTCCCCGCCGTAACTCGAGAAGACCTGCCCCAACTCGAGAAAATCCAGGAGGTTCTCCCCTCCAGGCGAGATGAGGCCCATTTCCGCTGAGGCGTCTCGAGGCTGATCACACCTCACCTCTGGAACTTCGAAAGGGTCCTTCACACCCTTGGTGCAAATCAAGAAGTTCCCCGACCTAGCCGTCTCCACTCGAGAGGAATCACGAGGGTCCCGCCCACATCCAGAGGAGCCCCGTTTCCGCCTCGTAGCTCGAGATGAGGGATCCTTTCCCTGCTTCGTCGGGAAAGAGTTCCCGGCGTTCCCGTCGCATCTCAAGAGGAGGCCCTCTCAACAGGAACGGCGAGAGGAACTCCAGGGTCGTGCCACCATTCCAAGAGTCCCCCAGATGTCTCAGTCCATTCCAGAGGAACCTCTTTTCCCTTCAGCGGCTCGTCTTTCACGCCGAGGATCGACTCACACCAAGGGGGCACGTGGCCCAGCCCTGTGGGAAAGCCTCGTGGGAAAGCCTCGAGGGACAGCCTCGAGGGAAAGCCACAGATCCCTTGATCCACGTGACAGGAAGCGTGACACTACTGCTGCAGCTCGGGAGGAAAGCGCACGTGCATGCCCCCACTCGAGACGAGGCCTGACTCCCCTGGGGAGACTCAGAAGCACCCCAAGATCCATGGCAACACTGGAGAGGAATCCTCAGGTTCCGGCCCCGACTCCACACAAGGACTGAGGCCCCGGCATGGACGGGAGAGGAATCCCGAGAGGTCCCCTAGCAACTCGCATGGGGACTGGCCTTTCCTGAGGCCACCAGAGCGGGTCCCTGTGGTCCCCGCCGTAACTCGAGAAGACCTGCCGCAACTCGAGAAAATCCAGGAGGTTCTCCCCTCCAGGCGAGATGAGGCCCATTTCCGCTGAGGCGTCTCGAGGCTGATCACACCTCACCTCTGGAACTTCGAAAGGGTCCTTCACACCCTTGGTGCAAATCAAGAAGTTCCCCGACCTAGCCGTCTCCACTCGAGAGGAATCACGAGGGTCCCGCCCACATCCAGAGGAGCCCCGTTTCCGCCTCGTAGCTCGAGATGAGGGATCCTTTCCCTGCTTCGTCGGGAAAGAGTTCCCGGCGTTCCCGTCGCATCTCAAGAGGAGGCCCTCTCAACAGGAACGGCGAGAGGAACTCCAGGGTCGTGCCACCATTCCAAGAGTCCCCCAGATGTCTCAGTCCATTCCAGAGGAACCTCTTTTCCCTTCAGCGGCTCGTCTTTCACGCTGAGGATCGACTCACACCAAGGTGGCACGTGGCACAGCCCTGTGGGAAAGCCTCGTGGGAAAGCTTCGAGGGACAGCCTCGAGGGAAAGCCACAGATCCCTTGATCCACCTGACAGGAAGCGTGACACTACTGCTGCAGCTCGGGAGGAAAGCGCACGTGCATGCCCCCACTCGAGACGAGGCCTGACTCCCCTGAGGAGACTCAGAAGCACCCCAAGATCCATGGCAACACTGGAGAGGAATCCTCAGGTTCCGGCCCCGACTCCACACAAGGACTGAGGCCCCGGCATGGACGGGAGAGGAATCCCGAGAGGTCCCCTAGCAACTCGCATGGGGACTGGCCTTTCCTGAGGCCACCAGAGCGGGTCCCTGTGGTCTCCGCCGTAACTCGAGAAGACCTGCCGCAACTCGAGAAAATCCAGGAGGTTCTCCCCTCCAGGCGAGATGAGGCCCATTTCCGCTGAGGCGTCTCGAGGCTGATCACACCTCACCTCTGGAACTTCGAAAGGGTTCTTCACACCCTTGGTGCAAATCAAGAAGTTCCCCGACCTAGCCGTCTCCACTCGAGAGGAATCACGAGGGTCCCGCCCACATCCAGCGGAGCCCCGTTTCCGCCTCGTAGCTCGAGATGAGGGATCCTTTCCCTGCTTCGTCGGGAAAGAGTTCCCGGCGTTCCCGTCGCATCTCAAGAGGAGGCCCTCTCAACAGGAACGGCGAGAGGAACTCCAGGGTCGTGCCACCATTCCAAGAGTCCCCCAGATGTCTCAGTCCATTCCAGAGGAACCTCTTTTCCCTTCAGCGGCTCGTCTTTCACGCCGAGGATCGACTCACACCAAGGGGGCACGTGGCACAGCCCTGTGGGAAAGCCTCGTGGGAAAGCCTCGAGGGACAGCCTCGAGGGAAAGCCACAGATCCCTTGTTCCACGTGACAGGAAGCGTGACACTACTGCTGCAGCTCGGGAGGAAAGCGCACGTGCATGCCCCCACTCGAGACGAGGCCTGACTCCCCTGGGGAGACTCAGAAGCACCCCAAGATCCATGGCAACACTGGAGAGGAATCCTCAGGTTCCGGCCCCGACTCCACACAAGGACTGAGGCCCCGGCATGGACGGGAGAGGAATCCCGAGAGGTCCGCTAGCAACTCGCATGGGGACTGGCCTTTCCTGAGGCCACCAGAGCGGGTCCCTGTGGTCTCCGCCGTAACTCGAGAAGACCTGCCGCAACTCGAGAAAATCCAGGAGGTTCTCCCCTCCAGGCGAGATGAGGCCCATTTCCGCTGAGGCGTCTCGAGGCTGATCACACCTCACCTCTGGAACTTCGAAAGGGTACTTCACACCCTTGGTGCAAATCAAGAAGTTCCCCGACCTAGCCGTCTCCACTCGAGAGGAATCACGAGGGTCCCGCCCACATCCAGAGGAGCCCCGTTTCCGCCTCGTAGCTCGAGATGAGGGATCCTTTCCCTGCTTCGTCGGGAAAGAGTTCCCGGCGTTCCCGTCGCATCTCAAGAGGAGGCCCTCTCAACAGGAACGGCGAGAGGAACTCCAGGGTCGTGCCACCATTCCAAGAGTCCCCCAGATGTCTCAGTCCATTCCAGAGGAACCTCTTTTCCCTTCAGCGGCTCGTCTTTCACGCCGAGGATCGACTCACACCAAGGTGGCACGTGGCACAGCCCTGTGGGAAAGCCTCGTGGGAAAGCCTCGAGGGACAGCCTCGAGGGAAAGCCACAGATCCCTTGATCCACGTGACAGGAAGCGTGACACTACTGCTGCAGCTCGGGAGGAAAGCGCACGTGCATGCCCCCACTCGAGACGAGGCCTGACTCCCCTGGGGAGACTCAGAAGCACCCCAAGATCCATGGCAACACTGGAGAGGAATCCTCAGGTTCCGGCCCCGACTCCACACAAGGACTGAGGCCCCGGCATGGACGGGAGAGGAATCCCGAGAGGTCCCCTAGCAACTCGCATGGGGACTGGCCTTTCCTGAGGCCACCAGAGCGGGTCCCTGTGGTCTCCGCCGTAACTCGAGAAGACCTGCCGCAACTCGAGAAAATCCAGGAGGTTCTCCCCTCCAGGCGAGATGAGGCCCATTTCCGCTGAGGCGTCTCGAGGCTGATCACACCTCACCTCTGGAACTTCGAAAGGGTCCTTCACACCCTTGGTGCAAATCAAGAAGTTCCCCGACCTAGCCGTCTCCACTCGAGAGGAATCACGAGGGTCCCGCCCACATCCAGAGGAGCCCCGTTTCCGCCTCGTAGCTCGAGATGAGGGATCCTTTCCCTGCTTCGTCGGGAAAGAGTTCCCGGCGTTCCCGTCGCATCTCAAGAGGAGGCCCTCTCAACAGGAACGGCGAGAGGAACTCCAGGGTCGTGCCACCATTCCAAGAGTCCCCCAGATGTCTCAGTCCATTCCAGAGGAACCTCTTTTCCCTTCAGCGGCTCGTCTTTCACGCCGAGGATCGACTCACACCAAGGTGGCACGTGGCACAGCCCTGTGGGAAAGCCTCGTGGGAAAGCCTCGAGGGACAGCCTCGAGGGAAAGCCACAGATCCCTTGATCCACCTGACAGGAAGCGTGACACTACTGCTGCAGCTCGGGAGGAAAGCGCACGTGCATGCCCCCACTCGAGACGAGGCCTGACTCCCCTGAGGAGACTCAGAAGCACCCCAAGATCCATGGCAACACTGGAGAGGAATCCTCAGGTTCCGGCCCCGACTCCACACAAGGACTGAGGCCCCGGCATGGACGGGAGAGGAATCCCGAGAGGTCCCCTAGCAACTCGCATGGGGACTGGCCTTTCCTGAGGCCACCAGAGCGGGTCCCTGTGGTCTCCGCCGTAACTCGAGAATACCTGCCGCAACTCGAGAAAATCCAGGAGGTTCTCCCCTCCAGGCGAGATGAGGCCCATTTCCGCTGAGGCGTCTCGAGGCTGATCACACCTCACCTCTGGAACTTCGAAAGGGTTCTTCACACCCTTGGTGCAAATCAAGAAGTTCCCCGACCTAGCCGTCTCCACTCGAGAGGAATCACGAGGGTCCCGCCCACATCCAGCGGAGCCCCGTTTCCGCCTCGTAGCTCGAGATGAGGGATCCTTTCCCTGCTTCGTCGGGAAAGAGTTCCCGGCGTTCCCGTCGCATCTCAAGAGGAGGCCCTCTCAACAGGAACGGCGAGAGGAACTCCAGGGTCGTGCCACCATTCCAAGAGTCCCCCAGATGTCTCAGTCCATTCCAGAGGAACCTCTTTTCCCTTCAGCGGCTCGTCTTTCACGCCGAGGATCGACTCACACCAAGGGGGCACGTGGCACAGCCCTGTGGGAAAGCCTCGTGGGAAAGCCTCGAGGGACAGCCTCGAGGGAAAGCCACAGATCCCTTGATCCACGTGACAGGAAGCGTGACACTACTGCTGCAGCTCGGGAGGAAAGCGCACGTGCATGCCCCCACTCGAGACGAGGCCTGACTCCCCTGGGGAGACTCAGAAGCACCCCAAGATCCATGGCAACACTGGAGAGGAATCCTCAGGTTCCGGCCCCGACTCCACACAAGGACTGAGGCCCCGGCATGGACGGGAGAGGAATCCCGAGAGGTCCCCTAGCAACTCGCATGGGGACTGGCCTTTCCTGAGGCCACCAGAGCGGGTCCCTGTGGTCTCCGCCGTAACTCGAGAAGACCTGCCGCAACTCGAGAAAATCCAGGAGGTTCTCCCCTCCAGGCGAGATGAGGCCCATTTCCGCTGAGGCGTCTCGAGGCTGATCACACCTCACCTCTGGAACTTCGAAAGGGTCCTTCACACCCTTGGTGCAAATCAAGAAGTTCCCCGACCTAGCCGTCTCCACTCGAGAGGAATCACGAGGGTCCCGCCCACATCCAGAGGAGCCCCGTTTCCGCCTCGTAGCTCGAGATGAGGGATCCTTTCCCTGCTTCGTCGGGAAAGAGTTCCCGGCGTTCACGTCGCATCTCAAGAGGAGGCCCTCTCAACAGGAACGGCGAGAGGAACTCCAGGGTCGTGCCACCATTCCAAGAGTCCCCCAGATGTCTCAGTCCATTCCAGAGGAACCTCTTTTCCCTTCAGCGGCTCGTCTTTCACGCCGAGGATCGACTCACACCAAGGTGGCACGTGGCACAGCCCTGTGGGAAAGCCTCGTGGGAAAGCCTCGAGGGACAGCCTCGAGGGAAAGCCACAGATCCCTTGATCCACGTGACAGGAAGCGTGACACTACTGCTGCAGCTCGGGAGGAAAGCGCACGTGCATGCCCCCACTCGAGACGAGGCCTGACTCCCCTGGGGAGACTCAGAAGCACCCCAAGATCCATGGCAACACTGGAGAGGAATCCTCAGGTTCCGGCCCCGACTCCACACAAGGACTGAGGCCCCGGCATGGACGGGAGAGGAATCCCGAGAGGTCCCCTAGCAACTCGCATGGGGACTGGCCTTTCCTGAGGCCACCAGAGCGGGTCCCTGTGGTCTCCGCCGTAACTCGAGAAGACCTGCCGCAACTCGAGAAAATCCAGGAGGTTCTCCCCTCCAGGCTAGATGAGGCCCATTTCCGCTGAGGCGTCTCGAGGCTGATCACACCTCACCTCTGGAACTTCGAAAGGGTCCTTCACACCCTTGGTGCAAATCAAGAAGTTCCCCGACCTAGCCGTCTCCACTCGAGAGGAATCACGAGGGTCCCGCCCACATCCAGCGGAGCCCCGTTTCCGCCTCGTAGGTCGAGATGAGGGATCCTTTCCCTGCTTCGTCGGGAAAGAGTTCCCGGCGTTCCCGTCGCATCTCAAGAGGAGGCCCTCTCAACAGGAACGGCGAGAGGAACTCCAGGGTCGTGCCACCATTCCAAGAGTCCCCCAGATGTCTCAGTCCATTCCAGAGGAACCTCTTTTCCCTTCAGCGGCTCGTCTTTCACGCCGAGGATCGACTCACACCAAGGGGGCACGTGGCACAGCCCTGTGGGAAAGCCTCGTGGGAAAGCCTCGAGGGACAGCCTCGAGGGAAAGCCACAGATCCCTTGATCCACGTGACAGGAAGCGTGACACTACTGCTGCAGCTCGGGAGGAAAGCGCACGTGCATGCCCCCACTCGAGACGAGGCCTGACTCCCCTGGGGAGACTCAGAAGCACCCCAAGATCCATGGCAACACTGGAGAGGAATCCTCAGGTTCCGGCCCCGACTCCACACAAGGACTGAGGCCCCGGCATGGACGGGAGAGGAATCCCGAGAGGTCCCCTAGCAACTCGCATGGGGACTGGCCTTTCCTGAGGCCACCAGAGCGGGTCCCTGTGGTCTCCGCCGTAACTCGAGAAGACCTGCCGCAACTCGAGAAAATCCAGGAGGTTCTCCCCTCCAGGCGAGATGAGGCCCATTTCCGCTGAGGCGTCTCGAGGCTGATCACACCTCACCTCTGGAACTTCGAAAGGGTCCTTCACACCCTTGGTGCAAATCAAGAAGTTCCCCGACCTAGCCGTCTCCACTCGAGAGGAATCACGAGGGTCCCGCCCACATCCAGCGGAGCCCCGTTTCCGCCTCGTAGCTCGAGATGAGGGATCCTTTCCCTGCTTCGTCGGGAAAGAGTTCCCGGCGTTCCCGTCGCATCTCAAGAGGAGGCCCTCTCAACAGGAACGGCGAGAGGAACTCCAGGGTCGTGCCACCATTCCAAGAGTCCCCCAGATGTCTCAGTCCATTCCAGAGGAACCTCTTTTCCCTTCAGCGGCTCGTCTTTCACGCCGAGGATCGACTCACACCAAGGTGGCACGTGGCACAGCCCTGTGGGAAAGCCTCGTGGGAAAGCCTCGAGGGACAGCCTCGAGGGAAAGCCACAGATCCCTTGATCCACGTGACAGGAAGCGTGACACTACTGCTGCAGCTCGGGAGGAAAGCGCACGTGCATGCCCCCACTCGAGACGAGGCCTGACTCCCCTGGGGAGACTCAGAAGCACCCCAAGATCCATGGCAACACTGGAGAGGAATCCTCAGGTTCCGGCCCCGACTCCACACAAGGACTGAGGCCCCGGCATGGACGGGAGAGGAATCCCGAGAGGTCCCCTAGCAACTCGCATGGGGACTGGCCTTTCCTGAGGCCACCAGAGCGGGTCCCTGTGGTCTCCGCCGTAACTCGAGAAGACCTGCCGCAACTCGAGAAAATCCAGGAGGTTCTCCCCTCCAGGCGAGATGAGGCCCATTTCCGCTGAGGCGTCTCGAGGCTGATCACACCTCACCTCTGGAACTTCGAAAGGGTCCTTCACACCCTTGGTGCAAATCAAGAAGTTCCCCGACCTAGCCGTCTCCACTCGAGAGGAATCACGAGGGTCCCGCCCACATCCAGCGGAGCCCCGTTTCCGCCTCGTAGCTCGAGATGAGGGATCCTTTCCCTGCTTCGTCGGGAAAGAGTTCCCGGCGTTCCCGTCGCATCTCAAGAGGAGGCCCTCTCAACAGGAACGGCGAGAGGAACTCCAGGGTCGTGCCACCATTCCAAGAGTCCCCCAGATGTCTCAGTCCATTCCAGAGGAACCTCTTTTCCCTTCAGCGGCTCGTCTTTCACGCCGAGGATCGACTCACACCAAGGGGGCACGTGGCACAGCCCTGTGGGAAAGCCTCGTGGGAAAGCCTCGAGGGACAGCCTCGAGGGAAAGCCACAGATCCCTTGATCCACCTGACAGTAAGCGTGACACTACTGCTGCAGCTCGGGAGGAATGCGCACGTGCATGCCCCCACTCGAGACGAGGCCTGACTCCCCTGGGGAGACTCAGAAGCACCCCAAGATCCATGGCAACACTGGAGAGGAATCCTCAGGTTCTGGCCCCGACTCCACACAAGGACTGAGGCCCCGGCATGGACGGGAGAGGAATCCCGAGAGGTCCCCTAGCAACTCGCATGGGGACTGGCCTTTCCTGAGGCCACCAGAGCGGGTCCCTGTGGTCTCCGCCGTAACTCGAGAAGACCTGCCGCAACTCGAGAAAATCCAGGAGGTTCTCCCCTCCAGGCGAGATGAGGCCCATTTCCGCTGAGGCGTCTCGAGGCTGATCACACCTCACCTCTGGAACTTCGAAAGGGTCCTTCACACCCTTGGTGCAAATCAAGAAGTTCCCCGACCTAGCCGTCTCCACTCGAGAGGAATCACGAGGGTCCCGCCCACATCCAGCGGAGCCCCGTTTCCGCCTCGTAGCTCGAGATGAGGGATCCTTTCCCTGCTTCGTCGGGAAAGAGTTCCCGGCGTTCCCGTCGCATCTCAAGAGGAGGCCCTCTGAACAGGAACGGCGAGAGGAACTCCAGGGTCGTGCCACCATTCCAAGAGTCCCCCAGATGTCTCAGTCCATTCCAGAGGAACCTCTTTTCCCTTCAGCGGCTCGTCTTTCACGCCGAGGATCGACTCACACCAAGGGGGCACGTGGCACAGCCCTGTGGGAAAGCCTCGTGGGAAAGCCTCGAGGGACAGCCTCGAGGGAAAGCCACAGATCCCTTGATCCACCTGACAGGAAGCGTGACACTACTGCTGCAGCTCGGGAGGAAAGCGCACGTGCATGCCCCCACTCGAGACGAGGCCTGACTCCCCTGGGGAGACTCAGAAGCACCCCAAGATCCATGGCAACACTGGAGAGGAATCCTCAGGTTCCGGCCCCGACTCCACACAAGGACTGAGGCCCCGGCATGGACGGGAGAGGAATCCCGAGAGGTCCCCTAGCAACTCGCATGGGGACTGGCCTTTCCTGAGGCCACCAGAGCGGGTCCCTGTAGTCCCCGCCGTAACTCGAGAAGACCTGCCCCAACTCGAGAAAATCCAGGAGGTTCTCCCCTCCAGGCGAGATGAGGCCCATTTCCGCTGAGGCGTCTCGAGGCTGATCACACCTCACCTCTGGAACTTCGAAAGGGTCCTTCACACCCTTGGTGCAAATCAAGAAGTTCCCCGACCTAGCCGTCTCCACTCGAGAGGAATCACGAGGGTCCCGCCCACATCCAGAGGAGCCCCGTTTCCGCCTCGTAGCTCGAGATGAGGGATCCTTTCCCTGCTTCGTCGGGAAAGAGTTCCCGGCGTTCCCGTCGCATCTCAAGAGGAGGCCCTCTCAACAGGAACGGCGAGAGGAACTCCAGGGTCGTGCCACCATTCCAAGAGTCCCCCAGATGTCTCAGTCCATTCCAGAGGAACCTCTTTTCCCTTCAGCGGCTCGTCTTTCACGCCGAGGATCGACTCACACCAAGGGGGCACGTGGCCCAGCCCTGTGGGAAAGCCTCGTGGGAAAGCCTCGAGGGACAGCCTCGAGGGAAAGCCACAGATCCCTTGATCCACGTGACAGGAAGCGTGACACTACTGCTGCAGCTCGGGAGGAAAGCGCACGTGCATGCCCCCACTCGAGACGAGGCCTGACTCCCCTGGGGAGACTCAGAAGCACCCCAAGATCCATGGCAACACTGGAGAGGAATCCTCAGGTTCCGGCCCCGACTCCACACAAGGACTGAGGCCCCGGCATGGACGGGAGAGGAATCCCGAGAGGTCCCCTAGCAACTCGCATGGGGACTGGCCTTTCCTGAGGCCACCAGAGCGGGTCCCTGTGGTCCCCGCCGTAACTCGAGAAGACCTGCCGCAACTCGAGAAAATCCAGGAGGTTCTCCCCTCCAGGCGAGATGAGGCCCATTTCCGCTGAGGCGTCTCGAGGCTGATCACACCTCACCTCTGGAACTTCGAAAGGGTCCTTCACACCCTTGGTGCAAATCAAGAAGTTCCCCGACCTAGCCGTCTCCACTCGAGAGGAATCACGAGGGTCCCGCCCACATCCAGAGGAGCCCCGTTTCCGCCTCGTAGCTCGAGATGAGGGATCCTTTCCCTGCTTCGTCGGGAAAGAGTTCCCGGCGTTCCCGTCGCATCTCAAGAGGAGGCCCTCTCAACAGGAACGGCGAGAGGAACTCCAGGGTCGTGCCACCATTCCAAGAGTCCCCCAGATGTCTCAGTCCATTCCAGAGGAACCTCTTTTCCCTTCAGCGGCTCGTCTTTCACGCCGAGGATCGACTCACACCAAGGTGGCACGTGGCACAGCCCTGTGGGAAAGCCTCGTGGGAAAGCCTCGAGGGACAGCCTCGAGGGAAAGCCACAGATCCCTTGATCCACGTGACAGGAAGCGTGACACTACTGCTGCAGCTCGGGAGGAAAGCGCACGTGCATGCCCCCACTCGAGACGAGGCCTGACTCCCCTGGGGAGACTCAGAAGCACCCCAAGATCCATGGCAACACTGGAGAGGAATCCTCAGGTTCCGGCCCCGACTCCACACAAGGACTGAGGCCCCGGCATGGACGGGAGAGGAATCCCGAGAGGTCCCCTAGCAACTCGCATGGGGACTGGCCTTTCCTGAGGCCACCAGAGCGGGTCCCTGTGGTCTCCGCCGTAACTCGAGAAGACCTGCCGCAACTCGAGAAAATCCAGGAGGTTCTCCCCTCCAGGCGAGATGAGGCCCATTTCCGCTGAGGCGTCTCGAGGCTGATCACACCTCACCTCTGGAACTTCGAAAGGGTCCTTCACACCCTTGGTGCAAATCAAGAAGTTCCCCGACCTAGCCGTCTCCACTGGAGAGGAATCACGAGGGTCCCGCCCACATCCAGCGGAGCCCCGTTTCCGCCTCGTAGGTCGAGATGAGGGATCCTTTCCCTGCTTCGTCGGGAAAGAGTTCCCGGCGTTCCCGTCGCATCTCAAGAGGAGGCCCTCTCAACAGGAACGGCGAGAGGAACTCCAGGGTCGTGCCACCATTCCAAGAGTCCCCCAGATGTCTCAGTCCATTCCAGAGGAACCTCTTTTCCCTTCAGCGGCTCGTCTTTCACGCCGAGGATCGACTCACACCAAGGTGGCACGTGGCACAGCCCTGTGGGAAAGCCTCGTGGGAAAGCCTCGAGGGACAGCCTCGAGGGAAAGCCACAGATCCCTTGATCCACGTGACAGGAAGCGTGACACTACTGCTGCAGCTCGGGAGGAAAGCGCACGTGCATGCCCCCACTCGAGACGAGGCCTGACTCCCCTGGGGAGACTCAGAAGCACCCCAAGATCCATGGCAACACTGGAGAGGAATCCTCAGGTTCCGGCCCCGACTCCACACAAGGACTGAGGCCCCGGCATGGACGGGAGAGGAATCCCGAGAGGTCCCCTAGCAACTCGCATGGGGACTGGCCTTTCCTGAGGCCACCAGAGCGGGTCCCTGTGGTCTCCGCCGTAACTCGAGAAGACCTGCCGCAACTCGAGAAAATCCAGGAGGTTCTCCCCTCCAGGCGAGATGAGGCCCATTTCCGCTGAGGCGTCTCGAGGCTGATCACACCTCACCTCTGGAACTTCGAAAGGGTCCTTCACACCCTTGGTGCAAATCAAGAAGTTCCCCGACCTAGCCGTCTCCACTCGAGAGGAATCACGAGGGTCCCGCCCACATCCAGTGGAGCCCCGTTTCCGCCTCGTAGCTCGAGATGAGGGATCCTTTCCCTGCTTCGTCGGGAAAGAGTTCCCGGCGTTCCCGTCGCATCTCAAGAGGAGGCCCTCTCAACAGGAACGGCGAGAGGAACTCCAGGGTCGTGCCACCATTCCAAGAGTCCCCCAGATGTCTCAGTCCATTCCAGAGGAACCTCTTTTCCCTTCAGCGGCTCGTCTTTCACGCCGAGGATCGACTCACACCAAGGTGGCACGTGGCACAGCCCTGTGGGAAAGCCTCGTGGGAAAGCCTCGAGGGACAGCCTCGAGGGAAAGCCACAGATCCCTTGATCCACGTGACAGGAAGCGTGACACTACTGCTGCAGCTCGGGAGGAAAGCGCACGTGCATGCCCCCACTCGAGACGAGGCCTGACTCCCCTGGGGAGACTCAGAAGCACCCCAAGATCCATGGCAACACTGGAGAGGAATCCTCAGGTTCCGGCCCCGACTCCACACAAGGACTGAGGCCCCGGCATGGACGGGAGAGGAATCCCGAGAGGTCCCCTAGCAACTCGCATGGGGACTGGCCTTTCCTGAGGCCACCAGAGCGGGTCCCTGAGGTCCCTGTCGTAACTCGAGAAGACCTGCCGCAACTCGAGAAAATCCAGGAGGTTCTCCCCTCCAGGCGAGATGAGGCCCATTTCCGCTGAGGCGTCTCGAGGCTGATCACACCTCACCTCTGGAACTTCGAAAGGGTCCTTCACACCCTTGGTGCAAATCAAGAAGTTCCCCGACCTAGCCGTCTCCACTCGAGAGGAATCACGAGGGTCCCGCCCACATCCAGAGGAGCCCCGTTTCCGCCTCGTAGCTCGAGATGAGGGATCCTTTCCCTGCTTCGTCGGGAAAGAGTTCCCGGCGTTCCCGTCGCATCTCAAGAGGAGGCCCTCTCAACAGGAACGGCGAGAGGAACTCCAGGGTCGTGCCACCATTCCAAGAGTCCCCCAGATGTCTCAGTCCATTCCAGAGGAACCTCTTTTCCCTTCAGCGGCTCGTCTTTCACGCCGAGGATCGACTCACACCAAGGTGGCACGTGGCACAGCCCTGTGGGAAAGCCTCGTGGGAAAGCCTCGAGGGACAGCCTCGAGGGAAAGCCACAGATCCCTTGATCCACGTGACAGGAAGCGTGACACTACTGCTGCAGCTCGGGAGGAAAGCGCACGTGCATGCCCCCACTCGAGACGAGGCCTGACTCCCCTGGGGAGACTCAGAAGCACCCCAAGATCCATGGCAACACTGGAGAGGAATCCTCAGGTTCCGGCCCCGACTCCACACAAGGACTGAGGCCCCGGCATGGACGGGAGAGGAATCCCGAGAGGTCCCCTAGCAACTCGCATGGGGACTGGCCTTTCCTGAGGCCACCAGAGCGGGTCCCTGTGGTCCCCGCCGTAACTCGAGAAGACCTGCCGCAACTCGAGAAAATCCAGGAGGTTCTCCCCTCCAGGCGAGATGAGGCCCATTTCCGCTGAGGCGTCTCGAGGCTGATCACACCTCACCTCTGGAACTTCGAAAGGGTCCTTCACACCCTTGGTGCAAATCAAGAAGTTCCCCGACCTAGCCGTCTCCACTCTAGAGGAATCACGAGGGTCCCGCCCACATCCAGAGGAGCCCCGTTTCCGCCTCGTAGCTCGAGATGAGGGATCCTTTCCCTGCTTCGTCGGGAAAGAGTTCCCGGCGTTCCCGTCGCATCTCAAGAGGAGGCCCTCTCAACAGGAACGGCGAGAGGAACTCCAGGGTCGTGCCACCATTCCAAGAGTCCCCCAGATGTCTCAGTCCATTCCAGAGGAACCTCTTTTCCCTTCAGCGGCTCGTCTTTCACGCCGAGGATCGACTCACACCAAGGTGGCACGTGGCACAGCCCTGTGGGAAAGCCTCGTGGGAAAGCCTCGAGGGACAGCCTCGAGGGAAAGCCACAGATCCCTTGATCCACGTGACAGGAAGCGTGACACTACTGCTGCAGCTCGGGAGGAAAGCGCACGTGCATGCCCCCACTCGAGACGAGGCCTGACTCCCCTGGGGAGACTCAGAAGCACCCCAAGATCCATGGCAACACTGGAGAGGAATCCTCAGGTTCCGGCCCCGACTCCACACAAGGACTGAGGCCCCGGCATGGACGGGAGAGGAATCCCGAGAGGTCCCCTAGCAACTCGCATGGGGACTGGCCTTTCCTGAGGCCACCAGAGCGGGTCCCTGTGGTCTCCGCCGTAACTCGAGAAGACCTGCCGCAACTCGAGAAAATCCAGGAGGTTCTCCCCTCCAGGCGAGATGAGGCCCATTTCCGCTGAGGCGTCTCGAGGCTGATCACACCTCACCTCTGGAACTTCGAAAGGGTCCTTCACACCCTTGGTGCAAATCAAGAAGTTCCCCGACCTAGCCGTCTCCACTCGAGAGGAATCACGAGGGTCCCGCCCACATCCAGCGGAGCCCCGTTTCCGCCTCGTAGCTCGAGATGAGGGATCCTTTCCCTGCTTCGTCGGGAAAGAGTTCCCGGCGTTCCCGTCGCATCTCAAGAGGAGGCCCTCTCAACAGGAACGGCGAGAGGAACTCCAGGGTCGTGCCACCATTCCAAGAGTCCCCCAGATGTCTCAGTCCATTCCAGAGGAACCTCTTTTCCCTTCAGCGGCTCGTCTTTCACGCCGAGGATCGACTCACACCAAGGTGGCACGTGGCACAGCCCTGTGGGAAAGCCTCGTGGGAAAGCCTCGAGGGACAGCCTCGAGGGAAAGCCACAGATCCCTTGATCCACGTGACAGGAAGCGTGACACTACTGCTGCAGCTCGGGAGGAAAGCGCACGTGCATGCCCCCACTCGAGACGAGGCCTGACTCCCCTGGGGAGACTCAGAAGCACCCCAAGATCCATGGCAACACTGGAGAGGAATCCTCAGGTTCCGGCCCCGACTCCACACAAGGACTGAGGCCCCGGCATGGACGGGAGAGGAATCCCGAGAGGTCCCCTAGCAACTCGCATGGGGACTGGCCTTTCCTGAGGCCACCAGAGCGGGTCCCTGTGGTCTCCGCCGTAACTCGAGAAGACCTGCCGCAACTCGAGAAAATCCAGGAGGTTCTCCCCTCCAGGCGAGATGAGGCCCATTTCCGCTGAGGCGTCTCGAGGCTGATCACACCTCACCTCTGGAACTTCGAAAGGGTCCTTCACACCCTTGGTGCAAATCAAGAAGTTCCCCGACCTAGCCGTCTCCACTCGAGAGGAATCACGAGGGTCCCGCCCACATCCAGCGGAGCCCCGTTTCCGCCTCGTAGCTCGAGATGAGGGATCCTTTCCCTGCTTCGTCGGGAAAGAGTTCCCGGCGTTCCCGTCGCATCTCAAGAGGAGGCCCTCTCAACAGGAACGGCGAGAGGAACTCCAGGGTCGTGCCACCATTCCAAGAGTCCCCCAGATGTCTCAGTCCATTCCAGAGGAACCTCTTTTCCCTTCAGCGGCTCGTCTTTCACGCCGAGGATCGACTCACACCAAGGTGGCACGTGGCACAGCCCTGTGGGAAAGCCTCGTGGGAAAGCCTCGAGGGACAGCCTCGAGGGAAAGCCACAGATCCCTTGATCCACGTGACAGGAAGCGTGACACTACTGCTGCAGCTCGGGAGGAAAGCGCACGTGCATGCCCCCACTCGAGACGAGGCCTGACTCCCCTGGGGAGACTCAGAAGCACCCCAAGATCCATGGCAACACTGGAGAGGAATCCTCAGGTTCCGGCCCCGACTCCACACAAGGACTGAGGCCCCGGCATGGACGGGAGAGGAATCCCGAGAGGTCCCCTAGCAACTCGCATGGGGACTGGCCTTTCCTGAGGCCACCAGAGCGGGTCCCTGTGGTCCCCGCCGTAACTCGAGAAGACCTGCCGCAACTCGAGAAAATCCAGGAGGTTCTCCCCTCCAGGCGAGATGAGGCCCATTTCCGCTGAGGCGTCTCGAGGCTGATCACACCTCACCTCTGGAACTTCGAAAGGGTCCTTCACACCCTTGGTGCAAATCAAGAAGTTCCCCGACCTAGCCGTCTCCACTCGAGAGGAATCACGAGGGTCCCGCCCACATCCAGAGGAGCCCCGTTTCCGCCTCGTAGCTCGAGATGAGGGATCCTTTCCCTGCTTCGTCGGGAAAGAGTTCCCGGCGTTCCCGTCGCATCTCAAGAGGAGGCCCTCTCAACAGGAACGGCGAGAGGAACTCCAGGGTCGTGCCACCATTCCAAGAGTCCCCCAGATGTCTCAGTCCATTCCAGAGGAACCTCTTTTCCCTTCAGCGGCTCGTCTTTCACGCCGAGGATCGACTCACACCAAGGTGGCACGTGGCACAGCCCTGTGGGAAAGCCTCGTGGGAAAGCCTCGAGGGACAGCCTCGAGGGAAAGCCACAGATCCCTTGATCCACGTGACAGGAAGCGTGACACTACTGCTGCAGCTCGGGAGGAAAGCGCACGTGCATGCCCCCACTCGAGACGAGGCCTGACTCCCCTGGGGAGACTCAGAAGCACCCCAAGATCCATGGCAACACTGGAGAGGAATCCTCAGGTTCCGGCCCCGACTCCACACAAGGACTGAGGCCCCGGCATGGACGGGAGAGGAATCCCGAGAGGTCCCCTAGCAACTCGCATGGGGACTGGCCTTTCCTGAGGCCACCAGAGCGGGTCCCTGTGGTCCCCGCCGTAACTCGAGAAGACCTGCCGCAACTCGAGAAAATCCAGGAGGTTCTCCCCTCCAGGCGAGATGAGGCCCATTTCCGCTGAGGCGTCTCGAGGCTGATCACACCTCACCTCTGGAACTTCGAAAGGGTCCTTCACACCCTTGGTGCAAATCAAGAAGTTCCCCGACCTAGCCGTCTCCACTCGAGAGGAATCACGAGGGTCCCGCCCACATCCAGCGGAGCCCCGTTTCCGCCTCGTAGCTCGAGATGAGGGATCCTTTCCCTGCTTCGTCGGGAAAGAGTTCCCGGCGTTCCCGTCGCATCTCAAGAGGAGGCCCTCTCAACAGGAACGGCGAGAGGAACTCCAGGGTCGTGCCACCATTCCAAGAGTCCCCCAGATGTCTCAGTCCATTCCAGAGGAACCTCTTTTCCCTTCAGCGGCTCGTCTTTCACGCCGAGGATCGACTCACACCAAGGTGGCACGTGGCACAGCCCTGTGGGAAAGCCTCGTGGGAAAGCCTCGAGGGACAGCCTCGAGGGAAAGCCACAGATCCCTTGATCCACGTGACAGGAAGCGTGACACTACTGCTGCAGCTCGGGAGGAAAGCGCACGTGCATGCCCCCACTCGAGACGAGGCCTGACTCCCCTGGGGAGACTCAGAAGCACCCCAAGATCCATGGCAACACTGGAGAGGAATCCTCAGGTTCCGGCCCCGACTCCACACAAGGACTGAGGCCCCGGCATGGACGGGAGAGGAATCCCGAGAGGTCCCCTAGCAACTCGCATGGGGACTGGCCTTTCCTGAGGCCACCAGAGCGGGTCCCTGTGGTCTCCGCCGTAACTCGAGAAGACCTGCCGCAACTCGAGAAAATCCAGGAGGTTCTCCCCTCCAGGCGAGATGAGGCCCATTTCCGCTGAGGCGTCTCGAGGCTGATCACACCTCACCTCTGGAACTTCGAAAGGGTCCTTCACACCCTTGGTGCAAATCAAGAAGTTCCCCGACCTAGCCGTCTCCACTCGAGAGGAATCACGAGGGTCCCGCCCACATCCAGCGGAGCCCCGTTTCCGCCTCGTAGCTCGAGATGAGGGATCCTTTCCCTGCTTCGTCGGGAAAGAGTTCCCGGCGTTCCCGTCGCATCTCAAGAGGAGGCCCTCTCAACAGGAACGGCGAGAGGAACTCCAGGGTCGTGCCACCATTCCAAGAGTCCCCCAGATGTCTCAGTCCATTCCAGAGGAACCTCTTTTCCCTTCAGCGGCTCGTCTTTCACGCCGAGGATCGACTCACACCAAGGTGGCACGTGGCACAGCCCTGTGGGAAAGCCTCGTGGGAAAGCCTCGAGGGACAGCCTCGAGGGAAAGCCACAGATCCCTTGATCCACGTGACAGGAAGCGTGACACTACTGCTGCAGCTCGGGAGGAAAGCGCACGTGCATGCCCCCACTCGAGACGAGGCCTGACTCCCCTGGGGAGACTCAGAAGCACCCCAAGATCCATGGCAACACTGGAGAGGAATCCTCAGGTTCCGGCCCCGACTCCACACAAGGACTGAGGCCCCGGCATGGACGGGAGAGGAATCCCGAGAGGTCCCCTAGCAACTCGCATGGGGACTGGCCTTTCCTGAGGCCACCAGAGCGGGTCCCTGTGGTCCCCGCCGTAACTCGAGAAGACCTGCCGCAACTCGAGAAAATCCAGGAGGTTCTCCCCTCCAGGCGAGATGAGGCCCATTTCCGCTGAGGCGTCTCGAGGCTGATCACACCTCACCTCTGGAACTTCGAAAGGGTCCTTCACACCCTTGGTGCAAATCAAGAAGTTCCCCGACCTAGCCGTCTCCACTCGAGAGGAATCACGAGGGTCCCGCCCACATCCAGAGGAGCCCCGTTTCCGCCTCGTAGCTCGAGATGAGGGATCCTTTCCCTGCTTCGTCGGGAAAGAGTTCCCGGCGTTCCCGTCGCATCTCAAGAGGAGGCCCTCTCAACAGGAACGGCGAGAGGAACTCCAGGGTCGTGCCACCATTCCAAGAGTCCCCCAGATGTCTCAGTCCATTCCAGAGGAACCTCTTTTCCCTTCAGCGGCTCGTCTTTCACGCCGAGGATCGACTCACACCAAGGTGGCACGTGGCACAGCCCTGTGGGAAAGCCTCGTGGGAAAGCCTCGAGGGACAGCCTCGAGGGAAAGCCACAGATCCCTTGATCCACGTGACAGGAAGCGTGACACTACTGCTGCAGCTCGGGAGGAAAGCGCACGTGCATGCCCCCACTCGAGACGAGGCCTGACTCCCCTGGGGAGACTCAGAAGCACCCCAAGATCCATGGCAACACTGGAGAGGAATCCTCAGGTTCCGGCCCCGACTCCACACAAGGACTGAGGCCCCGGCATGGACGGGAGAGGAATCCCGAGAGGTCCCCTAGCAACTCGCATGGGGACTGGCCTTTCCTGAGGCCACCAGAGCGGGTCCCTGTGGTCCCCGCCGTAACTCGAGAAGACCTGCCGCAACTCGAGAAAATCCAGGAGGTTCTCCCCTCCAGGCGAGATGAGGCCCATTTCCGCTGAGGCGTCTCGAGGCTGATCACACCTCACCTCTGGAACTTCGAAAGGGTCCTTCACACCCTTGGTGCAAATCAAGAAGTTCCCCGACCTAGCCGTCTCCACTCGAGAGGAATCACGAGGGTCCCGCCCACATCCAGCGGAGCCCCGTTTCCGCCTCGTAGGTCGAGATGAGGGATCCTTTCCCTGCTTCGTCGGGAAAGAGTTCCCGGCGTTCCCGTCGCATCTCAAGAGGAGGCCCTCTCAACAGGAACGGCGAGAGGAACTCCAGGGTCGTGCCACCATTCCAAGAGTCCCCCAGATGTCTCAGTCCATTCCAGAGGAACCTCTTTTCCCTTCAGCGGCTCGTCTTTCACGCCGAGGATCGACTCACACCAAGGTGGCACGTGGCACAGCCCTGTGGGAAAGCCTCGTGGGAAAGCCTCGAGGGACAGCCTCGAGGGAAAGCCACAGATCCCTTGATCCACGTGACAGGAAGCGTGACACTACTGCTGCAGCTCGGGAGGAAAGCGCACGTGCATGCCCCCACTCGAGACGAGGCCTGACTCCCCTGGGGAGACTCAGAAGCACCCCAAGATCCATGGCAACACTGGAGAGGAATCCTCAGGTTCCGGCCCCGACTCCACACAAGGACTGAGGCCCCGGCATGGACGGGAGAGGAATCCCGAGAGGTCCCCTAGCAACTCGCATGGGGACTGGCCTTTCCTGAGGCCACCAGAGCGGGTCCCTGTGGTCTCCGCCGTAACTCGAGAAGACCTGCCGCAACTCGAGAAAATCCAGGAGGTTCTCCCCTCCAGGCGAGATGAGGCCCATTTCCGCTGAGGCGTCTCGAGGCTGATCACACCTCACCTCTGGAACTTCGAAAGGGTCCTTCACACCCTTGGTGCAAATCAAGAAGTTCCCCGACCTAGCCGTCTCCACTCGAGAGGAATCACGAGGGTCCCGCCCACATCCAGCGGAGCCCCGTTTCCGCCTCGTAGCTCGAGATGAGGGATCCTTTCCCTGCTTCGTCGGGAAAGAGTTCCCGGCGTTCCCGTCGCATCTCAAGAGGAGGCCCTCTCAACAGGAACGGCGAGAGGAACTCCAGGGTCGTGCCACCATTCCAAGAGTCCCCCAGATGTCTCAGTCCATTCCAGAGGAACCTCTTTTCCCTTCAGCGGCTCGTCTTTCACGCCGAGGATCGACTCACACCAAGGTGGCACGTGGCACAGCCCTGTGGGAAAGCCTCGTGGGAAAGCCTCGAGGGACAGCCTCGAGGGAAAGCCACAGATCCCTTGATCCACGTGACAGGAAGCGTGACACTACTGCTGCAGCTCGGGAGGAAAGCGCACGTGCATGCCCCCACTCGAGACGAGGCCTGACTCCCCTGGGGAGACTCAGAAGCACCCCAAGATCCATGGCAACACTGGAGAGGAATCCTCAGGTTCCGGCCCCGACTCCACACAAGGACTGAGGCCCCGGCATGGACGGGAGAGGAATCCCGAGAGGTCCCCTAGCAACTCGCATGGGGACTGGCCTTTCCTGAGGCCACCAGAGCGGGTCCCTGTGGTCCCCGCCGTAACTCGAGAAGACCTGCCGCAACTCGAGAAAATCCAGGAGGTTCTCCCCTCCAGGCGAGATGAGGCCCATTTCCGCTGAGGCGTCTCGAGGCTGATCACACCTCACCTCTGGAACTTCGAAAGGGTCCTTCACACCCTTGGTGCAAATCAAGAAGTTCCCCGACCTAGCCGTCTCCACTCTAGAGGAATCACGAGGGTCCCGCCCACATCCAGAGGAGCCCCGTTTCCGCCTCGTAGCTCGAGATGAGGGATCCTTTCCCTGCTTCGTCGGGAAAGAGTTCCCGGCGTTCCCGTCGCATCTCAAGAGGAGGCCCTCTCAACAGGAACGGCGAGAGGAACTCCAGGGTCGTGCCACCATTCCAAGAGTCCCCCAGATGTCTCAGTCCATTCCAGAGGAACCTCTTTTCCCTTCAGCGGCTCGTCTTTCACGCCGAGGATCGACTCACACCAAGGTGGCACGTGGCACAGCCCTGTGGGAAAGCCTCGTGGGAAAGCCTCGAGGGACAGCCTCGAGGGAAAGCCACAGATCCCTTGATCCACGTGACAGGAAGCGTGACACTACTGCTGCAGCTCGGGAGGAAAGCGCACGTGCATGCCCCCACTCGAGACGAGGCCTGACTCCCCTGGGGAGACTCAGAAGCACCCCAAGATCCATGGCAACACTGGAGAGGAATCCTCAGGTTCCGGCCCCGACTCCACACAAGGACTGAGGCCCCGGCATGGACGGGAGAGGAATCCCGAGAGGTCCCCTAGCAACTCGCATGGGGACTGGCCTTTCCTGAGGCCACCAGAGCGGGTCCCTGTGGTCTCCGCCGTAACTCGAGAAGACCTGCCGCAACTCGAGAAAATCCAGGAGGTTCTCCCCTCCAGGCGAGATGAGGCCCATTTCCGCTGAGGCGTCTCGAGGCTGATCACACCTCACCTCTGGAACTTCGAAAGGGTCCTTCACACCCTTGGTGCAAATCAAGAAGTTCCCCGACCTAGCCGTCTCCACTCGAGAGGAATCACGAGGGTCCCGCCCACATCCAGCGGAGCCCCGTTTCCGCCTCGTAGCTCGAGATGAGGGATCCTTTCCCTGCTTCGTCGGGAAAGAGTTCCCGGCGTTCCCGTCGCATCTCAAGAGGAGGCCCTCTCAACAGGAACGGCGAGAGGAACTCCAGGGTCGTGCCACCATTCCAAGAGTCCCCCAGATGTCTCAGTCCATTCCAGAGGAACCTCTTTTCCCTTCAGCGGCTCGTCTTTCACGCCGAGGATCGACTCACACCAAGGTGGCACGTGGCACAGCCCTGTGGGAAAGCCTCGTGGGAAAGCCTCGAGGGACAGCCTCGAGGGAAAGCCACAGATCCCTTGATCCACGTGACAGGAAGCGTGACACTACTGCTGCAGCTCGGGAGGAAAGCGCACGGGCATGCCCCCACTCGAGACGAGGCCTGACTCCCCTGGGGAGACTCAGAAGCACCCCAAGATCCATGGCAACACTGGAGAGGAATCCTCAGGTTCCGGCCCCGACTCCACACAAGGACTGAGGCCCCGGCATGGACGGGAGAGGAATCCCGAGAGGTCCCCTAGCAACTCGCATGGGGACTGGCCTTTCCTGAGGCCACCAGAGCGGGTCCCTGTGGTCTCCGCCGTAACTCGAGAAGACCTGCCGCAACTCGAGAAAATCCAGGAGGTTCTCCCCTCCAGGCGAGATGAGGCCCATTTCCGCTGAGGCGTCTCGAGGCTGATCACACCTCACCTCTGGAACTTCGAAAGGGTCCTTCACACCCTTGGTGCAAATCAAGAAGTTCCCCGACCTAGCCGTCTCCACTCGAGAGGAATCACGAGGGTCCCGCCCACACCCAGCGGAGCCCCGTTTCCGCCTCGTAGCTCGAGATGAGGGATCCTTTCCCTGCTTCGTCGGGAAAGAGTTCCCGGCGTTCCCGTCGCATCTCAAGAGGAGGCCCTCTCAACAGGAACGGCGAGAGGAACTCCAGGGTCGTGCCACCATTCCAAGAGTCCCCCAGATGTCTCAGTCCATTCCAGAGGAACCTCTTTTCCCTTCAGCGGCTCGTCTTTCACGCCGAGGATCGACTCACACCAAGGTGGCACGTGGCACAGCCCTGTGGGAAAGCCTCGTGGGAAAGCCTCGAGGGACAGCCTCGAGGGAAAGCCACAGATCCCTTGATCCACGTGACAGGAAGCGTGACACTACTGCTGCAGCTCGGGAGGAAAGCGCACGTGCATGCCCCCACTCGAGACGAGGCCTGACTCCCCTGGGGAGACTCAGAAGCACCCCAAGATCCATGGCAACACTGGAGAGGAATCCTCAGGTTCCGGCCCCGACTCCACACAAGGACTGAGGCCCCGGCATGGACGGGAGAGGAATCCCGAGAGGTCCCCTAGCAACTCGCATGGGGACTGGCCTTTCCTGAGGCCACCAGAGCGGGTCCCTGAGGTCCCCGTCGTAACTCGAGAAGACCTGCCGCAACTCGAGAAAATCCAGGAGGTTCTCCCCTCCAGGCGAGATGAGGCCCATTTCCGCTGAGGCGTCTCGAGGCTGATCACACCTCACCTCTGGAACTTCGAAAGGGTCCTTCACACCCTTGGTGCAAATCAAGAAGTTCCCCGACCTAGCCGTCTCCACTCGAGAGGAATCACGAGGGTCCCGCCCACACCCAGCGGAGCCCCGTTTCCGCCTCGTAGCTCGAGATGAGGGATCCTTTCCCTGCTTCGTCGGGAAAGAGTTCCCGGCGTTCCCGTCGCATCTCAAGAGGAGGCCCTCTCAACAGGAACGGCGAGAGGAACTCCAGGGTCGTGCCACCATTCCAAGAGTCCCCCAGATGTCTCAGTCCATTCCAGAGGAACCTCTTTTCCCTTCACCGGCTCGTCTTTCACGCCGAGGATCGACTCACACCAAGGTGGCACGTGGCACAGCCCTGTGGGAAAGCCTCGTGGGAAAGCCTCGAGGGACAGCCTCGAGGGAAAGCCACAGATCCCTTGATCCACGTGACAGGAAGCGTGACACTACTGCTGCAGCTCGGGAGGAAAGCGCACGTGCATGCCCCCACTCGAGACGAGGCCTGACTCCCCTGGGGAGACTCAGAAGCACCCCAAGATCCATGGCAACACTGGAGAGGAATCCTCAGGTTCCGGCCCCGACTCCACACAAGGACTGAGGCCCCGGCATGGACGGGAGAGGAATCCCGAGAGGTCCCCTAGCAACTCGCATGGGGACTGGCCTTTCCTGAGGCCACCAGAGCGGGTCCCTGAGGTCCCCGTCGTAACTCGAGAAGACCTGCCGCAACTCGAGAAAATCCAGGAGGTTCTCCCCTCCAGGCGAGATGAGGCCCATTTCCGCTGAGGCGTCTCGAGGCTGATCACACCTCACCTCTGGAACTTCGAAAGGGTCCTTCACACCCTTGGTGCAAATCAAGAAGTTCCCCGACCTAGCCGTCTCCACTCGAGAGGAATCACGAGGGTCCCGCCCACATCCAGCGGAGCCCCGTTTCCGCCTCCTAGCTCGAGATGAGGGATCCTTTCCCTGCTTCGTCGGGAAAGAGTTCCCGGCGTTCCCGTCGCATCTCAAGAGGAGGCCCTCTCAACAGGAACGGCGAGAGGAACTCCAGGGTCGTGCCACCATTCCAAGAGTCCCCCAGATGTCTCAGTCCATTCCAGAGGAACCTCTTTTCCCTTCAGCGGCTCGTCTTTCACGCCGAGGATCGACTCACACCAAGGTGGCACGTGGCACAGCCCTGTGGGAAAGCCTCGTGGGAAAGCCTCGAGGGACAGCCTCGAGGGAAAGCCACAGATCCCTTGATCCACGTGACAGGAAGCGTGACACTACTGCTGCAGCTCGGGAGGAAAGCGCACGTGCATGCCCCCACTCGAGACGAGGCCTGACTCCCCTGGGGAGACTCAGAAGCACCCCAAGATCCATGGCAACACTGGAGAGGAATCCTCAGGTTCCGGCCCCGACTCCACACAAGGACTGAGGCCCCGGCATGGACGGGAGAGGAATCCCGAGAGGTCCCCTAGCAACTCGCATGGGGACTGGCCTTTCCTGAGGCCACCAGAGCGGGTCCCTGTGGTCTCCGCCGTAACTCGAGAAGACCTGCCGCAACTCGAGAAAATCCAGGAGGTTCTCCCCTCCAGGCGAGATGAGGCCCATTTCCGCTGAGGCGTCTCGAGGCTGATCACACCTCACCTCTGGAACTTCGAAAGGGTCCTTCACACCCTTGGTGCAAATCAAGAAGTTCCCCGACCTAGCCGTCTCCACTCGAGAGGAATCACGAGGGTCCCGCCCACACCCAGCGGAGCCCCGTTTCCGCCTCGTAGCTCGAGATGAGGGATCCTTTCCCTGCTTCGTCGGGAAAGAGTTCCCGGCGTTCCCGTCGCATCTCAAGAGGAGGCCCTCTCAACAGGAACGGCGAGAGGAACTCCAGGGTCGTGCCACCATTCCAAGAGTCCCCCAGATGTCTCAGTCCATTCCAGAGGAACCTCTTTTCCCTTCAGCGGCTCGTCTTTCACGCCGAGGATCGACTCACACCAAGGTGGCACGTGGCACAGCCCTGTGGGAAAGCCTCGTGGGAAAGCCTCGAGGGACAGCCTCGAGGGAAAGCCACAGATCCCTTGATCCACGTGACAGGAAGCGTGACACTACTGCTGCAGCTCGGGAGGAAAGCGCACGTGCATGCCCCCACTCGAGACGAGGCCTGACTCCCCTGGGGAGACTCAGAAGCACCCCAAGATCCATGGCAACACTGGAGAGGAATCCTCAGGTTCCGGCCCCGACTCCACACAAGGACTGAGGCCCCGGCATGGACGGGAGAGGAATCCCGAGAGGTCCCCTAGCAACTCGCATGGGGACTGGCCTTTCCTGAGGCCACCAGAGCGGGTCCCTGAGGTCCCCGTCGTAACTCGAGAAGACCTGCCGCAACTCGAGAAAATCCAGGAGGTTCTCCCCTCCAGGCGAGATGAGGCCCATTTCCGCTGAGGCGTCTCGAGGCTGATCACACCTCACCTCTGGAACTTCGAAAGGGTCCTTCACACCCTTGGTGCAAATCAAGAAGTTCCCCGACCTAGCCGTCTCCACTCGAGAGGAATCACGAGGGTCCCGCCCACATCCAGCGGAGCCCCGTTTCCGCCTCCTAGCTCGAGATGAGGGATCCTTTCCCTGCTTCGTCGGGAAAGAGTTCCCGGCGTTCCCGTCGCATCTCAAGAGGAGGCCCTCTCAACAGGAACGGCGAGAGGAACTCCAGGGTCGTGCCACCATTCCAAGAGTCCCCCAGATGTCTCAGTCCATTCCAGAGGAACCTCTTTTCCCTTCAGCGGCTCGTCTTTCACGCCGAGGATCGACTCACACCAAGGTGGCACGTGGCACAGCCCTGTGGGAAAGCCTCGTGGGAAAGCCTCGAGGGACAGCCTCGAGGGAAAGCCACAGATCCCTTGATCCACGTGACAGGAAGCGTGACACTACTGCTGCAGCTCGGGAGGAAAGCGCACGTGCATGCCCCCACTCGAGACGAGGCCTGACTCCCCTGGGGAGACTCAGAAGCACCCCAAGATCCATGGCAACACTGGAGAGGAATCCTCAGGTTCCGGCCCCGACTCCACACAAGGACTGAGGCCCCGGCATGGACGGGAGAGGAATCCCGAGAGGTCCCCTAGCAACTCGCATGGGGACTGGCCTTTCCTGAGGCCACCAGAGCGGGTCCCTGTGGTCTCCGCCGTAACTCGAGAAGACCTGCCGCAACTCGAGAAAATCCAGGAGGTTCTCCCCTCCAGGCGAGATGAGGCCCATTTCCGCTGAGGCGTCTCGAGGCTGATCACACCTCACCTCTGGAACTTCGAAAGGGTCCTTCACACCCTTGGTGCAAATCAAGAAGTTCCCCGACCTAGCCGTCTCCACTCGAGAGGAATCACGAGGGTCCCGCCCACATCCAGCGGAGCCCCGTTTCCGCCTCGTAGCTCGAGATGAGGGATCCTTTCCCTGCTTCGTCGGGAAAGAGTTCCCGGCGTTCCCGTCGCATCTCAAGAGGAGGCCCTCTCAACAGGAACGGCGAGAGGAACTCCAGGGTCGTGCCACCATTCCAAGACTCCCCCAGATGTCTCAGTCCATTCCAGAGGAACCTCTTTTCCCTTCAGCGGCTCGTCTTTCACGCCGAGGATCGACTCACACCAAGGTGGCACGTGGCACAGCCCTGTGGGAAAGCCTCGTGGGAAAGCCTCGAGGGACAGCCTCGAGGGAAACCCACAGATCCCTTGATCCACGTGACAGGAAGCGTGACACTACTGCTGCAGCTCGGGAGGAAAGCCCACGTGCATGCCCCCACTCGAGACGAGGCCTGACTCCCCTGGGGAGACTCAGAAGCACCCCAAGATCCATGGCAACACTGGAGAGGAATCCTCAGGTTCCGGCCCCGACTCCACACAAGGACTGAGGCCCCGGCATGGACGGGAGAGGAATCCCGAGAGGTCCCCTAGCAACTCGCATGGGGACTGGCCTTTCCTGAGGCCACCAGAGCGGGTGCCTGAGGTCCCCGCCGTAACTCGAGAAGACCTGCCGCAACTCGAGAAAATCCAGGAGGTTCTCCCCTCCAGGCGAGATGAGGCCCATTTCCGCTGAGGCGTCTCGAGGCTGATCACACCTCACCTCTGGAACTTCGAAAGGGTCCTTCACACCCTTGGTGCAAATCAAGAAGTTCCCCGACCTAGCCGTCTCCACTCGAGAGGAATCACGAGGGTCCCGCCCACATCCAGAGGAGCCCCGTTTCCGCCTCGTAGCTCGAGATGAGGGATCCTTTCCCTGCTTCGTCGGGAAAGAGTTCCCGGCGTTCCCGTCGCATCTCAAGAGGAGGCCCTCTCAACAGGAACGGCGAGAGGAACTCCAGGGTCGTGCCACCATTCCAAGAGTCCCCCAGATATCTCAGTCCATTCCAGAGGAACATCTTTTCCCTTCAGCGGCTCGTCTTTCACGCCGAGGATCGACTCACACCCAGGTGGCACGTGGCACAGCCCTGTGGGAAAGCCTTGTGGGAAAGCCTCGAGGGACAGCCTCGAGGGAAAGCCACAGATCCCTTGATCCACGTGACAGGAAGCGTGACACTACTGCTGCAGCTCGGGAGGAAAGCGCACGTGCATGCCCCCACTCGAGACGAGGCCTGACTCCCCTGGGGAGACTCAGAAGCACCCCAAGATCCATGGCAACACTGGAGAGGAATCCTCAGGTTCCGGCCCCGACTCCACACAAGGACTGAGGCCCCGGCATGGACGGGAGAGGAATCCCGAGAGGTCCCCTAGCAACTCGCATGGGGACTGGCCTTTCCTGAGGCCACCAGAGCGGGTCCCTGTGGTCTCCGCCGTAACTCGAGAAGACCTGCCGCAACTCGAGAAAATCCAGGAGGTTCTCCCCTCCAGGCGAGATGAGGCCCATTTCCGCTGAGGCGTCTCGAGGCTGATCACACCTCACCTCTGGAACTTCGAAAGGGTCCTTCACACCCTTGGTGCAAATCAAGAAGTTCCCCGACCTAGCCGTCTCCACTCGAGAGGAATCACGAGGGTCCCGCCCACATCCAGCGGAGCCCCGTTTCCGCCTCCTAGCTCGAGATGAGGGATCCTTTCCCTGCTTCGTCGGGAAAGAGTTCCCGGCGTTCCCGTCGCATCTCAAGAGGAGGCCCTCTCAACAGGAACGGCGAGAGGAACTCCAGGGTCGTGCCACCATTCCAAGAGTCCCCCAGATGTCTCAGTCCATTCCAGAGGAACCTCTTTTCCCTTCAGCGGCTCGTCTTTCACGCCGAGGATCGACTCACACCAAGGTGGCACGTGGCACAGCCCTGTGGGAAAGCCTCGTGGGAAAGCCTCGAGGGACAGCCTCGAGGGAAAGCCACAGATCCCTTGATCCACGTGACAGGAAGCGTGACACTACTGCTGCAGCTCGGGAGGAAAGCGCACGGGCATGCCCCCACTCGAGACGAGGCCTGACTCCCCTGGGGAGACTCAGAAGCACCCCAAGATCCATGGCAACACTGGAGAGGAATCCTCAGGTTCCGGCCCCGACTCCACACAAGGACTGAGGCCCCGGCATGGACGGGAGAGGAATCCCGAGAGGTCCCCTAGCAACTCGCATGGGGACTGGCCTTTCCTGAGGCCACCAGAGCGGGTCCCTGTGGTCTCCGCCGTAACTCGAGAAGACCTGCCGCAACTCGAGAAAATCCAGGAGGTTCTCCCCTCCAGGCGAGATGAGGCCCATTTCCGCTGAGGCGTCTCGAGGCTGATCACACCTCACCTCTGGAACTTCGAAAGGGTCCTTCACACCCTTGGTGCAAATCAAGAAGTTCCCCGACCTAGCCGTCTCCACTCGAGAGGAATCACGAGGGTCCCGCCCACATCCAGAGGAGCCCCGTTTCCGCCTCGTAGCTCGAGATGAGGGATCCTTTCCCTGCTTCGTCGGGAAAGAGTTCCCGGCGTTCCCGTCGCATCTCAAGAGGAGGCCCTCTCAACAGGAACGGCGAGAGGAACTCCAGGGTCGTGCCACCATTCCAAGAGTCCCCCAGATGTCTCAGTCCATTCCAGAGGAACCTCTTTTCCCTTCAGCGGCTCGTCTTTCACGCCGAGGATCGACTCACACCAAGGTGGCACGTGGCACAGCCCTGTGGGAAAGCCTCGTGGGAAAGCCTCGAGGGACAGCCTCGAGGGAAAGCCACAGATCCCTTGATCCACGTGACAGGAAGCGTGACACTACTGCTGCAGCTCGGGAGGAAAGCGCACGTGCATGCCCCCACTCGAGACGAGGCCTGACTCCCCTGGGGAGACTCAGAAGCACCCCAAGATCCATGGCAACACTGGAGAGGAATCCTCAGGTTCCGGCCCCGACTCCACACAAGGACTGAGGCCCCGGCATGGACGGGAGAGGAATCCCGAGAGGTCCCCTAGCAACTCGCATGGGGACTGGCCTTTCCTGAGGCCACCAGAGCGGGTCCCTGAGGTCCCCGCCGTAACTCGAGAAGACCTGCCGCAACTCGAGAAAATCCAGGAGGTTCTCCCCTCCAGGCGAGATGAGGCCCATTTCCGCTGAGGCGTCTCGAGGCTGATCACACCTCACCTCTGGAACTTCGAAAGGGTCCTTCACACCCTTGGTGCAAATCAAGAAGTTCCCCGACCTAGCCGTCTCCACTCGAGAGGAATCACGAGGGTCCCGCCCACATCCAGAGGAGCCCCGTTTCCGCCTCGTAGCTCGAGATGAGGGATCCTTTCCCTGCTTCGTCGGGAAAGAGTTCCCGGCGTTCCCGTCGCATCTCAAGAGGAGGCCCTCTCAACAGGAACGGCGAGAGGAACTCCAGGGTCGTGCCACCATTCCAAGAGTCCCCCAGATGTCTCAGTCCATTCCAGAGGAACCTCTTTTCCCTTCAGCGGCTCGTCTTTCACGCCGAGGATCGACTCACACCAAGGTGGCACGTGGCACAGCCCTGTGGGAAAGCCTCGTGGGAAAGCCTCGAGGGACAGCCTCGAGGGAAAGCCACAGATCCCTTGATCCACGTGACAGGAAGCGTGACACTACTGCTGCAGCTCGGGAGGAAAGCGCACGTGCGTGCCCCCACTCGAGACGAGGCCTGACTCCCCTGGGGAGACTCAGAAGCACCCCAAGATCCATGGCAACACTGGAGAGGAATCCTCAGGTTCCGGCCCCGACTCCACACAAGGACTGAGGCCCCGGCATGGACGGGAGAGGAATCCCGAGAGGTCCCCTAGCAACTCGCATGGGGACTGGCCTTTCCTGAGGCCACCAGAGCGGGTCCCTGAGGTCCCCGCCGTAACTCGAGAAGACCTGCCGCAACTCGAGAAAATCCAGGAGGTTCTCCCCTCCAGGCGAGATGAGGCCCATTTCCGCTGAGGCGTCTCGAGGCTGATCACACCTCACCTCTGGAACTTCGAAAGGGTCCTTCACACCCTTGGTGCAAATCAAGAAGTTCCCCGACCTAGCCGTCTCCACTCGAGAGGAATCACGAGGGTCCCGCCCACATCCAGAGGAGCCCCGTTTCCGCCTCGTAGCTCGAGATGAGGGATCCTTTCCCTGCTTCGTCGGGAAAGAGTTCCCGGCGTTCCCGTCGCATCTCAAGAGGAGGCCCTCTCAACAGGAACGGCGAGAGGAACTCCAGGGTCGTGCCACCATTCCAAGAGTCCCCCAGATGTCTCAGTCCATTCCAGAGGAACCTCTTTTCCCTTCAGCGGCTCGTCTTTCACGCCGAGGATCGACTCACACCAAGGTGGCACGTGGCACAGCCCTGTGGGAAAGCCTCGTGGGAAAGCCTCGAGGGACAGCCTCGAGGGAAAGCCACAGATCCCTTGATCCACGTGACAGGAAGCGTGACACTACTGCTGCAGCTCGGGAGGAAAGCGCACGTGCATGCCCCCACTCGAGACGAGGCCTGACTCCCCTGGGGAGACTCAGAAGCACCCCAAGATCCATGGCAACACTGGAGAGGAATCCTCAGGTTCCGGCCCCGACTCCACACAAGGACTGAGGCCCCGGCATGGACGGGAGAGGAATCCCGAGAGGTCCCCTAGCAACTCGCATGGGGACTGGCCTTTCCTGAGGCCACCAGAGCGGGTCCCTGAGGTCCCCGCCGTAACTCGAGAAGACCTGCCGCAACTCGAGAAAATCCAGGAGGTTCTCCCCTCCAGGCGAGATGAGGCCCATTTCCGCTGAGGCGTCTCGAGGCTGATCACACCTCACATCTGGAACTTCGAAAGGGTCCTTCACACCCTTGGTGCAAATCAAGAAGTTCCCCGACCTAGCCGTCTCCACTCGAGAGGAATCACGAGGGTCCCGCCCACATCCAGAGGAGCCCCGTTTCCGCCTCGTAGCTCGAGATGAGGGATCCTTTCCCTGCTTCGTCGGGAAAGAGTTCCCGGCGTTCCCGTCGCATCTCAAGAGGAGGCCCTCTCAACAGGAACGGCGAGAGGAACTCCAGGGTCGTGCCACCATTCCAAGAGTCCCCCAGATGTCTCAGTCCATTCCAGAGGAACCTCTTTTCCCTTCACCGGCTCGTCTTTCACGCCGAGGATCGACTCACACCAAGGTGGCACGTGGCACAGCCCTGTGGGAAAGCCTCGTGGGAAAGCCTCGAGGGACAGCCTCGAGGGAAAGCCACAGATCCCTTGATCCACGTGACAGGAAGCGTGACACTACTGCTGCAGCTCGGGAGGAAAGCGCACGTGCATGCCCCCACTCGAGACGAGGCCTGACTCCCCTGGGGAGACTCAGAAGCACCCCAAGATCCATGGCAACACTGGAGAGGAATCCTCAGGTTCCGGCCCCGACTCCACACAAGGACTGAGGCCCCGGCATGGACGGGAGAGGAATCCCGAGAGGTCCCCTAGCAACTCGCATGGGGACTGGCCTTTCCTGAGGCCACCAGAGCGGGTCCCTGAGGTCCCCGTCGTAACTCGAGAAGACCTGCCGCAACTCGAGAAAATCCAGGAGGTTCTCCCCTCCAGGCGAGATGAGGCCCATTTCCGCTGAGGCGTCTCGAGGCTGATCACACCTCACCTCTGGAACTTCGAAAGGGTCCTTCACACCCTTGGTGCAAATCAAGAAGTTCCCCGACCTAGCCGTCTCCACTCGAGAGGAATCACGAGGGTCCCGCCCACATCCAGAGGAGCCCCGTTTCCCCCTCGTAGCTCGAGATGAGGGATCCTTTCCCTGCTTCGTCGGGAAAGAGTTCCCGGCGTTCCCGTCGCATCTCAAGAGGAGGCCCTCTCAACAGGAACGGCGAGAGGAACTCCAGGGTCGTGCCACCATTCCAAGAGTCCCCCAAATGTCTCAGTCCATTCCAGAGGAACCTCTTTTCCCTTCAGCGGCTCGTCTTTCACGCCGAGGATCGACTCACACCAAGGTGGCACGTGGCACAGCCCTGTGGGAAAGCCTCGTGGGAAAGCCTCGAGGGACAGCCTCGAGGGAAAGCCACAGATCCCTTGATCCACGTGACAGGA
This sequence comes from Budorcas taxicolor, assembly GCF_023091745.1. NCBI lineage: Eukaryota > Metazoa > Chordata > Mammalia > Artiodactyla > Bovidae > Budorcas > Budorcas taxicolor. The sequence continues at coordinate 160,678 of NW_026291506.1, forward strand.
AGCGTGACACTACTGCTGCAGCTCGGGAAGAAAGCGCACGTGCGTGCCCCCACTCGAGACGAGGCCTGACTCCCCTGGGGAGACTCAGAAGCACCCCAAGATCCATGGCAACACTGGAGAGGAATCCTCAGGTTCCGGCCCCGACTCCACACAAGGACTGAGGCCCCGGCATGGACGGGAGAGGAATCCCGAGAGGTCCCCTAGCAACTCGCATGGGGACTGGCCTTTCCTGAGGCCACCAGAGCGGGTCCCTGTGGTCTCCGCCGTAACTCGAGAAGACCTGCCGCAACTCGAGAAAATCCAGGAGGTTCTCCCCTCCAGGCGAGATGAGGCCCATTTCCGCTGAGGCGTCTCGAGGCTGATCACACCTCACCTCTGGAACTTCGAAAGGGTCCTTCACACCCTTGGTGCAAATCAAGAAGTTCCCCGACCTAGCCGTCTCCACTCGAGAGGAATCACGAGGGTCCCGCCCACATCCAGAGGAGCCCCGTTTCCGCCTCGTAGCTCGAGATGAGGGATCCTTTCCCTGCTTCGTCGGGAAAGAGTTCCCGGCGTTCCCGTCGCATCTCAAGAGGAGGCCCTCTCAACAGGAACGGCGAGAGGAACTCCAGGGTCGTGCCACCATTCCAAGAGTCCCCCAGATGTCTCAGTCCATTCCAGAGGAACCTCTTTTCCCTTCAGCGGCTCGTCTTTCACGCCGAGGATCGACTCACACCAAGGTGGCACGTGGCACAGCCCTGTGGGAAAGCCTCGTGGGAAAGCCTCGAGGGACAGCCTCGAGGGAAAGCCACAGATCCCTTGATCCACGTGACAGGAAGCGTGACACTACTGCTGCAGCTCTGGAGGAAAGCGCACGTGCATGCCCCCACTCAAGACGAGGCCTGACTCCCCTGGGGAGACTCAGAAGCACCCCAAGATCCATGGCAACACTGGAGAGGAATCCTCAGGTTCCGGCCCCGACTCCACACAAGGACTGAGGCCCCGGCATGGACGGGAGAGGAATCCCGAGAGGTCCCCTAGCAACTCGCATGGGGACTGGCCTTTCCTGAGGCCACCAGAGCGGGTCCCTGAGGTCCCCGCCGTAACACGAGAAGACCTGCCGCAACTCGAGAAAATCCAGGAGGTTCTCCCCTCCAGGCGAGATGAGGCCCATTTCCGCTGAGGCGTCTCGAGGCTGATCACACCTCACCTCTGGAACTTCGAAAGGGTCCTTCACACCCTTGGTGCAAATCAAGAAGTTCCCCGACCTAGCCGTCTCCACTCGAGAGGAATCACGAGGGTCCCGCCCACATCCAGAGGAGCCCCGTTTCCGCCTCGTAGCTCGAGATGAGGGATCCTTTCCCTGCTTCGTCGGGAAAGAGTTCCCGGCGTTCCCGTCGCATCTCAAGAGGAGGCCCTCTCAACAGGAACGGCGAGAGGAACTCCAGGGTCGTGCCACCATTCCAAGAGTCCCCCAGATGTCTCAGTCCATTCCAGAGGAACCTCTTTTCCCTTCAGCGGCTCGTCTTTCACGCCGAGGATCGACTCACACCAAGGTGGCACGTGGCACAGCCCTGTGGGAAAGCCTCGTGGGAAAGCCTCGAGGGACAGCCTCGAGGGAAAGCCACAGATCCCTTGATCCACGTGACAGGAAGCGTGACACTACTGCTGCAGCTCGGGAGGAAAGCACACGTGCATGCCCCCACTCGAGACGAGGCCTGACTCCCCTGGGGAGACTCAGAAGCACCCCAAGATCCATGGCAACACTGGAGAGGAATCCTCAGGTTCCGGCCCCGACTCCACACAAGGACTGAGGCCCCGGCATGGACGGGAGAGGAATCCCGAGAGGTCCCCTAGCAACTCGCATGGGGACTGGCCTTTCCTGAGGCCACCAGAGCGGGTCCCTGAGGTCCCCGCCGTAACTCGAGAAGACCTGCCGCAACTCGAGAAAATCCAGGAGGTTCTCCCCTCCAGGCGAGATGAGGCCCATTTCCGCTGAGGCGTCTCGAGGCTGATCACACCTCACCTCTGGAACTTCGAAAGGGTCCTTCACACCCTTGGTGCAAATCAAGAAGTTCCCCGACCTAGCCGTCTCCACTCGAGAGGAATCACGAGGGTCCCGCCCACATCCAGAGGAGCCCCGTTTCCGCCTCGTAGCTCGAGATGAGGGATCCTTTCCCTGCTTCTTCGGGAAAGAGTTCCCGGCGTTCCCGTCGCATCTCAAGAGGAGGCCCTCTCAACAGGAACGGCGAGAGGAACTCCAGGGTCGTGCCACCATTCCAAGAGTCCCCCAGATGTCTCAGTCCATTCCAGAGGAACCTCTTTTCCCTTCAGCGGCTCGTCTTTCACGCCGAGGATCGACTCACACCAAGGTGGCACGTGGCACAGCCCTGTGGGAAAGCCTCGTGGGAAAGCCTCGAGGGACAGCCTCGAGGGAAAGCCACAGATCCCTTGATCCACGTGACAGGAAGCGTGACACTACTGCTGCAGCTCGGGAGGAAAGCGCACGTGCATGCCCCCACTCGAGACGAGGCCTGACTCCCCTGGGGAGACTCAGAAGCACCCCAAGATCCATGGCAACACTGGAGAGGAATCCTCAGGTTCCGGCCCCGACTCCACACAAGGACTGAGGCCCCGGCATGGACGGGAGAGGAATTCCGAGAGGTCCCCTAGCAACTCGCATGGGGACTGGCCTTTCCTGAGGCCACCAGAGCGGGTCCCTGAGGTCCCCGCCGTAACTCGAGAAGACCTGCCGCAACTCGAGAAAATCCAGGAGGTTCTCCCCTCCAGGCGAGATGAGGCCCATTTCCGCTGAGGCGTCACGAGGCTGATCACACCTCACCTCTGGAACTTCGAAAGGGTCCTTCACACCCTTGGTGCAAATCAAGAAGTTCCCCGACATACCCGTCTCCACTCGAGAGGAATCACGAGGGTCCCGCCCACATCCAGAGGAGCCCCGTTTCCGCCTCGTAGCTCGAGATGAGGGATCCTTTCCCTGCTTCGTCGGGAAAGAGTTCCCGGCGTTCCCGTCGCATCTCAAGAGGAGGCCCTCTCAACAGGAACGGCGAGAGGAACTCCAGGGTCGTGCCACCATTCCAAGAGTCCCCCAGATGTCTCAGTCCATTCCAGAGGAACCTCTTTTCCCTTCAGCGGCTCGTCTTTCACGCCGAGGATCGACTCACACCAAGGTGGCACGTGGCACAGCCCTGTGGGAAAGCCTCGTGGGAAAGCCTCGAGGGACAGCCTCGAGGGAAAGCCACAGATCCCTTGATCCACGTGACAGGAAGCGTGACACTACTGCTGCAGCTCGGGAGGAAAGCGCATGTGCATGCCCCCACTCGAGACGAGGCCTGACTCCCCTGGGGAGACTCAGAAGCACCCCAAGATCCATGGCAACACTGGAGAGGAATCCTCAGGTTCCGGCCCCGACTCCACACAAGGACTGAGGCCCCGGCATGGACGGGAGAGGAATCCCGAGAGGTCCCCTACCAACTCGCATGGGGACTGGCCTTTCCTGAGGCCACCAGAGCGGGTCCCTGTGGTCTCCGCCGTAACTCGAGAAGACCTGCCGCAACTCGAGAAAATCCAGGAGGTTCTCCCCTCCAGGCGAGATGAGGCCCATTTCCGCTGAGGCGTCTCGAGGCTGATCACACCTCACCTCTGGAACTTCGAAAGGGTCCTTCACACCCTTGGTGCAAATCAAGAAGTTCCCCGACCTAGCCGTCTCCACTCGAGAGGAATCACGAGGGTCCCGCCCACATCCAGAGGAGCCCCGTTTCCGCCTCGTAGCTCGAGATGAGGGATCCTTTCCCTGCTTCGTCGGGAAAGAGTTCCCGGCGTTCCCGTCGCATCTCAAGAGGAGGCCCTCTCAACAGGAACGGCGAGAGGAACTCCAGGGTCGTGCCACCATTCCAAGAGTCCCCCAGATGTCTCAGTCCATTCCAGAGGAACCTCTTTTCCCTTCAGCGGCTCGTCTTTCACGCCGAGGATCGACTCACACCAAGGTGGCACGTGGCACAGCCCTGTGGGAAAGCCTCGTGGGAAAGCCTCGAGGGACAGCCTCGAGGGAAAGCCACAGATCCCTTGATCCACGTGACAGGAAGCGTGACACTACTGCTGCAGCTCGGGAGGAAAGCGCACGTGCATGCCCCCACTCGAGACGAGGCCTGACTCCCCTGGGGAGACTCAGAAGCACCCCAAGATCCATGGCAACACTGGAGAGGAATCCTCAGGTTCCGGCCCCGACTCCACACAAGGACTGAGGCCCCGGCATGGACGGGAGAGGAATCCCGAGAGGTCCCCTAGCAACTCGCATGGGGACTGGCCTTTCCTGAGGCCACCAGAGCGGGTCCCTGAGGTCCCCGCCGTAACTCGAGAAGACCTGCCGCAACTCGAGAAAATCCAGGAGGTTCTCCCCTCCAGGCGAGATGAGGCCCATTTCCGCTGAGGCGTCTCGAGGCTGATCACACCTCACCTCTGGAACTTCGAAAGGGTCCTTCACACCCTTGGTGCAAATCAAGAAGTTCCCCGACCTAGCCGTCTCCACTCGAGAGGAATCACGAGGGTCCCGCCCACATCCAGAGGAGCCCCGTTTCCGCCTCGTAGCTCGAGATGAGGGATCCTTTCCCTGCTTCTTCGGGAAAGAGTTCCCGGCGTTCCCGTCGCATCTCAAGAGGAGGCCCTCTCAACAGGAACGGCGAGAGGAACTCCAGGGTCGTGCCACCATTCCAAGAGTCCCCCAGATGTCTCAGTCCATTCCAGAGGAACCTCTTTTCCCTTCAGCGGCTCGTCTTTCACGCCGAGGATCGACTCACACCAAGGTGGCACGTGGCACAGCCCTGTGGGAAAGCCTCGTGGGAAAGCCTCGAGGGACAGCCTCGAGGGAAAGCCACAGATCCCTTGATCCACGTGACAGGAAGCGTGACACTACTGCTGCAGCTCGGGAGGAAAGCGCACGTGCATGCCCCCACTCGAGACGAGGCCTGACTCCCCTGGGGAGACTCAGAAGCACCCCAAGATCCATGGCAACACTGGAGAGGAATCCTCAGGTTCCGGCCCCGACTCCACACAAGGACTGAGGCCCCGGCATGGACGGGAGAGGAATTCCGAGAGGTCCCCTAGCAACTCGCATGGGGACTGGCCTTTCCTGAGGCCACCAGAGCGGGTCCCTGAGGTCCCCGCCGTAACTCGAGAAGACCTGCCGCAACTCGAGAAAATCCAGGAGGTTCTCCCCTCCAGGCGAGATGAGGCCCATTTCCGCTGAGGCGTCACGAGGCTGATCACACCTCACCTCTGGAACTTCGAAAGGGTCCTTCACACCCTTGGTGCAAATCAAGAAGTTCCCCGACATACCCGTCTCCACTCGAGAGGAATCACGAGGGTCCCGCCCACATCCAGAGGAGCCCCGTTTCCGCCTCGTAGCTCGAGATGAGGGATCCTTTCCCTGCTTCGTCGGGAAAGAGTTCCCGGCGTTCCCGTCGCATCTCAAGAGGAGGCCCTCTCAACAGGAACGGCGAGAGGAACTCCAGGGTCGTGCCACCATTCCAAGAGTCCCCCAGATGTCTCAGTCCATTCCAGAGGAACCTCTTTTCCCTTCAGCGGCTCGTCTTTCACGCCGAGGATCGACTCACACCAAGGTGGCACGTGGCACAGCCCTGTGGGAAAGCCTCGTGGGAAAGCCTCGAGGGACAGCCTCGAGGGAAAGCCACAGATCCCTTGATCCACGTGACAGGAAGCGTGACACTACTGCTGCAGCTCGGGAGGAAAGCGCATGTGCATGCCCCCACTCGAGACGAGGCCTGACTCCCCTGGGGAGACTCAGAAGCACCCCAAGATCCATGGCAACACTGGAGAGGAATCCTCAGGTTCCGGCCCCGACTCCACACAAGGACTGAGGCCCCGGCATGGACGGGAGAGGAATCCCGAGAGGTCCCCTACCAACTCGCATGGGGACTGGCCTTTCCTGAGGCCACCAGAGCGGGTCCCTGTGGTCTCCGCCGTAACTCGAGAAGACCTGCCGCAACTCGAGAAAATCCAGGAGGTTCTCCCCTCCAGGCGAGATGAGGCCCATTTCCGCTGAGGCGTCTCGAGGCTGATCACACCTCACCTCTGGAACTTCGAAAGGGTCCTTCACACCCTTGGTGCAAATCAAGAAGTTCCCCGACCTAGCCGTCTCCACTCGAGAGGAATCACGAGGGTCCCGCCCACATCCAGAGGAGCCCCGTTTCCGCCTCGTAGCTCGAGATGAGGGATCCTTTCCCTGCTTCGTCGGGAAAGAGTTCCCGGCGTTCCCGTCGCATCTCAAGAGGAGGCCCTCTCAACAGGAACGGCGAGAGGAACTCCAGGGTCGTGCCACCATTCCAAGAGTCCCCCAGATGTCTCAGTCCATTCCAGAGGAACCTCTTTTCCCTTCAGCGGCTCGTCTTTCACGCCGAGGATCGACTCACACCAAGGTGGCACGTGGCACAGCCCTGTGGGAAAGCCTCGTGGGAAAGCCTCGAGGGACAGCCTCGAGGGAAAGCCACAGATCCCTTGATCCACGTGACAGGAAGCGTGACACTACTGCTGCAGCTCGGGAGGAAAGCGCACGTGCATGCCCCCACTCGAGACGAGGCCTGACTCCCCTGGGGAGACTCAGAAGCACCCCAAGATCCATGGCAACACTGGAGAGGAATCCTCAGGTTCCGGCCCCGACTCCACACAAGGACTGAGGCCCCGGCATGGACGGGAGAGGAATCCCGAGAGGTCCGCTAGCAACTCGCATGGGGACTGGCCTTTCCTGAGGCCACCAGAGCGGGTCCCTGAGGTCCCCGCCGTAACTCGAGAAGAAAGGCCGCAACTCGAGAAAATCCAGGAGGTTCTCACCTCCAGGCGAGATGAGGCCCATTTCCGCTGAGGCGTCTCGAGGCTGATCACACCTCACCTCTGGAACTTCAAAAGGGTCCTTCACACCCTTGGTGCAAATCAAGAAGTTCCCCGACCTAGCCGTCTCCACTCGAGAGGAATCACGAGGGTCCCGCCCACATCCAGAGGAGCCCCGTTTCCCCCTCGTAGCTCGAGATGAGGGATCCTTTCCCTGCTTCATCGGGAAAGAGTTCCCGGCGTTCCCGTCGCATCTCAAGAGGAGGCCCTCTCAACAGGAACGGCGAGAGGAACTCCAGGGTCGTGCCACCATTCCAAGAGTCCCCCAGATGTCTCAGTCCATTCCAGAGGAACCTCTTTTCCCTTCAGCGGCTCGTCTTTCACGCCGAGGATCGACTCACACCAAGGTGGCACGTGGCACAGCCCTGTGGGAAAGCCTCGTGGGAAAGCCTCGAGGGACAGCCTCGAGGGAAAGCCACAGATCCCTTGATCCACGTGACAGGAAGCGTGACACTACTGCTGCAGCTCGGGAGGAAAGCGCATGTGCATGCCCCCACTCGAGACGAGGCCTGACTCCCCTGGGGAGACTCAGAAGCACCCCAAGATCCATGGCAACACTGGAGAGGAATCCTCAGGTTCCGGCCCCGACTCCACACAAGGACTGAGGCCCCGGCATGGACGGGAGAGGAATCCCGAGAGGTCCCCTACCAACTCGCATGGGGACTGGCCTTTCCTGAGGCCACCAGAGCGGGTCCCTGTGGTCTCCGCCGTAACTCGAGAAGACCTGCCGCAACTCGAGAAAATCCAGGAGGTTCTCCCCTCCAGGCGAGATGAGGCCCATTTCCGCTGAGGCGTCTCGAGGCTGATCACACCTCACCTCTGGAACTTCGAAAGGGTCCTTCACACCCTTGGTGCAAATCAAGAAGTTCCCCGACCTAGCCGTCTCCACTCGAGAGGAATCACGAGGGTCCCGCCCACATCCAGAGGAGCCCCGTTTCCGCCTCGTAGCTCGAGATGAGGGATCCTTTCCCTGCTTCGTCGGGAAAGAGTTCCCGGCGTTCCCGTCGCATCTCAAGAGGAGGCCCTCTCAACAGGAACGGCGAGAGGAACTCCAGGGTCGTGCCACCATTCCAAGAGTCCCCCAGATGTCTCAGTCCATTCCAGAGGAACCTCTTTTCCCTTCAGCGGCTCGTCTTTCACGCCGAGGATCGACTCACACCAAGGTGGCACGTGGCACAGCCCTGTGGGAAAGCCTCGTGGGAAAGCCTCGAGGGACAGCCTCGAGGGAAAGCCACAGATCCCTTGATCCACGTGACAGGAAGCGTGACACTACTGCTGCAGCTCGGGAGGAAAGTGCACGTGCATGCCCCCACTCGAGACGAGGCCTGACTCCCCTGGGGAGACTCAGAAGCACCCCAAGATCCATGGCAACACTGGAGAGGAATCCTCAGGTTCCGGCCCCGACTCCACACAAGGACTGAGGCCCCGGCATGGACGGGAGAGGAATCCCGAGAGGTCCGCTAGCAACTCGCATGGGGACTGGCCTTTCCTGAGGCCACCAGAGCGGGTCCCTGAGGTCCCCGCCGTAACTCGAGAAGAAAGGCCGCAACTCGAGAAAATCCAGGAGGTTCTCACCTCCAGGCGAGATGAGGCCCATTTCCGCTGAGGCGTCTCGAGGCTGATCACACCTCACCTCTGGAACTTCAAAAGGGTCCTTCACACCCTTGGTGCAAATCAAGAAGTTCCCCGACCTAGCCGTCTCCACTCGAGAGGAATCACGAGGGTCCCGCCCACATCCAGAGGAGCCCCGTTTCCCCCTCGTAGCTCGAGATGAGGGATCCTTTCCCTGCTTCATCGGGAAAGAGTTCCCGGCGTTCCCGTCGCATCTCAAGAGGAGGCCCTCTCAACAGGAACGGCGAGAGGAACTCCAGGGTCGTGCCACCATTCCAAGAGTCCCCCAGATGTCTCAGTCCATTCCAGAGGAACCTCTTTTCCCTTCAGCGGCTCGTCTTTCACGCCGAGGATCGACTCACACCAAGGTGGCACGTGGCACAGCCCTGTGGGAAAGCCTCGTGGGAAAGCCTCGAGGGACAGCCTCGAGGGAAAGCCACAGATCCCTTGATCCACGTGACAGGAAGCGTGACACTACTGCTGCAGCTCGGGAGGAAAGCGCACGTGCATGCCCCCACTCGAGACGAGGCCTGACTCCCCTGGGGAGACTCAGAAGAACCCCAAGATCCATGGCAACACTGGAGAGGAATCCTCAGGTTCCGGCCCCGACTCCACACAAGGACTGAGGCCCCGGCATGGACGGGAGAGGAAGCCCGAGAGGTCCCCTAGCAACTCGCATGGGGACTGGCCTTTCCTGAGGCCACTAGAGCTGGTCCCTGTGGTCTCCGCCGTAACTCGAGAAGACCTGCCGCAACTCGAGAAAATCCAGGAGGTTCTCCCCTCCAGGCGAGATGAGGCCCATTTCCGCTGAGGCGTCTCGAGGCTGATCACACCTCACCTCTGGAACTTCGAAAGGGTCCTTCACACCCTTGGTGCAAATCAAGAAGTTCCCCGACCTAGCCGTCTCCACTCGAGAGGAATCACGAGGGTCCCGCCCACATCCAGAGGAGCCCCGTTTCCGCCTCGTAGCTCGAGATGAGGGATCCTTTCCCTGCTTCGTCGGGAAAGAGTTCCCGGCGTTCCCGTCGCATCTCAAGAGGAGGCCCTCTCAACAGGAACGGCGAGAGGAACTCCAGGGTCGTGCCACCATTCCAAGAGTCCCCCAGATGTCTCAGTCCATTCCAGAGGAACCTCTTTTCCCTTCAGCGGCTCGTCTTTCACGCCGAGGATCGACTCACACCAAGGTGGCACGTGGCACAGCCCTGTGGGAAAGCCTCGTGGGAAAGCCTCGAGGGACAGCCTCGAGGGAAAGCCACAGATCCCTTGATCCACGTGACAGGAAGCGTGACACTACTGCTGCAGCTCGGGAGGAAAGCGCACGTGCATGCCCCCACTCGAGACGAGGCCTGACTCCCCTGGGGAGACTCAGAAGCACCCCAAGATCCATGGCAACACTGGAGAGGAATCCTCAGGTTCCGGCCCCGACTCCACACAAGGACTGAGGCCCCGGCATGGACGGGAGAGGAATCCCGAGAGGTCCCCTAGCAACTCGCATGGGGACTGGCCTTTCCTGAGAACACCAGAGCGGGTCCCTGAGGTCCCCGTCGTAACTCGAGAAGACCTGCCGCAACTCGAGAAAATCCAGGAGGTTCTCCCCTCCAGGCGAGATGAGGCCCATTTCCGATGAGGCGTCTCGAGGCTGATCACACCTCACCTCTGGAACTTCAAAAGAGTCCTTCACACCCTTGGTGCAAATCAAGAAGTTCCCCGACCTAGCCGTCTCCACTCGAGAGGAATCACGTGGGTCCCGCCCACATCCAGAGGAGCCCCGTTTCCGCCTCGTAGCTCGAGATGAGGGATCCTTTCCCTGCTTCGTCGGGAAAGAGTTCCCGGCGTTCCCATCGCATCTCAAGAGGAGGCCCTCTCAACAGGAACGGCGAGAGGAACTCCAGGGTCGTGCCACCATTCAAAGAGTCCCCCAGATGTCTCAGTCCATTCCAGAGGAACCTCTTTTCCCTTCAGCGGCTCGTCTTTCACGCCGAGGATCGACTCACACCAAGGTGGCACGTGGCACAGCCCTGTGGGAAAGCCTCGTGGGAAAGCCTCGAGGGACAGCCTCGAGGGAAAGCCACAGATCCCTTGATCCACGTGACAGGAAGCGTGACACTACTGCTGCAGCTCGGGAGGAAAGCGCACGTGCATGCCCCCACTCGATACGAGGCCTGACTACCCTGGGGAGACTCAGAAGAACCCCAAGATCCATGGCAACACTGGAGAGGAATCCTCAGGTTCCGGCCCCGACTCAACACAAGGACTGAGGCCCCGGCATGGACGGGAGAGGAATCCCGAGAGGTCCCCTAGCAACTCGCATGGGGACTGGCCTTTCCTGAGGCCACCAGAGCGGGTCCCTGAGGTCCCCGTCGTAACTCGAGAAGACCTGCCGCAACTCGAGAAAATCCAGGAGGTTCTCCCCTCCAGGCGAGATGAGGCCCATTTCCGCTGAGGCGTCTCGAGGCTGATCACACCTCACCTCTGGAACTTCGAAAGGGTCCTTCACACCCTTGGTGCAAATCAAGAAGTTCCCCGACCTAGCCGTCTCCACTCGAGAGGAATCACGAGGGTCCCGCCCACATCCAGAGGAGCCCCGTTTCCGCCTCGTAGCTCGAGATGAGGGATCCTTTCCCTGCTTCGTCGGGAAAGAGTTCCCGGCGTTCCCGTCGCATCTCAAGAGGAGGCCCTCTCAACAGGAACGGCGAGAGGAACTCCAGGGTCGTGCCACCATTCCAAGAGTCCCCCAGATGTCTCAGTCCATTCCAGAGGAACCTCTTTTCCCTTCAGCGGCTCGTCTTTCACGCCGAGGATCGACTCACACCAAGGTGGCACGTGGCACAGCCCTGTGGGAAAGCCTCGTGGGAAAGCCTCGAGGGACAGCCTCGAGGGAACCACAGATCCTTGATCCACGTGACAGGAAGCGTGACACTACTGCTGCAGCTCGGGAGGAAAGCGCACGTGCATGCCCCCACTCGAGACGAGGCCCTGACTCCCCTGGGGAGACTCAGAAGCACCCCAAGATCCATGGCAACACTGGAGAGGAATCCTCAGGTTCCGGCCCCGACTCCACACAAGGACTGAGGCCCCGGCATGGACGGGAGAGGAATCCCAGAGAGGTCCCCTAGCAACTCGCATGGGGACTGGCCTTTCCTGAGGCCACCAGAGCGGTTCCTGAGTCCCCCGCCGTAACTCGAGAAGACCTGCCGCAACTCGAGAAAATCCAGGAGGTTCTCCCCTCCAGGCGAGATGAGGCCCATTTCCGCTGAGGCGTCTCGAGGCTGATCACACCTCACCCTCTGGAACTTCGAAAGGGTCCTTCACACCCTTGGTGCAAATCAAGAAGTTCCCCGACCTAGCCGTCTCCACTCGAGAGGAATCACGAGGGTCCCGCCAACATCCAGAGGAGCCCCGTTTCCGCCTCGTAGCTCGAGATGAGGGATCCTTTCCCTGCTTCGTCGGGAAAGAGTTCCCGGCGTTCCCTTCGCATCTCAAGAGGAGGCCCCTCTCAACAGGAACGGCGAGAGGAACTCCAGGGTCGTGCCACCATTCCAAGAGTCCCCCAGATGTCTCAGTCCATTCCAGAGGAACCTCTTTTCCCTTCAGCGGCTCGTCTTTCACGCCGAGGATCGACTCACACCAAGGTGGCACGTGGCACAGCCCTGTGGGAAAGCCTCGTGGGAAAGCCTCGAGGGACAGCCTCGAGGGAAAGCCACAGATCCCTTGATCCACGTGACAGGAAGCGTGACACTACTGCTGCAGCTCGGGAGGAAAGCGCACGTGCATGCCCCCACTCGAGACGAGGCCTGACTCCCCTGGGGAGACTCCAGAAGCACCCCAAGATCCATGGCAACACTGGAGAGGAATCCTCAGGTTCCGGCCCCGACTCCACACAAGGACTGAGGCCCCGGCATGGACGGGAGAGAATCCCGAGAGGTCCCCTAGCAACTCGCATGGGGACTGGCCTTTCCTGAGGACCACCAGAGCGGGTCCCTGAGGTCCCCGTCGTAACTCGAGAAGACCTGCCCGCAACTCGAGAAAATCCAGGAGGTTCTCCCCTCCAGGCGAGATGAGGCCCATTTCCGATGAGGCGTCTCGAGGCTGATCACACCTCACCTCTGGAACTTCAAAGAGTCCTTCACACCCTTGGTGCAAATCAAGAAGTTCCCCGACCTAGCCGTCTCCACTCGAGAGGAATCACGTGGGTCCCGCCCACATCCAGAGGAGCCCCGTTTCCGCCTCGTAGCTCGAGATGAGGGATCCTTTCCCTGCTTCGTCGGGAAAGAGTTCCCGGCGTTCCCAGTCGCATCTCAAGAGGAGGCCCTCTCAACAGGAACGGCGAGAGGAACTCCAGGGTCGTGCCACCATTCAAAGAGTCCCCCAGATGTCTCAGTCCATTCCAGAGGAACCTCTTTTCCCTTCAGCGGCTCGTCTTTCACGCCGAGGATCGACTCACACCAAGGTGGCACGTGGCACAGCCCTGTGGAAAGCCTCGTGGGGAAAGCCTCGAGGGACAGCCTCGAGGGAAAGCCACAGATCCCTTGATCCACGTGACAGGAAGCGTGACACTACTGCTGCAGCTCGGGAGGAAAGCGCACGTGCATGCCCCCACTCGAGACGAGGCCTGACTCCCCTGGGGAGACTCAGAAGAACCCCCAAGATCCATGGCAACACTGGAGAGGAATCCTCAGGTTCCGGCCCCGACTCAACACAAGGACTGAGGCCCCGGCATGGACGGGAGAGGAATCCGAGAGGTCCCCTAGCAACTCGCATGGGGACTGGCCTTTCCTGAGGCCACCAGAGCGGGGTCCCTGAGGTCCCCGTCGTAACTCGAGAAGACCTGCCGCAACTCGAGAAAATCCAGGAGGTTCTCCCCTCCAGGCGAGATGAGGCCCCATTTTCCGCTGAGGCGTCTCGAGGCTGATCACACCTCACCTCTGGAACTTCGAAAGGGTCCTTCACACCCTTGGTGCAAATCAAGAAGTTCCCCGACCTAGCCGTCTCCACTCGAGAGGAATCACGAGCGGTCCCGCCCACATCCAGAGGAGCCCCGTTTCCGCCTCGTAGCTCGAGATGAGGGATCCTTTCCCTGCTTCGTCGGGAAAGAGTTCCCGGCGTTCCCGTCGCATCTCAAGAGGAGGCCCTCTCAACAGGAACGGCGAGAGGAACTCCAGGGTCGTGCACCATTCCAAGAGTCCCCCAGATGTCTCCAGTCCATTCCAGAGGAACCTCTTTTCCCTTCAGCGGCTCGTCTTTCACGCCGAGGACGACTCACACCAAGGTGGCACGTGGCACAGCCCTGTGGAAAGCCTCGTGGGAAAGCCTCGAGGGACAGCCTCGAGGGAAAGCCACAGATCCCTTGATCCACGTGACAGGAAGCGTGACACTACTGCTGCAGCTCGGGAGGAAAGCGCACGTGCATGCCCCACTCGAGACGAGGCCTGACTCCCCTGGGGAGACTCAGAAGCACCCCAAGATCCATGGCAACACTGGAGAGGAATCCTCAGGTTCCGCCCCGACTCCACACAAGGACTGAGGCCCCGGCATGGACGGAGAGGAATCCCAAGAGGTCCCCTAGCAACTCGCATGGGGACTGGCCTTTCCTGAGGCCACCAGAGCGGGTTCCTGAGGTCCCCGCCGTAACTCGAGAAGACCTGCCGCAACTCGAGAAAATCCAGGAGGTTCTCCCCTCCAGGCGAGATGAGGCCCATTTCCGCTGAGGCGTCTCGAGGCTGATCACACCTCACCTCTGGAACTTCGAAAGGGTCCTTCACACCCTTGGTGCAAATCAAGAAGTTCCCCGACATACCCGTCTCCACTCGAGAGGAATCACGAGGGTCCCGCCCACATCCAGAGGAGCCCCGTTTCCGCCTCGTAGCTCGAGATGAGGGATCCTTTCCCTGCTTCGTCGGGAAAGAGTTCCCGGCGTTCCCGTCGCATCTCAAGAGGAGGCCCTCTCAACAGGAACGGCGAGAGGAACTCCAGGGTCGTGCCACCATTCCAAGAGTCCCCCAGATGTCTCAGTCCATTCCAGAGGAACCTCTTTTCCCTTCAGCGGCTCGTCTTTCACGCCGAGGATCGACTCACACCAAGGTGGCACGTGGCACAGCCCTGTGGGAAAGCCTCGTGGGAAAGCCTCGAGGGACAGCCTCGAGGGAAAGCCACAGATCCCTTGATCCACGTGACAGGAAGCGTGACACTACTGCTGCAGCTCGGGAGGAAAGCGCACGTGCATGCCCCCACTCGAGACGAGGCCTGACTCCCCTGGGGAGACTCAGAAGCACCCCAAGATCCATGGAAACACTGGAGAGGAATCCTCAGGTTCCGGCCCCGACTCCACACAAGGACTGAGGCCCCGGCATGGACGGGAGAGGAATCCCGAGAGGTCCCCTAGCAACTCGCATGGGGACTGGCCTTTCCTGAGGCCACCAGAGCGGGTCCCTGAGGTCCCCGTCGTAACTCGAGAAGACCTGCCGCAACTCGAGAAAATCCAGGAGGTTCTCCCCTCCAGGCGAGATGAGGCCCATTTCCGCTGAGGCGTCTCGAGGCTGATCACACCTCACCTCTGGAACTTCGAAAGAGTCCTTCACACCCTTGGTGCAAATCAAGAAGTTCCCCGACCTAGCCGTCTCCACTCGAGAGGAATCACGAGGGTCCCGCCCACATCCAGAGGAGCCCCGTTTCCGCCTCGTAGCTCGAGATGAGGGATCCTTTCCCTGCTTCGTCGGGAAAGAGTTCCCGGCGTTCCCGTCGCATCTCAAGAGGAGGCCCTCTCAACAGGAACGGCGAGAGGAACTCCAGGGTCGTGCCACCATTCCAAGAGTCCCCCAGATGTCTCAGTCCATTCCAGAGGAACCTCTTTTCCCTTCAGCGGCTCGTCTTTCACGCCGAGGATCGACTCACACCAAGGTGGCACGTGGCACAGCCCTGTGGGAAAGCCTCGTGGGAAAGCCTCGAGGGACAGCCTCGAGGGAAAGCCACAGATCCCTTGATCCACGTGACAGGAAGCGTGACACTACTGCTGCAGCTCGGGAGGAAAGCGCACGTGCATGCCCCCACTCGAGACGAGGCCTGACTCCCCTGGGGAGACTCAGAAGCACCCCAAGATCCATGGCAACACTGGAGAGGAATCCTCAGGTTCCGGCCCCGACTCCACACAAGGACTGAGGCCCCGGCATGGACGGGAGAGGAATCCCAAGAGGTCCCCTAGCAACTCGCATGGGGACTGGCCTTTCCTGAGGCCACCAGAGCGGGTCCCTGAGGTCCCCGCCGTAACTCGAGAAGACCTGCCGCAACTCGAGAAAATCCAGGAGGTTCTCCCCTCCAGGCGAGATGAGGCCCATTTCCGCTGAGGCGTCTCGAGGCTGATCACACCTCACCTCTGGAACTTCGAAAGGGTCCTTCACACCCTTGGTGCAAATCAAGAAGTTCCCCGACCTAGCCGTCTCCACTCGAGAGGAATCACGTGGGTCCCGCCCACATCCAGAGGAGCCCCGTTTCCGCCTCGTAGCTCGAGATGAGGGATCCTTTCCCTGCTTCGTCGGGAAAGAGTTCCCGGCGTTCCCATCGCATCTCAAGAGGAGGCCCTCTCAACAGGAACGGCGAGAGGAACTCCAGGGTCGTGCCACCATTCAAAGAGTCCCCCAGATGTCTCAGTCCATTCCAGAGGAACCTCTTTTCCCTTCAGCGGCTCGTCTTTCACGCCGAGGATCGACTCACACCAAGGTGGCACGTGGCACAGCCCTGTGGGAAAGCCTCGTGGGAAAGCCTCGAGGGACAGCCTCGAGGGAAAGCCACAGATCCCTTGATCCACGTGACAGGAAGCGTGACACTACTGCTGCAGCTCGGGAGGAAAGCGCACGTGCATGCCCCCACTCGAGACGAGGCCTGACTCCCCTGGGGAGACTCAGAAGCACCCCAAGATCCATGGCAACACTGGAGAGGAATCCTCAGGTTCCGGCCCCGACTCCACACAAGGACTGAGGCCCCGGCATGGACGGGAGAGGAATCCCGAGAGGTCCCCTAGCAACTCGCATGGGGACTGGCCTTTCCTGAGGCCACCAGAGCGGGTCCCTGAGGTCCCCGCCGTAACTCGAGAAGACCTGCCGCAACTCGAGAAAATCCAGGAGGTTCTCCCCTCCAGGCGAGATGAGGCCCATTTCCGCTGAGGCGTCTCGAGGCTGATCACACCTCACCTCTGGAACTTCGAAAGGGTCCTTCACACGCTTGGTGCAAATCAAGAAGTTCCCCGACCTAGCCGTCTCCACTCGAGAGGAATCACGAGGGTCCCGCCCACATCCAGAGGAGCCCCGTTTCCGCCTCGTAGCTCGAGATGAGGGATCCTTTCCCTGCTTCGTCGGGAAAGAGTTCCCGGCGTTCCCGTCGCATCTCAAGAGGAGGCCCTCTCAACAGGAACGGCGAGAGGAACTCCAGGGTCGTGCCACCATTCCAAGAGTCCCCCAGATGTCTCAGTCCATTCCAGAGGAACCTCTTTTCCCTTCAGCGGCTCGTCTTTCACGCCGAGGATCGACTCACACCAAGGTGGCACGTGGCACAGCCCTGTGGGAAAGCCTCGTGGGAAAGCCTCGAGGGACAGCCTCGAGGGAAAGCCACAGATCCCTTGATCCACGTGACAGGAAGCGTGACACTACTGCTGCAGCTCGGGAGGAAAGCGCACGTGCATGCCCCCACTCGAGACGAGGCCTGACTCCCCTGGGGAGACTCAGAAGCACCCCAAGATCCATGGCAACACTGGAGAGGAATCCTCAGGTTCCGGCCCCGACTCCACACAAGGACTGAGGCCCCGGCATGGACGGGAGAGGAATCCCGAGAGGTCCCCTAGCAACTCGCATGGGGACTGGCCTTTCCTGAGAACACCAGAGCGGGTCCCTGAGGTCCCCGTCGTAACTCGAGAAGACCTGCCGCAACTCGAGAAAATCCAGGAGGTTCTCCCCTCCAGGCGAGATGAGGCCCATTTCCGATGAGGCGTCTCGAGGCTGATCACACCTCACCTCTGGAACTTCAAAAGAGTCCTTCACACCCTTGGTGCAAATCAAGAAGTTCCCCGACCTAGCCGTCTCCACTCGAGAGGAATCACGTGGGTCCCGCCCACATCCAGAGGAGCCCCGTTTCCGCCTCGTAGCTCGAGATGAGGGATCCTTTCCCTGCTTCGTCGGGAAAGAGTTCCCGGCGTTCCCATCGCATCTCAAGAGGAGGCCCTCTCAACAGGAACGGCGAGAGGAACTCCAGGGTCGTGCCACCATTCAAAGAGTCCCCCAGATGTCTCAGTCCATTCCAGAGGAACCTCTTTTCCCTTCAGCGGCTCGTCTTTCACGCCGAGGATCGACTCACACCAAGGTGGCACGTGGCACAGCCCTGTGGGAAAGCCTCGTGGGAAAGCCTCGAGGGACAGCCTCGAGGGAAAGCCACAGATCCCTTGATCCACGTGACAGGAAGCGTGACACTACTGCTGCAGCTCGGGAGGAAAGCGCACGTGCATGCCCCCACTCGAGACGAGGCCTGACTCCCCTGGGGAGACTCAGAAGAACCCCAAGATCCATGGCAACACTGGAGAGGAATCCTCAGGTTCCGGCCCCGACTCAACACAAGGACTGAGGCCCCGGCATGGACGGGAGAGGAATCCCGAGAGGTCCCCTAGCAACTCGCATGGGGACTGGCCTTTCCTGAGGCCACCAGAGCGGGTCCCTGAGGTCCCCGTCGTAACTCGAGAAGACCTGCCGCAACTCGAGAAAATCCAGGAGGTTCTCCCCTCCAGGCGAGATGAGGCCCATTTCCGCTGAGGCGTCTCGAGGCTGATCACACCTCACCTCTGGAACTTCGAAAGGGTCCTTCACACCCTTGGTGCAAATCAAGAAGTTCCCCGACCTAGCCGTCTCCACTCGAGAGGAATCACGAGGGTCCCGCCCACATCCAGAGGAGCCCCGTTTCCGCCTCGTAGCTCGAGATGAGGGATCCTTTCCCTGCTTCGTCGGGAAAGAGTTCCCGGCGTTCCCGTCGCATCTCAAGAGGAGGCCCTCTCAACAGGAACGGCGAGAGGAACTCCAGGGTCGTGCCACCATTCCAAGAGTCCCCCAGATGTCTCAGTCCATTCCAGAGGAACCTCTTTTCCCTTCAGCGGCTCGTCTTTCACGCCGAGGATCGACTCACACCAAGGTGGCACGTGGCACAGCCCTGTGGGAAAGCCTCGTGGGAAAGCCTCGAGGGACAGCCTCGAGGGAAAGCCACAGATCCCTTGATCCACGTGACAGGAAGCGTGACACTACTGCTGCAGCTCGGGAGGAAAGCGCACGTGCATGCCCCCACTCGAGACGAGGCCTGACTCCCCTGGGGAGACTCAGAAGCACCCCAAGATCCATGGCAACACTGGAGAGGAATCCTCAGGTTCCGGCCCCGACTCCACACAAGGACTGAGGCCCCGGCATGGACGGGAGAGGAATCCCAAGAGGTCCCCTAGCAACTCGCATGGGGACTGGCCTTTCCTGAGGCCACCAGAGCGGGTCCCTGAGGTCCCCGCCGTAACTCGAGAAGACCTGCCGCAACTCGAGAAAATCCAGGAGGTTCTCCCCTCCAGGCGAGATGAGGCCCATTTCCGCTGAGGCGTCTCGAGGCTGATCACACCTCACCTCTGGAACTTCGAAAGGGTCCTTCACACCCTTGGTGCAAATCAAGAAGTTCCCCGACATACCCGTCTCCACTCGAGAGGAATCACGAGGGTCCCGCCCACATCCAGAGGAGCCCCGTTTCCACCTCGTAGCTCGAGATGAGGGATCCTTTCCCTGCTTCGTCGGGAAAGAGTTCCCGGCGTTCCCGTCGCATCTCAAGAGGAGGCCCTCTCAACAGGAACGGCGAGAGGAACTCCAGGGTCGTGCCACCATTCCAAGAGTCCCCCAGATGTCTCAGTCCATTCCAGAGGAACCTCTTTTCCCTTCAGCGGCTCGTCTTTCACGCCGAGGATCGACTCACACCAAGGTGGCACGTGGCACAGCCCTGTGGGAAAGCCTCGTGGGAAAGCCTCGAGGGACAGCCTCGAGGGAAAGCCACAGATCCCTTGATCCACGTGAG
The DNA here is from genome assembly GCF_023091745.1 of Budorcas taxicolor. Classification (NCBI taxonomy): domain Eukaryota; kingdom Metazoa; phylum Chordata; class Mammalia; order Artiodactyla; family Bovidae; genus Budorcas; species Budorcas taxicolor. The sequence continues at coordinate 180,259 of NW_026291506.1, forward strand.
AGGAAGCGTGACACTACTGCTGCAGCTCGGGAGGAAAGCGCACGTGCATGCCCCCACTCGAGACGAGGCCTGACTCCCCTGGGGAGACTCAGAAGCACCCCAAGATCCATGGCAACACTGGAGAGGAATCCTCAGGTTCCGGCCCCGACTCCACACAAGGACTGAGGCCCCGGCATGGACGGGAGAGGAATCCCGAGAGGTCCCCTAGCAACTCGCATGGGGACTGGCCTTTCCTGAGGCCACCAGAGCGGGTCCCTGAGGTCCCCGTCGTAACTCGAGAAGACCTGCCGCAACTCGAGAAAATCCAGGAGGTTCTCCCCTCCAGGCGAGATGAGGCCCATTTCCGCTGAGGCGTCTCGAGGCTGATCACACCTCACCTCTGGAACTTCGAAAGAGTCCTTCACACCCTTGGTGCAAATCAAGAAGTTCCCCGACCTAGCCGTCTCCACTCGAGAGGAATCACGAGGGTCCCGCCCACATCCAGAGGAGCCCCGTTTCCGCCTCGTAGCTCGAGATGAGGGATCCTTTCCCTGCTTCGTCGGGAAAGAGTTCCCGGCGTTCCCGTCGCATCTCAAGAGGAGGCCCTCTCAACAGGAACGGCGAGAGGAACTCCAGGGTCGTGCCACCATTCCAAGAGTCCCCCAGATGTCTCAGTCCATTCCAGAGGAACCTCTTTTCCCTTCAGCGGCTCGTCTTTCACGCCGAGGATCGACTCACACCAAGGTGGCACGTGGCACAGCCCTGTGGGAAAGCCTCGTGGGAAAGCCTCGAGGGACAGCCTCGAGGGAAAGCCACAGATCCCTTGATCCACGTGACAGGAAGCGTGACACTACTGCTGCAGCTCGGGAGGAAAGCGCACGTGCATGCCCCCACTCGAGACGAGGCCTGACTCCCCTGGGGAGACTCAGAAGCACCCCAAGATCCATGGCAACACTGGAGAGGAATCCTCAGGTTCCGGCCCCGACTCCACACAAGGACTGAGGCCCCGGCATGGACGGGAGAGGAATCCCAAGAGGTCCCCTAGCAACTCGCATGGGGACTGGCCTTTCCTGAGGCCACCAGAGCGGGTCCCTGAGGTCCCCGCCGTAACTCGAGAAGACCTGCCGCAACTCGAGAAAATCCAGGAGGTTCTCCCCTCCAGGCGAGATGAGGCCCATTTCCGCTGAGGCGTCTCGAGGCTGATCACACCTCACCTCTGGAACTTCGAAAGGGTCCTTCACACCCTTGGTGCAAATCAAGAAGTTCCCCGACCTAGCCGTCTCCACTCGAGAGGAATCACGTGGGTCCCGCCCACATCCAGAGGAGCCCCGTTTCCGCCTCGTAGCTCGAGATGAGGGATCCTTTCCCTGCTTCGTCGGGAAAGAGTTCCCGGCGTTCCCATCGCATCTCAAGAGGAGGCCCTCTCAACAGGAACGGCGAGAGGAACTCCAGGGTCGTGCCACCATTCAAAGAGTCCCCCAGATGTCTCAGTCCATTCCAGAGGAACCTCTTTTCCCTTCAGCGGCTCGTCTTTCACGCCGAGGATCGACTCACACCAAGGTGGCACGTGGCACAGCCCTGTGGGAAAGCCTCGTGGGAAAGCCTCGAGGGACAGCCTCGAGGGAAAGCCACAGATCCCTTGATCCACGTGACAGGAAGCGTGACACTACTGCTGCAGCTCGGGAGGAAAGCGCACGTGCATGCCCCCACTCGAGAGGAGGCCTGACTCCCCTGGGGAGACTCAGAAGCACCCCAAGATCCATGGCAACACTGGAGAGGAATCCTCAGGTTCCGGCCCCGACTCCACACAAGGACTGAGGCCCCGGCATGGACGGGAGAGGAATCCCGAGAGGTCCCCTAGCAACTCGCATGGGGACTGGCCTTTCCTGAGGCCACCAGAGCGGGTCCCTGAGGTCCCCGCCGTAACTCGAGAAGACCTGCCGCAACTCGAGAAAATCCAGGAGGTTCTCCCCTCCAGGCGAGATGAGGCCCATTTCCGCTGAGGCGTCTCGAGGCTGATCACACCTCACCTCTGGAACTTCGAAAGGGTCCTTCACACCCTTGGTGCAAATCAAGAAGTTCCCCGACCTAGCCGTCTCCACTCGAGAGGAATCACGAGGGTCCCGCCCACATCCAGAGGAGCCCCGTTTCCGCCTCGTAGCTCGAGATGAGGGATCCTTTCCCTGCTTCGTCGGGAAAGAGTTCCCGGCGTTCCCGTCGCATCTCAAGAGGAGGCCCTCTCAACAGGAACGGCGAGAGGAACTCCAGGGTCGTGCCACCATTCCAAGAGTCCCCCAGATGTCTCAGTCCATTCCAGAGGAACCTCTTTTCCCTTCAGCGGCTCGTCTTTCACGCCGAGGATCGACTCACACCAAGGTGGCACGTGGCACAGCCCTGTGGGAAAGCCTCGTGGGAAAGCCTCGAGGGACAGCCTCGAGGGAAAGCCACAGATCCCTTGATCCACGTGACAGGAAGCGTGACACTACTGCTGCAGCTCGGGAGGAAAGCGCACGTGCATGCCCCCACTCGAGACGAGGCCTGACTCCCCTGGGGAGACTCAGAAGCACCCCAAGATCCATGGCAACACTGGAGAGGAATCCTCAGGTTCCGGCCCCGACTCCACACAAGGACTGAGGCCCCGGCATGGACGGGAGAGGAATCCCGAGAGGTCCCCTAGCAACTGGCATGGGGACTGGCCTTTCCTGAGGCCACCAGAGCGGGTCCCTGTGGTCTCCGCCGTAACTCGAGAAGACCTGCCGCAACTCGAGAAAATCCAGGAGGTTCTCCCCTCCAGGCGAGATGAGGCCCATTTCCGCTGAGGCGTCTCGAGGCTGATCACACCTCACCTCTGGAACTTCGAAAGGGTCCTTCACACCCTTGGTGCAAATCAAGAAGTTCCCCGACATACCCGTCTCCACTCGAGAGGAATCACGAGGGTCCCGCCCACATCCAGAGGAGCCCCGTTTCCGCCTCGTAGCTCGAGATGAGGGATCCTTTCCCTGCTTCGTCGGGAAAGAGTTCCCGGCGTTCCCGTCGCATCTCAAGAGGAGGCCCTCTCAACAGGAACGGCGAGAGGAACTCCAGGGTCGTGCCACCATTCCAAGAGTCCCCCAGATGTCTCAGTCCATTCCAGAGGAACCTCTTTTCCCTTCAGCGGCTCGTCTTTCACGCCGAGGATCGACTCACACCAAGGTGGCACGTGGCACAGCCCTGTGGGAAAGCCTCGTGGGAAAGCCTCGAGGGACAGCCTCGAGGGAAAGCCACAGATCCCTTGATCCACGTGACAGGAAGCGTGACACTACTGCTGCAGCTCGGGAGGAAAGCGCACGTGCATGCCCCCACTCGAGACGAGGCCTGACTCCCCTGGGGAGACTCAGAAGCACCCCAAGATCCATGGCAACACTGGAGAGGAATCCTCAGGTTCCGGCCCCGACTCCACACAAGGACTGAGGCCCCGGCATGGACGGGAGAGGAATCCCGAGAGGTCCCCTAGCAACTCGCATGGGGACTGGCCTTTCCTGAGAACACCAGAGCGGGTCCCTGAGGTCCCCGTCGTAACTCGAGAAGACCTGCCGCAACTCGAGAAAATCCAGGAGGTTCTCCCCTCCAGGCGAGATGAGGCCCATTTCCGATGAGGCGTCTCGAGGCTGATCACACCTCACCTCTGGAACTTCAAAAGAGTCCTTCACACCCTTGGTGCAAATCAAGAAGTTCCCCGACCTAGCCGTCTCCACTCGAGAGGAATCACGTGGGTCCCGCCCACATCCAGAGGAGCCCCGTTTCCGCCTCGTAGCTCGAGATGAGGGATCCTTTCCCTGCTTCGTCGGGAAAGAGTTCCCGGCGTTCCCATCGCATCTCAAGAGGAGGCCCTCTCAACAGGAACGGCGAGAGGAACTCCAGGGTCGTGCCACCATTCCAAGAGTCCCCCAGATGTCTCAGTCCATTCCAGAGGAACCTCTTTTCCCTTCAGCGGCTCGTCTTTCACGCCGAGGATCGACTCACACCAAGGGGGCACGTGGCACAGCCCTGTGGGAAAGCCTCGTGTGAAAGCCTCGAGGGACAGCCTCGAGGGAAAGCCACAGATCCCTTGATCCACGTGACAGGAAGCGTGACACTACTGCTGCAGCTCGGGAGGAAAGCGCACGTGCATGCCCCCACTCGAGACGAGGCCTGACTCCCCTGGGGAGACTCAGAAGCACCCCAAGATCCATGGCAACACTGGAGAGGAATCCTCAGGTTCCGGCCCCGACTCCACACAAGGACTGAGGCCCCGGCATGGACGGGAGAGGAATCCCGAGAGGTCCCCTAGCAACTCGCATGGGGACTGGCCTTTCCTGAGGCCACCAGAGCGGGTCCCTGAGGTCCCTGCCGTAACTCGAGAAGACCTGCCGCAACTCGAGAAAATCCAGGAGGTTCTCCCCTCCAGGCGAGATGAGGCCCATTTCCGCTGAGGCGTCTCGAGGCTGATCACACCTCACCTCTGGAACTTCGAAAGGGTCCTTCACACCCTTGGTGCAAATCAAGAAGTTCCCCGACCTAGCCGTCTCCACTCGAGAGGAATCACGAGGGTCCCGCCCACATCCAGAGGAGCCCCGTTTCCGCCTCGTAGCTCGAGATGAGGGATCCTTTCCCTGCTTCGTCGGGAAAGAGTTCCCGGCGTTCCCGTCGCATCTCAAGAGGAGGCCCTCTCAACAGGAACGGCGAGAGGAACTCCAGGGTCGTGCCACCATTCCAAGAGTCCCCCAGATGTCTCAGTCCATTCCAGAGGAACCTCTTTTCCCTTCAGCGGCTCGTCTTTCACGCCGAGGATCGACTCACACCAAGGTGGCACGTGGCACAGCCCTGTGGGAAAGCCTCGTGGGAAAGCCTCGAGGGACAGCCTCGAGGGAAAGCCACAGATCCCTTGATCCACGTGACAGGAAGCGTGACACTACTGCTGCAGCTCGGGAGGAAAGCGCACGTGCATGCCCCCACTCGAGACGAGGCCTGACTCCCCTGGGGAGACTCAGAAGCACCCCAAGATCCATGGCAACACTGGAGAGGAATCCTCAGGTTCCGGCCCCGACTCCACACAAGGACTGAGGCCCCGGCATGGACGGGAGAGGAATCCCGAGAGGTCCCCTAGCAACTGGCATGGGGACTGGCCTTTCCTGAGGCCACCAGAGCGGGTCCCTGTGGTCTCCGCCGTAACTCGAGAAGACCTGCCGCAACTCGAGAAAATCCAGGAGGTTCTCCCCTCCAGGCGAGATGAGGCCCATTTCCGCTGAGGCGTCTCGAGGCTGATCACACCTCACCTCTGGAACTTCGAAAGGGTCCTTCACACCCTTGGTGCAAATCAAGAAGTTCCCCGACATACCCGTCTCCACTCGAGAGGAATCACGAGGGTCCCGCCCACATCCAGAGGAGCCCCGTTTCCGCCTCGTAGCTCGAGATGAGGGATCCTTTCCCTGCTTCGTCGGGAAAGAGTTCCCGGCGTTCCCGTCGCATCTCAAGAGGAGGCCCTCTCAACAGGAACGGCGAGAGGAACTCCAGGGTCGTGCCACCATTCCAAGAGTCCCCCAGATGTCTCAGTCCATTCCAGAGGAACCTCTTTTCCCTTCAGCGGCTCGTCTTTCACGCCGAGGATCGACTCACACCAAGGTGGCACGTGGCACAGCCCTGTGGGAAAGCCTCGTGGGAAAGCCTCGAGGGACAGCCTCGAGGGAAAGCCACAGATCCCTTGATCCACGTGACAGGAAGCGTGACACTACTGCTGCAGCTCGGGAGGAAAGCGCACGTGCATGCCCCCACTCGAGACGAGGCCTGACTCCCCTGGGGAGACTCAGAAGCACCCCAAGATCCATGGCAACACTGGAGAGGAATCCTCAGGTTCCGGCCCCGACTCCACACAAGGACTGAGGCCCCGGCATGGACGGGAGAGGAATCCCGAGAGGTCCCCTAGCAACTCGCATGGGGACTGGCCTTTCCTGAGAACACCAGAGCGGGTCCCTGAGGTCCCCGTCGTAACTCGAGAAGACCTGCCGCAACTCGAGAAAATCCAGGAGGTTCTCCCCTCCAGGCGAGATGAGGCCCATTTCCGATGAGGCGTCTCGAGGCTGATCACACCTCACCTCTGGAACTTCAAAAGAGTCCTTCACACCCTTGGTGCAAATCAAGAAGTTCCCCGACATACCCGTCTCCACTCGAGAGGAATCACGAGGGTCCCGCCCACATCCAGAGGAGCCCCGTTTCCGCCTCGTAGCTCGAGATGAGGGATCCTTTCCCTGCTTCGTCGGGAAAGAGTTCCCGGCGTTCCCGTAGCATCTCAAGAGGAGGCCCTCTCAACAGGAACGGCGAGAGGAACTCCAGGGTCGTGCCACCATTCCAAGAGTCCCCCAGATGTCTCAGTCCATTCCAGAGGAACCTCTTTTCCCTTCAGCGGCTCGTCTTTCACGCCGAGGATCGACTCACACCAAGGTGGCACGTGGCACAGCCCTGTGGGAAAGCCTCGTGGGAAAGCCTCGAGGGACAGCCTCGAGGGAAAGCCACAGATCCCTTGATCCACGTGAGAGGAAGCGTGACACTACTGCTGCAGCTCGGGAGGAAAGCGCACGTGCATGCCCCCACTCGAGACGAGGCCTGACTCCCCTGGGGAGACTCAGAAGCACCCCAAGATCCATGGCAACACTGGAGAGGAATCCTCAGGTTCCGGCCCCGACTCCACACAAGGACTGAGGCCCCGGCATGGACGGGAGATGAATCCCGAGAGGTCCCCTAGCAACTCGCATGGGGACTGGCCTTTCCTGAGGCCACCAGAGCGGGTCCCTGAGGTCCCCGTCGTAACTCGAGAAGACCTGCCGCAACTCGAGAAAATCCAGGAGGTTCTCCCCTCCAGGCGAGATGAGGCCCATTTCCGCTGAGGCGTCTCGAGGCTGATCACACCTCACCTCTGGAACTTCGAAAGAGTCCTTCACACCCTTGGTGCAAATCAAGAAGTTCCCCGACCTAGCCGTCTCCACTCGAGAGGAATCACGAGGGTCCCGCCCACATCCAGAGGAGCCCCGTTTCCGCCTCGTAGCTCGAGATGAGGGATCCTTTCCCTGCTTCGTCGGGAAAGATTTCCCGGCGTTCCCGTCGCATCTCAAGAGGAGGCCCTCTCAACAGGAACGGCGAGAGGAACTCCAGGGTCGTGCCACCATTCCAAGAGTCCCCCAGATGTCTCAGTCCATTCCAGAGGAACCTCTTTTCCCTTCAGCGGCTCGTCTTTCACGCCGAGGATCGACTCACACCAAGGTGGCACGTGGCACAGCCCTGTGGGAAAGCCTCGTGGGAAAGCCTCGAGGGACAGCCTCGAGGGAAAGCCACAGATCCCTTGATCCACGTGACAGGAAGCGTGACACTACTGCTGCAGCTCGGGAGGAAAGCGCACGTGCATGCCCCCACTCGAGACGAGGCCTGACTCCCCTGGGGAGACTCAGAAGCACCCCAAGATCCATGGCAACACTGGAGAGGAATCCTCAGGTTCCGGCCCCGACTCCACACAAGGACTGAGGCCCCGGCATGGACGGGAGAGGAATCCCGAGAGGTCCCCTAGCAACTCGCATGGGGACTGGCCTTTCCTGAGGCCACCAGAGCGGGTCCCTGTGGTCCCCGCCGTAACTCGAGAAGACCTGCCGCAACTCGAGAAAATCCAGGAGGTTCTCCCCTCCAGGCGAGATGAGGCCCATTTCCGCTGAGGCGTCTCGAGGCTGATCACACCTCACCTCTGGAACTTCGAAAGGGTCCTTCACACCCTTGGTGCAAATCAAGAAGTTCCCCGACCTAGCCGTCTCCACTCGAGAGGAATCACGAGGGTCCCGCCCACATCCAGAGGAGCCCCGTTTCCGCCTCGTAGCTCGAGATGAGGGATCCTTTCCCTGCTTCGTCGGGAAAGAGTTCCCGGCGTTCCCGTCGCATCTCAAGAGGAGGCCCTCTCAACAGGAACGGCGAGAGGAACTCCAGGGTCGTGCCACCATTCCAAGAGTCCCCCAGATGTCTCAGTCCATTCCAGAGGAACCTCTTTTCCCTTCACCGGCTCGTCTTTCACGCCGAGGATCGACTCACACCAAGGTGGCACGTGGCACAGCCCTGTGGGAAAGCCTCGTGGGAAAGCCTCGAGGGACAGCCTCGAGGGAAAGCCACAGATCCCTTGATCCACGTGACAGGAAGCGTGACACTACTGCTGCAGCTCGGGAGGAAAGCGCACGTGCATGCCCCCACTCGAGACGAGGCCTGACTCCCCTGGGGAGACTCAGAAGCACCCCAAGATCCATGGCAACACTGGAGAGGAATCCTCAGGTTCCGGCCCCGACTCCACACAAGGACTAACGTCCCGGCATGGACGGGAGAGGAATCCCGAGAGGTCCCCTAGCAACTCGCATGGGGACTGGCCTTTCCTGAGGCCACCAGAGCGGGTCCCTGAGGTCCCCGCCGTAACTCGAGAAGACCTGCCGCAACTCGAGAAAATCCAGGAGGTTCTCCCCTCCAGGCGAGATGAGGCCCATTTCCGCTGAGGCGTCTCGAGGCTGATCACACCTCACCTCTGGAACTTCGAAAGGGTCCTTCACACCCTTGGTGCAAATCAAGAAGTTCCCCGACATACCCGTCTCCACTCGAGAGGAATCACGAGGGTCCCGCCCACATCCAGAGGAGCCCCGTTTCCGCCTCGTAGCTCGAGATGAGGGATCCTTTCCCTGCTTCGTCGGGAAAGAGTTCCCGGCGTTCCCGTCGCATCTCAAGAGGAGGCCCTCTCAACAGGAACGGCGAGAGGAACTCCAGGGTCGTGCCACCATTCCAAGAGTCCCCCAGATGTCTCAGTCCATTCCAGAGGAACCTCTTTTCCCTTCAGCGGCTCGTCTTTCACGCCGACGATCGACTCACACCAAGGTGGCACGTGGCACAGCCCTGTGGGAAAGCCTCGTGGGAAAGCCTCGAGGGACAGCCTCGAGGGAAAGCCACAGATCCCTTGATCCACGTGAGAGGAAGCGTGACACTACTGCTGCAGCTCGGGAGGAAAGCGCACGTGCATGCCCCCACTCGAGACGAGGCCTGACTCCCCTGGGGAGACTCAGAAGCACCCCAAGATCCATGGCAACACTGGAGAGGAATCCTCAGGTTCCGGCCCCGACTCCACACAAGGACTGAGGCCCCGGCATGGACGGGAGATGAATCCCGAGAGGTCCCCTAGCAACTCGCATGGGGACTGGCCTTTCCTGAGGCCACCAGAGCGGGTCCCTGAGGTCCCCGTCGTAACTCGAGAAGACCTGCCGCAACTCGAGAAAATCCAGGAGGTTCTCCCCTCCAGGCGAGATGAGGCCCATTTCCGCTGAGGCGTCTCGAGGCTGATCACACCTCACCTCTGGAACTTCGAAAGAGTCCTTCACACCCTTGGTGCAAATCAAGAAGTTCCCCGACCTAGCCGTCTCCACTCGAGAGGAATCACGAGGGTCCCGCCCACATCCAGAGGAGCCCCGTTTCCGCCTCGTAGCTCGAGATGAGGGATCCTTTCCCTGCTTCGTCGGGAAAGAGTTCCCGGCGTTCCCGTCGCATCTCAAGAGGAGGCCCTCTCAACAGGAACGGCGAGAGGAACTCCAGGGTCGTGCCACCATTCCAAGAGTCCCCCAGATGTCTCAGTCCATTCCAGAGGAACCTCTTTTCCCTTCAGCGGCTCGTCTTTCACGCCGAGGATCGACTCACACCAAGGTGGCACGTGGCACAGCCCTGTGGGAAAGCCTCGTGGGAAAGCCTCGAGGGACAGCCTCGAGGGAAAGCCACAGATCCCTTGATCCACGTGACAGGAAGCGTGACACTACTGCTGCAGCTCGGGAGGAAAGCGCACGTGCATGCCCCCACTCGAGACGAGGCCTGACTCCCCTGGGGAGACTCAGAAGCACCCCAAGATCCATGGCAACACTGGAGAGGAATCCTCAGGTTCCGGCCCCGACTCCACACAAGGACTGAGGCCCCGGCATGGACGGGAGAGGAATCCCGAGAGGTCCCCTAGCAACTCGCATGGGGACTGGCCTTTCCTGAGGCCACCAGAGCGGGTCCCTGTGGTCCCGCCGTAACTCGAGAAGACCTGCCGCAACTCGAGAAAATCCAGGAGGTTCTCCCCTCCAGGCGAGATGAGGCCCATTTCCGCTGAGGCGTCTCGAGGCTGATCACACCTCACCTCTGGAACTTCGAAAGGGTCCTTCACACCCTTGGTGCAAATCAAGAAGTTCCCCGACCTAGCCGTCTCCACTCGAGAGGAATCACGAGGGTCCCGCCCACATCCAGAGGAGCCCCGTTTCCGCCTCGTAGCTCGAGATGAGGGATCCTTTCCCTGCTTCGTCGGGAAAGAGTTCCCGGCGTTCCCGTCGCATCTCAAGAGGAGGCCCTCTCAACAGGAACGGCGAGAGGAACTCCAGGGTCGTGCCACCATTCCAAGAGTCCCCCAGATGTCTCAGTCCATTCCAGAGGAACCTCTTTTCCCTTCACCGGCTCGTCTTTCACGCCGAGGATCGACTCACACCAAGGTGGCACGTGGCACAGCCCTGTGGGAAAGCCTCGTGGGAAAGCCTCGAGGGACAGCCTCGAGGGAAAGCCACAGATCCCTTGATCCACGTGACAGGAAGCGTGACACTACTGCTGCAGCTCGGGAGGAAAGCGCACGTGCATGCCCCCACTCGAGACGAGGCCTGACTCCCCTGGGGAGACTCAGAAGCACCCCAAGATCCATGGCAACACTGGAGAGGAATCCTCAGGTTCCGGCCCCGACTCCACACAAGGACTGAGGCCCCGGCATGGACGGGAGAGGAATCCCGAGAGGTCCCCTAGCAACTCGCATGGGGACTGGCCTTTCCTGAGGCCACCAGAGCGGGTCCCTGTGGTCCCGCCGTAACTCGAGAAGACCTGCCGCAACTCGAGAAAATCCAGGAGGTTCTCCCCTCCAGGCGAGATGAGGCCCATTTCCGCTGAGGCGTCTCGAGGCTGATCACACCTCACCTCTGGAACTTCGAAAGGGTCCTTCACACCCTTGGTGCAAATCAAGAAGTTCCCCGACCTAGCCGTCTCCACTCGAGAGGAATCACGAGGGTCCCGCCCACATCCAGAGGAGCCCCGTTTCCGCCTCGTAGCTCGAGATGAGGGATCCTTTCCCTGCTTCGTCGGGAAAGAGTTCCCGGCGTTCCCGTCGCATCTCAAGAGGAGGCCCTCTCAACAGGAACGGCGAGAGGAACTCCAGGGTCGTGCCACCATTCCAAGAGTCCCCCAGATGTCTCAGTCCATTCCAGAGGAACCTCTTTTCCCTTCACCGGCTCGTCTTTCACGCCGAGGATCGACTCACACCAAGGTGGCACGTGGCACAGCCCTGTGGGAAAGCCTCGTGGGAAAGCCTCGAGGGACAGCCTCGAGGGAAAGCCACAGATCCCTTGATCCACGTGACAGGAAGCGTGACACTACTGCTGCAGCTCGGGAGGAAAGCGCACGTGCATGCCCCCACTCGAGACGAGGCCTGACTCCCCTGGGGAGACTCAGAAGCACCCCAAGATCCATGGCAACACTGGAGAGGAATCCTCAGGTTCCGGCCCCGACTCCACACAAGGACTGAGGCCCCGGCATGGACGGGAGAGGAATCCCGAGAGGTCCCCTAGCAACTCGCATGGGGACTGGCCTTTCCTGAGGCCACCAGAGCGGGTCCCTGTGGTCCCGCCGTAACTCGAGAAGACCTGCCGCAACTCGAGAAAATCCAGGAGGTTCTCCCCTCCAGGCGAGATGAGGCCCATTTCCGCTGAGGCGTCTCGAGGCTGATCACACCTCACCTCTGGAACTTCGAAAGGGTCCTTCACACCCTTGGTGCAAATCAAGAAGTTCCCCGACCTAGCCGTCTCCACTCGAGAGGAATCACGAGGGTCCCGCCCACATCCAGAGGAGCCCCGTTTCCGCCTCGTAGCTCGAGATGAGGGATCCTTTCCCTGCTTCGTCGGGAAAGAGTTCCCGGCGTTCCCGTCGCATCTCAAGAGGAGGCCCTCTCAACAGGAACGGCGAGAGGAACTCCAGGGTCGTGCCACCATTCCAAGAGTCCCCCAGATGTCTCAGTCCATTCCAGAGGAACCTCTTTTCCCTTCACCGGCTCGTCTTTCACGCCGAGGATCGACTCACACCAAGGTGGCACGTGGCACAGCCCTGTGGGAAAGCCTCGTGGGAAAGCCTCGAGGGACAGCCTCGAGGGAAAGCCACAGATCCCTTGATCCACGTGACAGGAAGCGTGACACTACTGCTGCAGCTCGGGAGGAAAGCGCACGTGCATGCCCCCACTCGAGACGAGGCCTGACTCCCCTGGGGAGACTCAGAAGCACCCCAAGATCCATGGCAACACTGGAGAGGAATCCTCAGGTTCCGGCCCCGACTCCACACAAGGACTGAGGCCCCGGCATGGACGGGAGAGGAATCCCGAGAGGTCCCCTAGCAACTCGCATGGGGACTGGCCTTTCCTGAGGCCACCAGAGCGGGTCCCTGTGGTCTCCGCCGTAACTCGAGAAGACCTGCCGCAACTCGAGAAAATCCAGGAGGTTCTCCCCTCCAGGCGAGATGAGGCCCATTTCCGCTGAGGCGTCTCGAGGCTGATCACACCTCACCTCTGGAACTTCGAAAGGGTCCTTCACACCCTTGGTGCAAATCAAGAAGTTCCCCGACCTAGCCGTCTCCACTCGAGAGGAATCACGAGGGTCCCGCCCACATCCAGCGGAGCCCCGTTCCGCCTCGTAGCTCGAGATGAGGGATCCTTTCCCTGCTTCGTCGGGAAAGAGTTCCCGGCGTTCCCGTCGCATCTCAAGAGGAGGCCCTCTCAACAGGAACGGCGAGAGGAACTCCAGGGTCGTGCCACCATTCCAAGAGTCCCCCAGATGTCTCAGTCCATTCCAGAGGAACCTCTTTTCCCTTCAGCGGCTCGTCTTTCACGCCGAGGATCGACTCACACCAAGGTGGCACGTGGCACAGCCCTGTGGGAAAGCCTCGTGGGAAAGCCTCGAGGGACAGCCTCGAGGGAAAGCCACAGATCCCTTGATCCACGTGACAGGAAGCGTGACACTACTGCTGCAGCTCGGGAGGAAAGCGCACGTGCATGCCCCCACTCGAGACGAGGCCTGACTCCCCTGGGGAGACTCAGAAGCACCCCAAGATCCATGGCAACACTGGAGAGGAATCCTCAGGTTCCGGCCCCGACTCCACACAAGGACTGAGGCCCCGGCATGGACGGGAGAGGAATCCCAAGAGGTCCCCTAGCAACTCGCATGGGGACTGGCCTTTCCTGAGGCCACCAGAGCGGGTCCCTGAGGTCCCCGCCGTAACTCGAGAAGACCTGCCGCAACTCGAGAAAATCCAGGAGGTTCTCCCCTCCAGGCGAGATGAGGCCCATTTCCGCTGAGGCGTCTCGAGGCTGATCACACCTCACCTCTGGAACTTCGAAAGGGTCCTTCACACCCTTGGTGCAAATCAAGAAGTTCCCCGACCTAGCCGTCTCCACTCGAGAGGAATCACGTGGGTCCCGCCCACATCCAGAGGAGCCCCGTTTCCGCCTCGTAGCTCGAGATGAGGGATCCTTTCCCTGCTTCGTCGGGAAAGAGTTCCCGGCGTTCCCATCGCATCTCAAGAGGAGGCCCTCTCAACAGGAACGGCGAGAGGAACTCCAGGGTCGTGCCACCATTCAAAGAGTCCCCCAGATGTCTCAGTCCATTCCAGAGGAACCTCTTTTCCCTTCAGCGGCTCGTCTTTCACGCCGAGGATCGACTCACACCAAGGTGGCACGTGGCACAGCCCTGTGGGAAAGCCTCGTGGGAAAGCCTCGAGGGACAGCCTCGAGGGAAAGCCACAGATCCCTTGATCCACGTGACAGGAAGCGTGACACTACTGCTGCAGCTCGGGAGGAAAGCGCACGTGCATGCCCCCACTCGAGACGAGGCCTGACTCCCCTGGGGAGACTCAGAAGCACCCCAAGATCCATGGCAACACTGGAGAGGAATCCTCAGGTTCCGGCCCCGACTCCACACAAGGACTGAGGCCCCGGCATGGACGGGAGAGGAATCCCGAGAGGTCCCCTAGCAACTCGCATGGGGACTGGCCTTTCCTGAGGCCACCAGAGCGGGTCCCTGAGGTCCCCGTCGTAACTCGAGAAGACCTGCCGCAACTCGAGAAAATCCAGGAGGTTATCCCCTCCAGGCGAGATGAGGCCCATTTCCGCTGAGGCGTCTCGAGGCTGATCACACCTCACCTCTGGAACTTCGAAAGGGTCCTTCACACCCTTGGTGCAAATCAAGAAGTTCCCCGACCTAGCCGTCTCCACTCGAGAGGAATCACGAGGGTCCCGCCCACATCCAGAGGAGCCCCGTTTCCGCCTCGTAGCTCGAGATGAGGGATCCTTTCCCTGCTTCGTCGGGAAAGAGTTCCCGGCGTTCCCGTCGCATCTCAAGAGGAGGCCCTCTCAACAGGAACGGCGAGAGGAACTCCAGGGTCGTGCCACCATTCCAAGAGTCCCCCAGATGTCTCAGTCCATTCCAGAGGAACCTCTTTTCCCTTCACCGGCTCGTCTTTCACGCCGAGGATCGACTCACACCAAGGTGGCACGTGGCACAGCCCTGTGGGAAAGCCTCGTGGGAAAGCCTCGAGGGACAGCCTCGAGGGAAAGCCACAGATCCCTTGATCCACGTGACAGGAAGCGTGACACTACTGCTGCAGCTCGGGAGGAAAGCGCACGTGCATGCCCCCACTCGAGACGAGGCCTGACTCCCCTGGGGAGACTCAGAAGCACCCCAAGATCCATGGCAACACTGGAGAGGAATCCTCAGGTTCCGGCCCCGACTCCACACAAGGACTGAGGCCCCGGCATGGACGGGAGAGGAATCCCGAGAGGTCCCCTAGCAACTCGCATGGGGACTGGCCTTTCCTGAGGCCACCAGAGCGGGTCCCTGTGGTCTCCGCCGTAACTCGAGAAGACCTGCCGCAACTCGAGAAAATCCAGGAGGTTCTCCCCTCCAGGCGAGATGAGGCCCATTTCCGCTGAGGCGTCTCGAGGCTGATCACACCTCACCTCTGGAACTTCGAAAGGGTCCTTCACACCCTTGGTGCAAATCAAGAAGTTCCCCGACCTAGCCGTCTCCACTCGAGAGGAATCACGAGGGTCCCGCCCACATCCAGCGGAGCCCCGTTCCGCCTCGTAGCTCGAGATGAGGGATCCTTTCCCTGCTTCGTCGGGAAAGAGTTCCCGGCGTTCCCGTCGCATCTCAAGAGGAGGCCCTCTCAACAGGAACGGTGAGAGGAACTCCAGGGTCGTGCCACCATTCCAAGAGTCCCCCAGATGTCTCAGTCCATTCCAGAGGAACCTCTTTTCCCTTCAGCGGCTCGTCTTTCACGCCGAGGATCGACTCACACCAAGGTGGCACGTGGCACAGCCCTGTGGGAAAGCCTCGTGGGAAAGCCTCGAGGGACAGCCTCGAGGGAAAGCCACAGATCCCTTGATCCACGTGACAGGAAGCGTGACACTACTGCTGCAGCTCGGGAGGAAAGCGCACGTGCATGCCCCCACTCGAGACGAGGCCTGACTCCCCTGGGGAGACTCAGAAGCACCCCAAGATCCATGGCAACACTGGAGAGGAATCCTCAGGTTCCGGCCCCGACTCCACACAAGGACTGAGGCCCCGGCATGGACGGGAGAGGAATCCCAAGAGGTCCCCTAGCAACTCGCATGGGGACTGGCCTTTCCTGAGGCCACCAGAGCGGGTCCCTGAGGTCCCCGCCGTAACTCGAGAAGACCTGCCGCAACTCGAGAAAATCCAGGAGGTTCTCCCCTCCAGGCGAGATGAGGCCCATTTCCGCTGAGGCGTCTCGAGGCTGATCACACCTCACCTCTGGAACTTCGAAAGGGTCCTTCACACCCTTGGTGCAAATCAAGAAGTTCCCCGACCTAGCCGTCTCCACTCGAGAGGAATCACGTGGGTCCCGCCCACATCCAGAGGAGCCCCGTTTCCGCCTCGTAGCTCGAGATGAGGGATCCTTTCCCTGCTTCGTCGGGAAAGAGTTCCCGGCGTTCCCATCGCATCTCAAGAGGAGGCCCTCTCAACAGGAACGGCGAGAGGAACTCCAGGGTCGTGCCACCATTCAAAGAGTCCCCCAGATGTCTCAGTCCATTCCAGAGGAACCTCTTTTCCCTTCAGCGGCTCGTCTTTCACGCCGAGGATCGACTCACACCAAGGTGGCACGTGGCACAGCCCTGTGGGAAAGCCTCGTGGGAAAGCCTCGAGGGACAGCCTCGAGGGAAAGCCACAGATCCCTTGATCCACGTGACAGGAAGCGTGACACTACTGCTGCAGCTCGGGAGGAAAGCGCACGTGCATGCCCCCACTCGAGACGAGGCCTGACTCCCCTGGGGAGACTCAGAAGCACCCCAAGATCCATGGCAACACTGGAGAGGAATCCTCAGGTTCCGGCCCCGACTCCACACAAGGACTGAGGCCCCGGCATGGACGGGAGAGGAATCCCGAGAGGTCCCCTAGCAACTCGCATGGGGACTGGCCTTTCCTGAGGCCACCAGAGCGGGTCCCTGAGGTCCCCGTCGTAACTCGAGAAGACCTGCCGCAACTCGAGAAAATCCAGGAGGTTATCCCCTCCAGGCGAGATGAGGCCCATTTCCGCTGAGGCGTCTCGAGGCTGATCACACCTCACCTCTGGAACTTCGAAAGGGTCCTTCACACCCTTGGTGCAAATCAAGAAGTTCCCCGACCTAGCCGTCTCCACTCGAGAGGAATCACGAGGGTCCCGCCCACATCCAGAGGAGCCCCGTTTCCGCCTCGTAGCTCGAGATGAGGGATCCTTTCCCTGCTTCGTCGGGAAAGAGTTCCCGGCGTTCCCGTCGCATCTCAAGAGGAGGCCCTCTCAACAGGAACGGCGAGAGGAACTCCAGGGTCGTGCCACCATTCCAAGAGTCCCCCAGATGTCTCAGTCCATTCCAGAGGAACCTCTTTTCCCTTCAGCGGCTCGTCTTTCACGCCGAGGATCGACTCACACCAAGGTGGCACGTGGCACAGCCCTGTGGGAAAGCCTCGTGGGAAAGCCTCGAGGGACAGCCTCGAGGGAAAGCCACAGATCCCTTGATCCACGTGACAGGAAGCGTGACACTACTGCTGCAGCTCGGGAGGAAAGCGCACGTGCATGCCCCCACTCGAGACGAGGCCTGACTCCCCTGGGGAGACTCAGAAGCACCCCAAGATCCATGGCAACACTGGAGAGGAATCCTCAGGTTCCGGCCCCGACTCCACACAAGGACTGAGGCCCCGGCATGGACGGGAGAGGAATCCCGAGAGGTCCCCTACCAACTCGCATGGGGACTGGCCTTTCCTGAGGCCACCAGAGCGGGTCCCTGTGGTCTCCGCCGTAACTCGAGAAGACCTGCCGCAACTCGAGAAAATCCAGGAGGTTCTCCCCTCCAGGCGAGATGAGGCCCATTTCCGCTGAGGCGTCTCGAGGCTGATCACACCTCACCTCTGGAACTTCGAAAGGGTCCTTCACACCCTTGGTGCAAATCAAGAAGTTCCCCGACATACCCGTCTCCACTCGAGAGGAATCACGAGGGTCCCGCCCACATCCAGAGGAGCCCCGTTTCCGCCTCGTAGCTCGAGATGAGGGATCCTTTCCCTGCTTCGTCGGGAAAGAGTTCCCGGCGTTCCCATCGCATCTCAAGAGGAGGCCCTCTCAACAGGAACGGCGAGAGGAACTCCAGGGTCGTGCCACCATTCAAAGAGTCCCCCAGATGTCTCAATCCATTCCAGAGGAACCTCTTTTCCCTTCAGCGGCTCGTCTTTCACGCCGAGGATCGACTCACACCAAGGTGGCACGTGGCACAGCCCTGTGGGAAAGCCTCGTGGGAAAGCCTCGAGGGACAGCCTCGAGGGAAAGCCACAGATCCCTTGATCCACGTGACAGGAAGCGTGACACTACTGCTGCAGCTCGGGAGGAAAGCGCACGTGCATGCCCCCACTCGAGACGAGGCCTGACTCCCCTGGGGAGACTCAGAAGCACCCCAAGATCCATGGCAACACTGGAGAGGAATCCTCAGGTTCCGGCCCCGACTCCACACAAGGACTGAGGCCCCGGCATGGACGGGAGAGGAATCCCGAGAGGTCCCCTAGCAACTCGCATGGGGACTGGCCTTTCCTGAGGCCACCAGAGCGGGTCCCTGAGGTCCCCGTCGTAACTCGAGAAGACCTGCCGCAACTCGAGAAAATCCAGGAGGTTCTCCCCTCCAGGCGAGATGAGGCCCATTTCCGCTGAGGCGTCTCGAGGCTGATCACACCTCACCTCTGGAACTTCGAAAGGGTCCTTCACACCCTTGGTGCAAATCAAGAAGTTCCCCGACCTAGCCGTCTCCACTCGAGAGGAATCACGAGGGTCCCGCCCACATCCAGAGGAGCCCCGTTTCCGCCTCGTAGCTCGAGATGAGGGATCCTTTCCCTGCTTCGTCGGGAAAGAGTTCCCGGCGTTCCCGTCGCATCTCAAGAGGAGGCCCTCTCAACAGGAACGGCGAGAGGAACTCCAGGGTCGTGCCACCATTCCAAGAGTCCCCCAGATGTCTCAGTCCATTCCAGAGGAACCTCTTTTCCCTTCAGCGGCTCGTCTTTCACGCCGAGGATCGACTCACACCAAGGTGGCACGTGGCACAGCCCTGTGGGAAAGCCTCGTGGGAAAGCCTCGAGGGACAGCCTCGAGGGAAAGCCACAGATCCCTTGATCCACGTGACAGGAAGCGTGACACTACTGCTGCAGCTCGGGAGGAAAGCGCACGTGCATGCCCCCACTCGAGACGAGGCCTGACTCCCCTGGGGAGACTCAGAAGCACCCCAAGATCCATGGCAACACTGGAGAGGAATCCTCAGGTTCCGGCCCCGACTCCACACAAGGACTGAGGCCCCGGCATGGACGGGAGAGGAATCCCAAGAGGTCCCCTAGCAACTCGCATGGGGACTGGCCTTTCCTGAGGCCACCAGAGCGGGTCCCTGAGGTCCCCGCCGTAACTCGAGAAGACCTGCCGCAACTCGAGAAAATCCAGGAGGTTCTCCCCTCCAGGCGAGATGAGGCCCATTTCCGCTGAGGCGTCTCGAGGCTGATCACACCTCACCTCTGGAACTTCGAAAGGGTCCTTCACACCCTTGGTGCAAATCAAGAAGTTCCCCGACCTAGCCGTCTCCACTCGAGAGGAATCACGTGGGTCCCGCCCACATCCAGAGGAGCCCCGTTTCCGCCTCGTAGCTCGAGATGAGGGATCCTTTCCCTGCTTCGTCGGGAAAGAGTTCCCGGCGTTCCCATCGCATCTCAAGAGGAGGCCCTCTCAACAGGAACGGCGAGAGGAACTCCAGGGTCGTGCCACCATTCAAAGAGTCCCCCAGATGTCTCAGTCCATTCCAGAGGAACCTCTTTTCCCTTCAGCGGCTCGTCTTTCACGCCGAGGATCGACTCACACCAAGGTGGCACGTGGCACAGCCCTGTGGGAAAGCCTCGTGGGAAAGCCTCGAGGGACAGCCTCGAGGGAAAGCCACAGATCCCTTGATCCACGTGACAGGAAGCGTGACACTACTGCTGCAGCTCGGGAGGAAAGCGCACGTGCATGCCCCCACTCGAGACGAGGCCTGACTCCCCTGGGGAGACTCAGAAGCACCCCAAGATCCATGGCAACACTGGAGAGGAATCCTCAGGTTCCGGCCCCGACTCCACACAAGGACTGAGGCCCCGGCATGGACGGGAGAGGAATCCCGAGAGGTCCCCTAGCAACTCGCATGGGGACTGGCCTTTCCTGAGGCCACCAGAGCGGGTCCCTGAGGTCCCCGTCGTAACTCGAGAAGACCTGCCGCAACTCGAGAAAATCCAGGAGGTTATCCCCTCCAGGCGAGATGAGGCCCATTTCCGCTGAGGCGTCTCGAGGCTGATCACACCTCACCTCTGGAACTTCGAAAGGGTCCTTCACACCCTTGGTGCAAATCAAGAAGTTCCCCGACCTAGCCGTCTCCACTCGAGAGGAATCACGAGGGTCCCGCCCACATCCAGAGGAGCCCCGTTTCCGCCTCGTAGCTCGAGATGAGGGATCCTTTCCCTGCTTCGTCGGGAAAGAGTTCCCGGCGTTCCCGTCGCATCTCAAGAGGAGGCCCTCTCAACAGGAACGGCGAGAGGAACTCCAGGGTCGTGCCACCATTCCAAGAGTCCCCCAGATGTCTCAGTCCATTCCAGAGGAACCTCTTTTCCCTTCAGCGGCTCGTCTTTCACGCCGAGGATCGACTCACACCAAGGTGGCACGTGGCACAGCCCTGTGGGAAAGCCTCGTGGGAAAGCCTCGAGGGACAGCCTCGAGGGAAAGCCACAGATCCCTTGATCCACGTGACAGGAAGCGTGACACTACTGCTGCAGCTCGGGAGGAAAGCGCACGTGCATGCCCCCACTCGAGACGAGGCCTGACTCCCCTGGGGAGACTCAGAAGCACCCCAAGATCCATGGCAACACTGGAGAGGAATCCTCAGGTTCCGGCCCCGACTCCACACAAGGACTGAGGCCCCGGCATGGACGGGAGAGGAATCCCGAGAGGTCCCCTACCAACTCGCATGGGGACTGGCCTTTCCTGAGGCCACCAGAGCGGGTCCCTGTGGTCTCCGCCGTAACTCGAGAAGACCTGCCGCAACTCGAGAAAATCCAGGAGGTTCTCCCCTCCAGGCGAGATGAGGCCCATTTCCGCTGAGGCGTCTCGAGGCTGATCACACCTCACCTCTGGAACTTCGAAAGGGTCCTTCACACCCTTGGTGCAAATCAAGAAGTTCCCCGACATACCCGTCTCCACTCGAGAGGAATCACGAGGGTCCCGCCCACATCCAGAGGAGCCCCGTTTCCGCCTCGTAGCTCGAGATGAGGGATCCTTTCCCTGCTTCGTCGGGAAAGAGTTCCCGGCGTTCCCATCGCATCTCAAGAGGAGGCCCTCTCAACAGGAACGGCGAGAGGAACTCCAGGGTCGTGCCACCATTCAAAGAGTCCCCCAGATGTCTCAATCCATTCCAGAGGAACCTCTTTTCCCTTCAGCGGCTCGTCTTTCACGCCGAGGATCGACTCACACCAAGGTGGCACGTGGCACAGCCCTGTGGGAAAGCCTCGTGGGAAAGCCTCGAGGGACAGCCTCGAGGGAAAGCCACAGATCCCTTGATCCACGTGACAGGAAGCGTGACACTACTGCTGCAGCTCGGGAGGAAAGCGCACGTGCATGCCCCCACTCGAGACGAGGCCTGACTCCCCTGGGGAGACTCAGAAGCACCCCAAGATCCATGGCAACACTGGAGAGGAATCCTCAGGTTCCGGCCCCGACTCCACACAAGGACTGAGGCCCCGGCATGGACGGGAGAGGAATCCCGAGAGGTCCCCTAGCAACTCGCATGGGGACTGGCCTTTCCTGAGGCCACCAGAGCGGGTCCCTGAGGTCCCCGTCGTAACTCGAGAAGACCTGCCGCAACTCGAGAAAATCCAGGAGGTTCTCCCCTCCAGGCGAGATGAGGCCCATTTCCGCTGAGGCGTCTCGAGGCTGATCACACCTCACCTCTGGAACTTCGAAAGGGTCCTTCACACCCTTGGTGCAAATCAAGAAGTTCCCCGACCTAGCCGTCTCCACTCGAGAGGAATCACGAGGGTCCCGCCCACATCCAGAGGAGCCCCGTTTCCGCCTCGTAGCTCGAGATGAGGGATCCTTTCCCTGCTTCGTCGGGAAAGAGTTCCCGGCGTTCCCGTCGCATCTCAAGAGGAGGCCCTCTCAACAGGAACGGCGAGAGGAACTCCAGGGTCGTGCCACCATTCCAAGAGTCCCCCAGATGTCTCAGTCCATTCCAGAGGAACCTCTTTTCCCTTCAGCGGCTCGTCTTTCACGCCGAGGATCGACTCACACCAAGGTGGCACGTGGCACAGCCCTGTGGGAAAGCCTCGTGGGAAAGCCTCGAGGGACAGCCTCGAGGGAAAGCCACAGATCCCTTGATCCACGTGACAGGAAGCGTGACACTACTGCTGCAGCTCGGGAGGAAAGCGCACGTGCATGCCCCCACTCGAGACGAGGCCTGACTCCCCTGGGGAGACTCAGAAGCACCCCAAGATCCATGGCAACACTGGAGAGGAATCCTCAGGTTCCGGCCCCGACTCCACACAAGGACTGAGGCCCCGGCATGGACGGGAGAGGAATCCCAAGAGGTCCCCTAGCAACTCGCATGGGGACTGGCCTTTCCTGAGGCCACCAGAGCGGGTCCCTGAGGTCCCCGCCGTAACTCGAGAAGACCTGCCGCAACTCGAGAAAATCCAGGAGGTTCTCCCCTCCAGGCGAGATGAGGCCCATTTCCGCTGAGGCGTCTCGAGGCTGATCACACCTCACCTCTGGAACTTCGAAAGGGTCCTTCACACCCTTGGTGCAAATCAAGAAGTTCCCCGACCTAGCCGTCTCCACTCGAGAGGAATCACGTGGGTCCCGCCCACATCCAGAGGAGCCCCGTTTCCGCCTCGTAGCTCGAGATGAGGGATCCTTTCCCTGCTTCGTCGGGAAAGAGTTCCCGGCGTTCCCATCGCATCTCAAGAGGAGGCCCTCTCAACAGGAACGGCGAGAGGAACTCCAGGGTCGTGCCACCATTCAAAGAGTCCCCCAGATGTCTCAGTCCATTCCAGAGGAACCTCTTTTCCCTTCAGCGGCTCGTCTTTCACGCCGAGGATCGACTCACACCAAGGTGGCACGTGGCACAGCCCTGTGGGAAAGCCTCGTGGGAAAGCCTCGAGGGACAGCCTCGAGGGAAAGCCACAGATCCCTTGATCCACGTGACAGGAAGCGTGACACTACTGCTGCAGCTCGGGAGGAAAGCGCACGTGCATGCCCCCACTCGAGACGAGGCCTGACTCCCCTGGGGAGACTCAGAAGCACCCCAAGATCCATGGCAACACTGGAGAGGAATCCTCAGGTTCCGGCCCCGACTCCACACAAGGACTGAGGCCCCGGCATGGACGGGAGAGGAATCCCGAGAGGTCCCCTAGCAACTCGCATGGGGACTGGCCTTTCCTGAGGCCACCAGAGCGGGTCCCTGAGGTCCCCGTCGTAACTCGAGAAGACCTGCCGCAACTCGAGAAAATCCAGGAGGTTATCCCCTCCAGGCGAGATGAGGCCCATTTCCGCTGAGGCGTCTCGAGGCTGATCACACCTCACCTCTGGAACTTCGAAAGGGTCCTTCACACCCTTGGTGCAAATCAAGAAGTTCCCCGACCTAGCCGTCTCCACTCGAGAGGAATCACGAGGGTCCCGCCCACATCCAGAGGAGCCCCGTTTCCGCCTCGTAGCTCGAGATGAGGGATCCTTTCCCTGCTTCGTCGGGAAAGAGTTCCCGGCGTTCCCGTCGCATCTCAAGAGGAGGCCCTCTCAACAGGAACGGCGAGAGGAACTCCAGGGTCGTGCCACCATTCCAAGAGTCCCCCAGATGTCTCAGTCCATTCCAGAGGAACCTCTTTTCCCTTCAGCGGCTCGTCTTTCACGCCGAGGATCGACTCACACCAAGGTGGCACGTGGCACAGCCCTGTGGGAAAGCCTCGTGGGAAAGCCTCGAGGGACAGCCTCGAGGGAAAGCCACAGATCCCTTGATCCACGTGACAGGAAGCGTGACACTACTGCTGCAGCTCGGGAGGAAAGCGCACGTGCATGCCCCCACTCGAGACGAGGCCTGACTCCCCTGGGGAGACTCAGAAGCACCCCAAGATCCATGGCAACACTGGAGAGGAATCCTCAGGTTCCGGCCCCGACTCCACACAAGGACTGAGGCCCCGGCATGGACGGGAGAGGAATCCCGAGAGGTCCCCTAGCAACTCGCATGGGGACTGGCCTTTCCTGAGGCCACCAGAGCGGGTCCCTGTGGTCTCCGCCGTAACTCGAGAAGACCTGCCGCAACTCGAGAAAATCCAGGAGGTTCTCCCCTCCAGGCGAGATGAGGCCCATTTCCGCTGAGGCGTCTCGAGGCTGATCACACCTCACCTCTGGAACTTCGAAAGGGTCCTTCACAACCTTGGTGCAAATCAAGAAGTTCCCCGACATACCCGTCTCCACTCGAGAGGAATCACGAGGGTCCCGCCCACATCCAGAGGAGCCCCGTTTCCGCCTCGTAGCTCGAGATGAGGGATCCTTTCCCTGCTTCGTCGGGAAAGAGTTCCCGGCGTTCCCATCGCATCTCAAGAGGAGGCCCTCTCAACAGGAACGGCGAGAGGAACTCCAGGGTCGTGCCACCATTCAAAGAGTCCCCCAGATGTCTCAGTCCATTCCAGAGGAACCTCTTTTCCCTTCAGCGGCTCGTCTTTCACGCCGAGGATCGACTCACACCAAGGTGGCACGTGGCACAGCCCTGTGGGAAAGCCTCGTGGGAAAGCCTCGAGGGACAGCCTCGAGGGAAAGCCACAGATCCCTTGATCCACGTGACAGGAAGCGTGACACTACTGCTGCAGCTCGGGAGGAAAGCGCAGGTGCATGCCCCCACTCGAGACGAGGCCTGACTCCCCTGGGGAGACTCAGAAGCACCCCAAGATCCATGGCAACACTGGAGAGGAATCCTCAGGTTCCGGCCCCGACTCCACACAAGGACTGAGGCCCCGGCATGGACGGGAGAGGAATCCCGAGAGGTCCCCTAGCAACTCGCATGGGGACTGGCCTTTCCTGAGGCCACCAGAGCGGGTCCCTGAGGTCCCCGTCGTAACTCGAGAAGACCTGCCGCAACTCGAGAAAATCCAGGAGGTTCTCCCCTCCAGGCGAGATGAGGCCCATTTCCGCTGAGGCGTCTCGAGGCTGATCACACCTCACCTCTGGAACTTCGAAAGGGTCCTTCACACCCTTGGTGCAAATCAAGAAGTTCCCCGACCTAGCCGTCTCCACTCGAGAGGAATCACGAGGGTCCCGCCCACATCCAGAGGAGCCCCGTTTCCGCCTCGTAGCTCGAGATGAGGGATCCTTTCCCTGCTTCGTCGGGAAAGAGTTCCCGGCGTTCCCGTCGCATCTCAAGAGGAGGCCCTCTCAACAGGAACGGCGAGAGGAACTCCAGGGTCGTGCCACCATTCCAAGAGTCCCCCAGATGTCTCAGTCCATTCCAGAGGAACCTCTTTTCCCTTCAGCGGCTCGTCTTTCACGCCGAGGATCGACTCACACCAAGGGGGCACGTGGCACAGCCCTGTGGGAAAGCCTCGTGGGAAAGCCTCGAGGGACAGCCTCGAGGGAAAGCCACAGATCCCTTGATCCACGTGACAGGAAGCGTGACACTACTGCTGCAGCGCGGGAGGAAAGCGCACGTGCATGCCCCCACTCGAGACGAGGCCTGACTCCCCTGGGGAGACTCAGAAGCACCCCAAGATCCATGGCAACACTGGAGAGGAATCCTCAGGTTCCGGCCCCGACTCCACACAAGGACTGAGGCCCCGGCATGGACGGGAGAGGAATCCCAAGAGGTCCCCTAGCAACTCGCATGGGGACTGGCCTTTCCTGAGGCCACCAGAGCGGGTCCCTGAGGTCCCCGCCGTAACTCGAGAAGACCTGCCGCAACTCGAGAAAATCCAGGAGGTTCTCCCCTCCAGGCGAGATGAGGCCCATTTCCGCTGAGGCGTCTCGAGGCTGATCACACCTCACCTCTGGAACTTCGAAAGGGTCCTTCACACCCTTGGTGCAAATCAAGAAGTTCCCCGACATACCCGTCTCCACTCGAGAGGAATCACGAGGGTCCCGCCCACATCCAGAGGAGCCCCGTTTCCGCCTCGTAGCTCGAGATGAGGGATCCTTTCCCTGCTTCGTCGGGAAAGAGTTCCCGGCGTTCCCGTCGCATCTCAAGAGGAGGCCCTCTCAACAGGAACGGCGAGAGGAACTCCAGGGTCGTGCCACCATTCCAAGAGTCCCCCAGATGTCTCAGTCCATTCCAGAGGAACCTCTTTTCCCTTCAGCGGCTCGTCTTTCACGCCGAGGATCGACTCACACCAAGGTGGCACGTGGCACAGCCCTGTGGGAAAGCCTCGTGGGAAAGCCTCGAGGGACAGCCTCGAGGGAAAGCCACAGATCCCTTGATCCACGTGACAGGAAGCGTGACACTACTGCTGCAGCTCGGGAGGAAAGCGCACGTGCATGCCCCCACTCGAGACGAGGCCTGACTCCCCTGGGGAGACTCAGAAGCACCCCAAGATCCATGGCAACACTGGAGAGGAATCCTCAGGTTCCGGCCCCGACTCCACACAAGGACTGAGGCCCCGGCATGGACGGGAGATGAATCCCGAGAGGTCCCCTAGCAACTCGCATGGGGACTGGCCTTTCCTGAGGCCACCAGAGCGGGTCCCTGAGGTCCCGGTCGTAACTCGAGAAGACCTGCCGCAACTCGAGAAAATCCAGGAGGTTCTCCCCTCCAGGCGAGATGAGGCCCATTTCCGCTGAGGCGTCTCGAGGCTGATCACACCTCACCTCTGGAACTTCGAAAGAGTCCTTCACACCCTTGGTGCAAATCAAGAAGTTCCCCGACCTAGCCGTCTCCACTCGAGAGGAATCACGAGGGTCCCGCCCACATCCAGAGGAGCCCCGTTTCCGCCTCGTAGCTCGAGATGAGGGATCCTTTCCCTGCTTCGTCGGGAAAGAGTTCCCGGCGTTCCCGTCGCATCTCAAGAGGAGGCCCTCTCAACAGGAACGGCGAGAGGAACTCCAGGGTCGTGCCACCATTCCAAGAGTCCCCCAGATGTCTCAGTCCATTCCAGAGGAACCTCTTTTCCCTTCAGCGGCTCGTCTTTCACGCCGAGGATCGACTCACACCAAGGTGGCACGTGGCACAGCCCTGTGGGAAAGCCTCGTGGGAAAGCCTCGAGGGACAGCCTCGAGGGAAAGCCACAGATCCCTTGATCCACGTGAGAGGAAGCGTGACACTACTGCTGCAGCTCGGGAGGAAAGCGCACGTGCATGCCCCCACTCGAGACGAGGCCTGACTCCCCTGGGGAGACTCAGAAGCACCCCAAGATCCATGGCAACACTGGAGAGGAATCCTCAGGTTCCGGCCCCGACTCCACACAAGGACTGAGGCCCCGGCATGGACGGGAGATGAATCCCGAGAGGTCCCCTAGCAACTCGCATGGGGACTGGCCTTTCCTGAGGCCACCAGAGCGGGTCCCTGAGGTCCCCGTCGTAACTCGAGAAGACCTGCCGCAACTGGAGAAAATCCAGGAGGTTCTCCCCTCCAGGCGAGATGAGGCCCATTTCCGCTGAGGCGTCTCGAGGCTGATCACACCTCACCTCTGGAACTTCGAAAGGGTCCTTCACACCCTTGGTGCAAATCAAGAAGTTCCCCGACATACCCGTCTCCACTCGAGAGGAATCACGAGGGTCCCGCCCACATCCAGAGGAGCCCCGTTTCCGCCTCGTAGCTCGAGATGAGGGATCCTTTCCCTGCTTCGTCGGGAAAGAGTTCCCGGCGTTCCCGTCGCATCTCAAGAGGAGGCCCTCTCAACAGGAACGGCGAGAGGAACTCCAGGGTCGTGCCACCATTCCAAGAGTCCCCCAGATGTCTCAGTGCATTCCAGAGGAACCTCTTTTCCCTTCACCGGCTCGTCTTTCTCGCCGAGGATCGACTCACACCAAGGTGGCACGTGGCACAGCCCTGTGGGAAAGCCTCTTGGGAAAGCCTTGAGGGACAGCCTCGAGGGAAAGCCACAGATCCCTTGATCCACGTGACAGGAAGGGTGACACTACTGCTGCAGCTCGGGAGGAAAGCGCACGTGCATGCCCCCACTCGAGACGAGGCCTGACTCCCCTGGGGAGACTCAGAAGCACCCCAAGATCCATGGCAACACTGGAGAGGAATCCTCAGGTTCCGGCCCCGACTCCACACAAGGACTGAGGCCCCGGCATGGACAGGAGAGGAATCCCGAGAGGTCCCCTAGCAACTCGCATGGGGACTGGCCTTTCCTGAGGCCACCAGAGCGGGTCCCTGTGGTCCCCGTCGTAACTCGAAAAGACCTGCCGCAACTCGAGAAAATCCAGGAGGTTCTCCCCTCCAGGCGAGATGAGGCCCATTTCCGCTGAGGCGTCTCGAGGCTGATCACACCTCACCTCTGTAACTTCGAAAGGGTCCTTCACACCCTTGGTGCAAATCAAGAAGTTCCCCGACCTAGCCGTCTCCACTCGAGAGGAATCACGAGGGTCCCGCCCACATCCAGAGGAGCCCCGTTTCCGCCTCGTAGCTCGAGATGAGGGATCCTTTCCCTGCTTCGTCGGGAAAGAGTTCCCGGCCTTCCCGTCGCATCTCAAGAAGAGGCCCTCTCAACAGGAACGGCGAGAGGAACTCCAGGGTCGAGCCAACATTCCAAGAGTCCCCCAGATGTCTCAGTCCATTCCAGAGGAACCTCTTTTCCCTTCACCGGCTCGTCTTTCACGCCGAGGATCGACTCACACCAAGGTGGCACGTGGCACAGCCCTGTGGGAAAGCCTCGTGGGAAAGCCTCGAGGGACAGCCTCGAGGGAAAGCCACAGATCCCTTGATCCACGTGACAGGAAGCGTGACACTACTGCTGCAGCGCGGGAGGAAAGCGCACGTGCATGCCCCCACTCGAGACGAGGCCTGACTCCCCTGGGGAGACTCAGAAGCACCCCAAGATCCATGGCAACACTGGAGAGGAATCCTCAGGTTCCGACCCGACTCCACACAAGGACTGAGGCCCCGGCATGGACGGGAGAGGAATCCCGAGAGGTCCCCTAGCAACTCGCATGGGGACTGGCCTTTCCTGAGGCCACCAGAGCGGGTCCCTGAGGTCCCCGTCGTAACTCGAGAAGACCTGCCGCAACTCGAGAAAATCCAGGAGGTTCTCCCCTCCAGGCGAGATGAGGCCCTTTTCCGCTGAGGCGTCTCGAGGCTGATCACACCTCACCTCTGGATCTTCGAAAGGGTCCTTCACAACCTTGGTGCAAATCAAGAAGTTCCCCGACCTAGCCGTCTCCACTCGAGAGGAATCACGAGGGTCCCGCCCACATCCAGAGGAGCCCCGTTTCCGCCTCGTAGCTCGAGATGAGGGATCCTTTCCCTGCTTCGTCGGGAAAGAGTTCCCGGCCTTCCCGTCGCATCTCAAGAGGAGGCCCTCTCAACAGGAACGGCGAGAGGAACTCCAGGGTCATGCCACCATTCCAAGAGTCCCCCAGATGTCTCAGTCCATTCCAGAGGAACCTCTTTTCCCTTCACCGGCTCGTCTTTCACGCCGAGGATCGACTCACACCAAGGTGGCACGTGGCACAGCCCTGTGGGAAAGCCTCGTGGGAAAGCCTCGAGGGACAGCCTCGAGGGAAAGCCACAGATCCCTTGATCCACGTGACAGGAAGCGTGACACTACTGCTGCAGCTCGGGAGGAAAGCGCACGTGCATGCCCCACTCGAGACGAGGCCTGACTCCCCTGGGGAGACTCAGAAGCACCCCAAGATCCATGGCAACACTGGAGAGGAATCCTCAGGTTCCGGCCCCGACTCCACACAAGGACTGAGGCCCCGGCATGGACGGGAGAGGAATCCCGAGAGGTCCCCTAGCAACTCGCATGGGGACTGGCCTTTCCTGAGGCCACCAGAGCGGGTCCCTGTGGTCCCCGTCGTAACTCGAGAAGACCTGCCGCAACTCGAGAAAATCCAGGAGGTTCTCCCCTCCAGGCGAGATGAGGCCCATTTCCGCTGAGGCGTCTCGAGGCTTATCACACCTCCCCTCTGGAACTTCGAAAGGGTCCTTCACACCCTTGGTGCAAATCAAGAAGTTCCCCGACATACCCGTCTCCACTCGAGAGGAATCACGAGGGTCCCGCCCACATCCAGAGGAGCCCCGTTTCCGCCTCGTAGCTCGAGATGAGGGATCCTTTCCCTGCTTCGTCGGGAAAGAGTTCCCGGCGTTCCCGTCGCATCTCAAGAGGAGGCCCTCTCAACAGGAACGGCGAGAGGAACTCCAGGGTCGTGCCACCATTCCAAGAGTCCCCCAGATGTCTCAGTGCATTCCAGAGGAACCTCTTTTCCCTTCACCGGCTCGTCTTTCACTCCGAGGATCGACTCACACCAAGGTGGCACGTGGCACAGACCTGTGGGAAAGCCTCGTGGGAAAGCCTCGAGGGACAGCCTCGAGGGAAAGCCACAGATCCCTTGATCCACGTGACAGGAAGCGTGACACTACTGCTGCAGCTCGGGAGGAAAGCGCACGTGCATGCCCCCACTCGAGACGAGGCCTGACTCCCCTGGGGAGACTCAGAAGCACCCCAAGATCCATGGCAACACTGGAGAGGAATCCTCAGGTTCCGGCCCCGACTCCACACAAGGACTGAGGCCCCGGCATGGACGGGAGAGGAATCCCGAGAGGTCCCCTAGCAACTCGCATGGGGACTGGCCTTTCCTGAGGCCACCAGAGCGGGTCCCTGTGGTCCCCGTCGTAACTCGAGAAGACCTGCCGCAACTCGAGAAAATCCAGGAGGTTCTCCCCTCCAGGCGAGATGAGGCCCATTTCCGCTGAGGCGTCTCGAGGCTGATCACACCTCACCTCTGGATCTTCGAAAGGGTCCTTCACACCCTTGGTGCAAATCAAGAAGTTCCCCGACCTAGCCGTCTCCACTCGAGAGGAATCACGAGTGTCCCGCCCACATCCAGAGGAGCCCCGTTTCCGCCTCGTAGCTCGAGATGAGGGATCCTTTCCCTGCTTCGTCGGGAAAGAGTTCCCGGCGTTCCCGTCGCATCTCAAGAGGATGCCCTCACAACAGGAATGGTGAGAGTAACTCCAGGGTCGTGCCACAATTCCAAGAGTCCCCCAGATGTCTCAGTCCATTCCAGAGGAACCTCTTTTCCCTTCACCAGCTCGTCTTTCACGCCGAGGATCGACTCACACCAAGGTGGCACGTGGCACGGCCCTGTGGGAAAGCCTCGTGGGAAAGCCTCGAGGGACAGCCTCGAGGGAAAGCCACAGATCCCTTGATCCACGTGACAGGAAGCGTGACACTACTGCTGCAGCGCGGGAGGAAAGCGCACGTGCATGCCCCCACTCGAGACGAGGCCTGACTCCCCTGGGGAGACTCAGAAGCACCCCAAGATCCATGGCAACACTGAAGAGGAATCCTCAGGTTCCGGCCCCGACTCCACACAAGGACTGAGGCCCCGGCATGGACGGGAGAGGAATCCCGAGAGGTCCCCTAGCAACTCGCATGGGGACTGGCCTTTCCTGAGGCCACCAGAGCGGGTCCCTGAGGTCCCCGTCGTAACTCGAGAAGACCTACCGCAACTGGAGAAAATCCAGGAGGTTCTCCCCTCCAGGCGAGATGAGGCCCATTTCCGCTGAGGCGTCTCGAGGCTGATCACACCTCACCTCTGGAACTTCGAAAGGGTCCTTCACACCCTTGGTGCAAATCAAGAAGTTCCCCGACATACCCGTCTCCACTCGAGAGGAATCACGAGGGTCCCGCCCACATCCAGAGGAGCCCCGTTTCCGCCTCGTAGCTCGAGATGAGGGATCCTTTCCCTGCTTCGTCGGGAAAGAGTTCCCGGCGTTCCCGTCGCATCTCAAGAGGAGGCCCTCTCTACAGGAGCGGCGAGAGGAACTCCAGGGTCGTGCCACCATTCCAAGAGTCCCCCAGATGTCTCAGTCCATTCCAGAGGAACCTCTTTTCCCTTCACCGGCTCGTCTTTCACGCCGAGGATCGACTCACACCAAGGTGGCACGTGGCACAGCCCTGTGGGAAAGCCTCGTGGGAAAGCCTCGAGGGACAGCCTCGAGGGAAAGCCACAGATCCCTTGATCCACGTGACAGGAAGCGTGACACTACTGCTGCAGCGCGGGAGGAAAGCGCACGTGCATGCCCCCACTCGAGACGAGGCCTGACTCCCCTGGGGAGACTCAGAAGCACCCCAAGATCCATGGCAACACTGGAGAGGAATCCTCAGGTTCCGACCCGACTCCACACAAGGACTGAGGCCCCGGCACGGACGGGAGAGGAATCTCGAGAGGTCCCCTAGCAACTCGCATGGGGACTGGCCTTTCCTGAGGCCACCAGAGCGGGTCCCTGAGGTCCCCGTCGTAACTCGAGAAGACCTTCCGCAACTCGAGAAAATCCAGGAGGTTCTCCCCTCCAGGCGAGATGAGGCCCTTTTCCGCTGAGGCGTCTCGAGGCTGATCACACCTCACCTCTGGAACTTCGAAAGGGTCCTTCACAACCTTGGTGCAAATCAAGAAGTTCCCCGACATGCCCGTCTCCACTCGAGAGGAATCACGAGGGTCCCGCCCACATCCAGAGGAGCCCCGTTTCCGCCTCGTAGCTCGAGATGAGGGATCCTTTCCCTGCTTCGTCGGGAAAGAGTTCCCGGCCTTCCCGTCGCATCTCAAGAGGAGGCCCTCTCAACAGGAACGGCGAGAGGAACTCCAGGGTCCTGCCACCATTCCAAGAGTCCCCCAGATGTCTCAGTCCATTCCAGAGGAACCTCTTTTCCCTTCACCGGATCGTCTTTCACGCCGAGGATCGACTCACACCAAGGTGGCACGTGGCACAGCCCTGTGGGAAAGCCTCGTGGGAAAGCCTCGAGGGACAGCCTCGAGGGAAAGCCACAGATCCCTTGATCCACGTGACAGGAAGCGTGACACTACTGCTGCAGCTCGGGAGGAAAGCGCACGTGCATGCCCCCACTCGAGACGAGGCCTGACTCCCCTGGGGAGACTCAGAAGCACCCCAAGATCCATGGCAACACTGGAGAGGAATCCTCAGGTTCCGGCCCCGACTCCACACAAGGACTGAGGCCCCGGCATGGACGGGAGATGAATCCCGAGAGGTCCCCTAGCAACTCGCATGGGGACTGGCCTTTCCTGAGGCCACCAGAGCGGGTCCCTGAGGTCCCGGTCGTAACTCGAGAAGACCTGCCGCAACTCGAGAAAATCCAGGAGGTTCTCCCCTCCAGGCGAGATGAGGCCCATTTCCGCTGAGGCGTCTCGAGGCTGATCACACCTCACCTCTGGAACTTCGAAAGAGTCCTTCACACCCTTGGTGCAAATCAAGAAGTTCCCCGACCTAGCCGTCTCCACTCGAGAGGAATCACGAGGGTCCCG
Organism: Budorcas taxicolor; assembly: GCF_023091745.1. Lineage (NCBI taxonomy): Eukaryota > Metazoa > Chordata > Mammalia > Artiodactyla > Bovidae > Budorcas > Budorcas taxicolor. The sequence goes on from NW_026291506.1 coordinate 213,364, forward strand.
CCCACATCCAGAGGAGCCCCGTTTCCGCCTCGTAGCTCGAGATGAGGGATCCTTTCCCTGCTTCGTCGGGAAAGAGTTCCCGGCGTTCCCGTCGCATCTCAAGAGGAGGCCCTCTCAACAGGAACGGCGAGAGGAACTCCAGGGTCGTGCCAGCATTCCAAGAGTCCCCCAGATGTCTCAGTCCATTCCAGAGGAACCTCTTTTCCCTTCAGCGGCTCGTCTTTCACGCCGAGGATCGACTCACACCAAGGTGGCACGTGGCACAGCCCTGTGGGAAAGCCTCGTGGGAAAGCCTCGAGGGACAGCCTCGAGGGAAAGCCACAGATCCCTTGATCCACGTGAGAGGAAGCGTGACACTACTGCTGCAGCTCGGGAGGAAAGCGCACGTGCATGCCCCCACTCGAGACGAGGCCTGACTCCCCTGGGGAGACTCAGAAGCACCCCAAGATCCATGGCAACACTGGAGAGGAATCCTCAGGTTCCGGCCCCGACTCCACACAAGGACTGAGGCCCCGGCATGGACGGGAGATGAATCCCGAGAGGTCCCCTAGAAACTCGCATGGGGACTGGCCTTTCCTGAGGCCACCAGAGCGGGTCCCTGAGGTCCCCGTCGTAACTCGAGAAGACCTGCCGCAACTGGAGAAAATCCAGGAGGTTCTCCCCTCCAGGCGAGATGAGGCCCATTTCCGCTGAGGCGTCTCGAGGCTGATCACACCTCACCTCTGGAACTTCGAAAGGGTCCTTCACACCCTTGGTGCAAATCAAGAAGTTCCCCGACATACCCGTCTCCACTCGAGAGGAATCACGAGGGTCCCGCCCACATCCAGAGGAGCCCCGTTTCCGCCTCGTAGCTCGAGATGAGGGATCCTTTCCCTGCTTCGTCGGGAAAGAGTTCCCGGCGTTCCCGTCGCATCTCAAGAGGAGGCCCTCTCAACAGGAACGGCGAGAGGAACTCCAGGGTCGTGCCACCATTCCAAGAGTCCCCCAGATGTCTCAGTGCATTCCAGAGGAACCTCTTTTCCCTTCACCGGCTCGTCTTTCACGCCGAGGATCGACTCACACCAAGGTGGCACGTGGCACAGCCCTGTGGGAAAGCCTCTTGGGAAAGCCTTGAGGGACAGCCTCGAGGGAAAGCCACAGATCCCTTGATCCACGTGACAGGAAGGGTGACACTACTGCTGCAGCTCGGGAGGAAAGCGCACGTGCATGCCCCCACTCGAGACGAGGCCTGACTCCCCTGGGGAGACTCAGAAGCACCCCAAGATCCATGGCAACACTGGAGAGGAATCCTCAGGTTCCGGCCCCGACTCCACACAAGGACTGAGGCCCCGGCATGGACAGGAGAGGAATCCCGAGAGGTCCCCTAGCAACTCGCATGGGGACTGGCCTTTCCTGAGGCCACCAGAGCGGGTCCCTGTGGTCCCCGTCGTAACTCGAAAAGACCTGCCGCAACTCGAGAAAATCCAGGAGGTTCTCCCCTCCAGGCGAGATGAGGCCCATTTCCGCTGAGGCGTCTCGAGGCTGATCACACCTCACCTCTGTAACTTCGAAAGGGTCCTTCACACCCTTGGTGCAAATCAAGAAGTTCCCCGACCTAGCCGTCTCCACTCGAGAGGAATCACGAGGGTCCCGCCCACATCCAGAGGAGCCCCGTTTCCGCCTCGTAGCTCGAGATGAGGGATCCTTTCCCTGCTTCGTCGGGAAAGAGTTCCCGGCCTTCCCGTCGCATCTCAAGAAGAGGCCCTCTCAACAGGAACGGCGAGAGGAACTCCAGGGTCGAGCCAACATTCCAAGAGTCCCCCAGATGTCTCAGTCCATTCCAGAGGAACCTCTTTTCCCTTCACCGGCTCGTCTTTCACGCCGAGGATCGACTCACACCAAGGTGGCACGTGGCACAGCCCTGTGGGAAAGCCTCGTGGGAAAGCCTCGAGGGACAGCCTCGAGGGAAAGCCACAGATCCCTTGATCCACGTGACAGGAAGCGTGACACTACTGCTGCAGCGCGGGAGGAAAGCGCACGTGCATGCCCCCACTCGAGACGAGGCCTGACTCCCCTGGGGAGACTCAGAAGCACCCCAAGATCCATGGCAACACTGGAGAGGAATCCTCAGGTTCCGACCCGACTCCACACAAGGACTGAGGCCCCGGCATGGACGAGAGAGGAATCCCGAGAGGTCCCCTAGCAACTCGCATGGGGACTGGCCTTTCCTGAGGCCACCAGAGCGGGTCCCTGAGGTCCCCGTCGTAACTCGAGAAGACCTGCCGCAACTCGAGAAAATCCAGGAGGTTCTCCCCTCCAGGCGAGATGAGGCCCTTTTCCGCTGAGGCGTCTCGAGGCTGATCACACCTCACCTCTGGATCTTCGAAAGGGTCCTTCACAACCTTGGTGCAAATCAAGAAGTTCCCCGACCTAGCCGTCTCCACTCGAGAGGAATCACGAGGGTCCCGCCCACATCCAGAGGAGCCCCGTTTCCGCCTCGTAGCTCGAGATGAGGGATCCTTTCCCTGCTTCGTCGGGAAAGAGTTCCCGGCCTTCCCGTCGCATCTCAAGAGGAGGCCCTCTCAACAGGAACGGCGAGAGGAACTCCAGGGTCATGCCACCATTCCAAGAGTCCCCCAGATGTCTCAGTCCATTCCAGAGGAACCTCTTTTCCCTTCACCGGCTCGTCTTTCACGCCGAGGATCGACTCACACCAAGGTGGCACGTGGCACAGCCCTGTGGGAAAGCCTCGTGGGAAAGCCTCGAGGGACAGCCTCGAGGGAAAGCCACAGATCCCTTGATCCACGTGACAGGAAGCGTGACACTACTGCTGCAGCTCGGGAGGAAAGCGCACGTGCATGCCCCACTCGAGACGAGGCCTGACTCCCCTGGGGAGACTCAGAAGCACCCCAAGATCCATGGCAACACTGGAGAGGAATCCTCAGGTTCCGGCCCCGACTCCACACAAGGACTGAGGCCCCGGCATGGACGGGAGAGGAATCCCGAGAGGTCCCCTAGCAACTCGCATGGGGACTGGCCTTTCCTGAGGCCACCAGAGCGGGTCCCTGTGGTCCCCGTCGTAACTCGAGAAGACCTGCCGCAACTCGAGAAAATCCAGGAGGTTCTCCCCTCCAGGCGAGATGAGGCCCATTTCCGCTGAGGCGTCTCGAGGCTTATCACACCTCCCCTCTGGAACTTCGAAAGGGTCCTTCACACCCTTGGTGCAAATCAAGAAGTTCCCCGACATACCCGTCTCCACTCGAGAGGAATCACGAGGGTCCCGCCCACATCCAGAGGAGCCCCGTTTCCGCCTCGTAGCTCGAGATGAGGGATCCTTTCCCTGCTTCGTCGGGAAAGAGTTCCCGGCGTTCCCGTCGCATCTCAAGAGGAGGCCCTCTCAACAGGAACGGCGAGAGGAACTCCAGGGTCGTGCCACCATTCCAAGAGTCCCCCAGATGTCTCAGTGCATTCCAGAGGAACCTCTTTTCCCTTCACCGGCTCGTCTTTCACGCCGAGGATCGACTCACACCAAGGTGGCACGTGGCACAGACCTGTGGGAAAGCCTCGTGGGAAAGCCTCGAGGGACAGCCTCGAGGGAAAGCCACAGATCCCTTGATCCACGTGACAGGAAGCGTGACACTACTGCTGCAGCTCGGGAGGAAAGCGCACGTGCATGCCCCCACTCGAGACGAGGCCTGACTCCCCTGGGGAGACTCAGAAGCACCCCAAGATCCATGGCAACACTGGAGAGGAATCCTCAGGTTCCGGCCCCGACTCCACACAAGGACTGAGGCCCCGGCATGGACGGGAGAGGAATCCCGAGAGGTCCCCTAGCAACTCGCATGGGGACTGGCCTTTCCTGAGGCCACCAGAGCGGGTCCCTGTGGTCCCCGTCGTAACTCGAGAAGACCTGCCGCAACTCGAGAAAATCCAGGAGGTTCTCCCCTCCAGGCGAGATGAGGCCCATTTCCGCTGAGGCGTCTCGAGGCTGATCACACCTCACCTCTGGATCTTCGAAAGGGTCCTTCACACCCTTGGTGCAAATCAAGAAGTTCCCCGACCTAGCCGTCTCCACTCGAGAGGAATCACGAGGGTCCCGCCCACATCCAGAGGAGCCCCGTTTCCGCCTCGTAGCTCGAGATGAGGGATCCTTTCCCTGCTTCGTCGGGAAAGAGTTCCCGGCGTTCCCGTCGCATCTCAAGAGGATGCCCTCACAACAGGAATGGCGAGAGGAACTCCAGGGTCGTGCCACAATTCCAAGAGTCCCCCAGATGTCTCAGTCCATTCCAGAGGAACCTCTTTTCCCTTCACCAGCTCGTCTTTCACGCCGAGGATCGACTCACACCAAGGTGGCACGTGGCACAGCCCTGTGGGAAAGCCTCGTGGGAAAGCCTCGAGGGACAGCCTCGAGGGAAAGCCACAGATCCCTTGATCCACCTGACAGGAAGCGTGACACTACTGCTGCAGCGCGGGAGGAAAGCGCACGTGCATGCCCCCACTCGAGACGAGGCCTGACTCCCCTGGGGAGACTCAGAAGCACCCCAAGATCCATGGCAACACTGAAGAGGAATCCTCAGGTTCCGGCCCCGACTCCACACAAGGACTGAGGCCCCGGCATGGACGGGAGAGGAATCCCGAGAGGTCCCCTAGCAACTCGCATGGGGACTGGCCTTTCCTGAGGCCACCAGAGCGGGTCCCTGAGGTCCCCGTCGTAACTCGAGAAGACCTACCGCAACTGGAGAAAATCCAGGAGGTTCTCCCCTCCAGGCGAGATGAGGCCCATTTCCGCTGAGGCGTCTCGAGGCTGATCACACCTCACCTCTGGAACTTCGAAAGGGTCCTTCACACCCTTGGTGCAAATCAAGAAGTTCCCCGACATACCCGTCTCCACTCGAGAGGAATCACGAGGGTCCCGCCCACATCCAGAGGAGCCCCGTTTCCGCCTCGTAGCTCGAGATGAGGGATCCTTTCCCTGCTTCGTCGGGAAAGAGTTCCCGGCGTTCCCGTCGCATCTCAAGAGGAGGCCCTCTCTACAGGAGCGGCGAGAGGAACTCCAGGGTCGTGCCACCATTCCAAGAGTCCCCCAGATGTCTCAGTCCATTCCAGAGGAACCTCTTTTCCCTTCACCGGCTCGTCTTTCACGCCGAGGATCGACTCACACCAAGGTGGCACGTGGCACAGCCCTGTGGGAAAGCCTCGTGGGAAAGCCTCGAGGGACAGCCTCGAGGGAAAGCCACAGATCCCTTGATCCACGTGACAGGAAGCGTGACACTACTGCTGCAGCGCGGGAGGAAAGCGCACGTGCATGCCCCCACTCGAGACGAGGCCTGACTCCCCTGGGGAGACTCAGAAGCACCCCAAGATCCATGGCAACACTGGAGAGGAATCCTCAGGTTCCGACCCGACTCCACACAAGGACTGAGGCCCCGGCATGGACGGGAGAGGAATCTCGAGAGGTCCCCTAGCAACTCGCATGGGGACTGGCCTTTCCTGAGGCCACCAGAGCGGGTCCCTGAGGTCCCCGTCGTAACTCGAGAAGACCTTCCGCAACTCGAGAAAATCCAGGAGGTTCTCCCCTCCAGGCGAGATGAGGCCCTTTTCCGCTGAGGCGTCTCGAGGCTGATCACACCTCACCTCTGGAACTTCGAAAGGGTCCTTCACAACCTTGGTGCAAATCAAGAAGTTCCCCGACATGCCCGTCTCCACTCGAGAGGAATCACGAGGGTCCCGCCCACATCCAGAGGAGCCCCGTTTCCGCCTCGTAGCTCGAGATGAGGGATCCTTTCCCTGCTTCGTCGGGAAAGAGTTCCCGGCCTTCCCGTCGCATCTCAAGAGGAGGCCCTCTCAACAGGAACGGCGAGAGGAACTCCAGGGTCCTGCCACCATTCCAAGAGTCCCCCAGATGTCTCAGTCCATTCCAGAGGAACCTCTTTTCCCTTCACCGGATCGTCTTTCACGCCGAGGATCGACTCACACCAAGGTGGCACGTGGCACAGCCCTGTGGGAAAGCCTCGTGGGAAAGCCTCGAGGGACAGCCTCGAGGGAAAGCCACAGATCCCTTGATCCACGTGACAGGAAGCGTGACACTACTGCTGCAGCTCGGGAGGAAAGCGCACGTGCATGCCCCACTCGAGACGAGGCCTGACTCCCCTGGGGAGACTCAGAAGCACCCCAAGATCCATGGCAACACTGGAGAGGAATCCTCAGGTTCCGGCCCCGACTCCACACAAGGACTGAGGCCCCGGCATGGACGGGAGAGGAATCCCGAGAGGTCCCCTAGCAACTCGCATGGGGACTGGCCTTTCCTGAGGCCACCAGAGCGGGTCCCTGTGGTCCCCGTCTTAACTCGAGAAGACCTGCCGCAACTCGAGAAAATCCAGGAGGTTCTCCCCTCCAGGCGAGATGAGGCCCATTTCCGCTGAGGCGTCTCGAGGCTGATCACACCTCCCCTCTGGAACTTCGAAAGGGTCCTTCACACCCTTGGTGCAAATCAAGAAGTTCCCCGACATACCCGTCTCCACTCGAGAGGAATCACGAGGGTCCCGCCCACATCCAGAGGAGCCCCGTTTCCGCCTCGTAGCTCGAGATGAGGGATCCTTTCCCTGCTTCGTCGGGAAAGAGTTCCCGGCGTTCCCGTCGCATCTCAAGAGGAGGCCCTCTCAACAGGAACGGCGAGAGGAACTCCAGGGTCGTGCCACCATTCCAAGAGTCCCCCAGATGTCTCAGTGCATTCCAGAGGAACCTCTTTTCCCTTCACCGGCTCGTCTTTCACGCCGAGGATCGACTCACACCAAGGTGGCACGTGGCACAGCCCTGTGGGAAAGCCTCGTGGGAAAGCCTCGAGGGACAGCCTCGAGGGAAAGCCACAGATCCCTTGATCCACGTGACAGGAAGCGTGACACTACTGCTGCAGCTCGGGAGGAAAGCGCACGTGCATGCCCCCACTCGAGACGAGGCCTGACTCCCCTGGGGAGACTCAGAAGCACCCCAAGATCCATGGCAACACTGGAGAGGAATCCTCAGGTTCCGGCCCCGACTCCACACAAGGACTGAGGCCCCGGCATGGACGGGAGAGGAATCCCGAGAGGTCCCCTAGCAACTCGCATGGGGACTGGCCTTTCCTGAGGCCACCAGAGCGGGTCCCTGAGGTCCCCGTCGTAACTCGAGAAGACCTACCGCAACTGGAGAAAATCCAGGAGGTTCTCCCCTCCAGGCGAGATGAGGCCCATTTCCGCTGAGGCGTCTCGAGGCTGATCACACCTCACCTCTGGAACTTCGAAAGGGTCCTTCACACCCTTGGTGCAAATCAAGAAGTTCCCCGACATGCCCGTCTCCACTCGAGAGGAATCACGAGGGTCCCGCCCACATCCAGAGGAGCCCCGTTTCCGCCTCGTAGCTCGAGATGAGGGATCCTTTCCCTGCTTCGTCGGGAAAGAGTTCCCGGCCTTCCCGTCGCATCTCAAGAGGAGGCCCTCTCAACAGGAACGGCGAGAGGAACTCCAGGGTCCTGCCACCATTCCAAGAGTCCCCCAGATGTCTCAGTCCATTCCAGAGGAACCTCTTTTCCCTTCACCGGATCGTCTTTCACGCCGAGGATCGACTCACACCAAGGTGGCACGTGGCACAGCCCTGTGGGAAAGCCTCGTGGGAAAGCCTCGAGGGACAGCCTCGAGGGAAAGCCACAGATCCCTTGATCCACGTGACAGGAAGCGTGACACTACTGCTGCAGCTCGGGAGGAAAGCGCACGTGCATGCCCCACTCGAGACGAGGCCTGACTCCCCTGGGGAGACTCAGAAGCACCCCAAGATCCATGGCAACACTGGAGAGGAATCCTCAGGTTCCGGCCCCGACTCCACACAAGGACTGAGGCCCCGGCATGGACGGGAGAGGAATCCCGAGAGGTCCCCTAGCAACTCGCATGGGGACTGGCCTTTCCTGAGGCCACCAGAGCGGGTCCCTGTGGTCCCCGTCTTAACTCGAGAAGACCTGCCGCAACTCGAGAAAATCCAGGAGGTTCTCCCCTCCAGGCGAGATGAGGCCCATTTCCGCTGAGGCGTCTCGAGGCTGATCACACCTCCCCTCTGGAACTTCGAAAGGGTCCTTCACACCCTTGGTGCAAATCAAGAAGTTCCCCGACATACCCGTCTCCACTCGAGAGGAATCACGAGGGTCCCGCCCACATCCAGAGGAGCCCCGTTTCCGCCTCGTAGCTCGAGATGAGGGATCCTTTCCCTGCTTCGTCGGGAAAGAGTTCCCGGCGTTCCCGTCGCATCTCAAGAGGAGGCCCTCTCAACAGGAACGGCGAGAGGAACTCCAGGGTCGTGCCACCATTCCAAGAGTCCCCCAGATGTCTCAGTGCATTCCAGAGGAACCTCTTTTCCCTTCACCGGCTCGTCTTTCACGCCGAGGATCGACTCACACCAAGGTGGCACGTGGCACAGCCCTGTGGGAAAGCCTCGTGGGAAAGCCTCGAGGGACAGCCTCGAGGGAAAGCCACAGATCCCTTGATCCACGTGACAGGAAGCGTGACACTACTGCTGCAGCTCGGGAGGAAAGCGCACGTGCATGCCCCCACTCGAGACGAGGCCTGACTCCCCTGGGGAGACTCAGAAGCACCCCAAGATCCATGGCAACACTGGAGAGGAATCCTCAGGTTCCGGCCCCGACTCCACACAAGGACTGAGGCCCCGGCATGGACGGGAGAGGAATCCCGAGAGGTCCCCTAGCAACTCGCATGGGGACTGGCCTTTCCTGAGGCCACCAGAGCGGGTCCCTGAGGTCCCCGTCGTAACTCGAGAAGACCTACCGCAACTGGAGAAAATCCAGGAGGTTCTCCCCTCCAGGCGAGATGAGGCCCATTTCCGCTGAGGCGTCTCGAGGCTGATCACACCTCACCTCTGGAACTTCGAAAGGGTCCTTCACACCCTTGGTGCAAATCAAGAAGTTCCCCGACATACCCGTCTCCACTCGAGAGGAATCACGAGGGTCCCGCCCACATCCAGAGGAGCCCCGTTTCCGCCTCGTAGCTCGAGATGAGGGATCCTTTCCCTGCTTCGTCGGGAAAGAGTTCCCGGCCTTCCCGTCGCATCTCAAGAGGAGGCCCTCTCAACAGGAACGGCGAGAGGAACTCCAGGGTCGTGCCACAATTCCAAGAGTCCCCCAGATGTCTCAGTCCATTCCAGAGGAACCTCTTTTCCCTTCACCGGCTCGTCTTTCACGCCGAGGATCGACTCACACCAAGGTGGCACGTGGCACAGCCCTGTGGGAAAGCCTCGTGGGAAAGCCTCGAGGGACAGCCTCGAGGGAAAGCCACAGATCCCTTGATCCACGTGACAGGAAGCGTGACAATACTGCTGCAGCGCGGGAGGAAAGCGCACGTGCATGCCCCCACTCGAGACGAGGCCTGACTCCCCTGGGGAGACTCAGAAGCACCCCAAGATCCATGGCAACACTGGAGAGGAATCCTCAGGTTCCGGCCCCGACTCCACACAAGGACTGAGGCCCCGGCATGGACGGGAGAGGAATCCCGAGAGGTCCCCTAGCAACTCGCATGGGGACTGGCCTTTCCTGAGGCCACCAGAGCGGGACCCTGTGGTCCCCGTCGTAACTCGAGAAGACCTGCCGCAACTCGAGAAAATCCAGGAGGTTCTCCCCTCCAGGCGAGATGAGGCCCATTTCCGCTGAGGCGTCTCGAGGCTGATCACACCTCACCTCTGGAACTTCGAAAGGGTCCTTCACACCCTTGGTGCAAATCAAGAAGTTCCCCGACCTAGCCGTCTCCACTCGAGAGGAATCACGAGGGTCCCGCCCACATCCAGAGGAGCCCCGTTTCCGCCTCGTAGCTCGAGATGAGGGATCCTTTCCCTGCTTCGTCGGGAAAGAGTTCCCGGCGTTCCCGTCGCATCTCAAGAGGATGCCCTCACAACAGGAATGGCGAGAGGAACTCCAGGGTCGTGCCACCATTCCAAGAGTCCCCCAGATGTCTCAGTCCATTCCAGAGGAACCTCTTTTCCCTTCACCAGCTCGTCTTTCACGCCGAGGATCGACTCACACCAAGGTGGCACGTGGCACAGCCCTGTGGGAAAGCCTCGTGGGAAAGCCTCGAGGGACAGCCTCGAGGGAAAGCCACAAATCCCTTGATCCACGTGACAGGAAGCGTGACACTACTGCTGCAGCTCGGGAGGAAAGCGCACGTGCATGCCCCCACTCGAGACGAGGCCTGACTCCCCTGGGGAGACTCAGAAGCACCCCAAGATCCATGGCAACACTGAAGAGGAATCCTCAGGTTCCGGCCCCGACTCCACACAAGGACTGAGGCCCCGGCATGGACGGGAGAGGAATCCCGAGAGGTCCCCTAGCAACTCGCATGGGGACTGGCCTTTCCTGAGGCCACCAGAGCGGGTCCCTGAGGTCCCCGTCGTAACTCGAGAAGACCTACCGCAACTGGAGAAAATCCAGGAGGTTCTCCCCTCCAGGCGAGATGAGGCCCATTTCCGCTGAGGCGTCTCGAGGCTGATCACACCTCACCTCTGGAACTTCGAAAGGGTCCTTCACACCCTTGGTGCAAATCAAGAAGTTCCCCGACATACCCGTCTCCACTCGAGAGGAATCACGAGGGTCCCGCCCACATCCAGAGGAGCCCCGTTTCCGCTTCGTAGCTCGAGATGAGGGATCCTTTCCCTGCTTCGTCGGGAAAGAGTTCCCGGCCTTCCCGTCGCATCTCAAGAGGAGGCCCTCTCAACAGGAACGGCGAGAGGAACTCCAGGGTCGTGCCACAATTCCAAGAGTCCCCCAGATGTCTCAGTCCATTCCAGAGGAACCTCTTTTCCCTTCACCGGCTCGTCTTTCACGCCGAGGATCGACTCACACCAAGGTGGCACGTGGCACAGCCCTGTGGGAAAGCCTCGTGGGAAAGCCTCGAGGGACAGCCTCGAGGGAAAGCCACAGATCCCTTGATCCACGTGACAGGAAGCGTGACACTACTGCTGCAGCGCGGGAGGAAAGCGCACGTGCATGCCCCCACTCGAGACGAGGCCTGACTCCCCTGGGGAGACTCAGAAGCACCCCAAGATCCATGGCAACACTGGAGAGGAATCCTCAGGTTCCGGCCCCGACTCCACACAAGGACTGAGGCCCCGGCATGGACGGGAGAGGAATCCCGAGAGGTCCCCTAGCAACTCGCATGGGGACTGGCCTTTCCTGAGGCCACCAGAGCGGGTCCCTGTGGTCCCCGTCGTAACTCGAGAAGACCTGCCGCAACTCGAGAAAATCCAGGAGGTTCTCCCCTCCAGGCGAGATGAGGCCCATTTCTGCTGAGGCGTCTCGAGCCTGATCACACCTCACCTCTGGAACTTCGAAAGGGTCCTTCACACCCTTGGTGCAAATCAAGAAGTTCCCCGACCTAGCCGGCTCCACTCGAGAGGAATCACGAGGGTCCCGCCCACATCCAGAGGAGCCCCGTTTCCGCCTCGTAGCTCGAGATGAGGGATCCTTTCCCTGCTTCGTCGGGAAGGAGTTCCCGGCGTTCCCGTCGCATCTCAAGAGGAGGCCCTCACAACAGGAACGGCGAGAGGAACCCCAGGGTCGTGACACCATTCCAAGAGTCCCCCAGATGTCTCAGTCCATTCCAGAGGAACCTCTTTTCCCTTCACCGGCTCGTCTTTCACGCCGAGGATCGACTCACACCAAGGTGGCACGTGGCACAGCCCTGTGGGAAAGCCTCGTGGGAAAGCCTCGAGGGACAGCCTCGAGGGAAAGCCACAGATCCCTTGATCCACGTGACAGGAAGCGTGACACTACTGCTGCAGCGCGGGAGGAAAGCGCACGTGCATGCCCCCACTCGAGACGAGGCCTGACTCCCCTGGGGAGACTCAGAAGCACCCCAAGATCCATGGCAACACTGGAGAGGACTCCTCAGGTTCCGGCCCCGACTCCACACAAGGACTGAGGCCCCGGCATGGACGGGAGAGGAATCCCGAGAGGTCCCCTAGCAACTCGCATGGGGACTGGCCTTTCCTGAGGCCACCAGAGCGGGTCCCTGTGGTCCCCGTCGTAACTCGAGAAGACCTGCCGCAACTCGAGAAAATCCAGGAGGTTCTCCCCTCCAGGCGAGATGAGGCCCATTTCCGCTGAGGCGTCTCGAGGCTGATCACACCTCACCTCTGGAACTTCGAAAGGGTCCTTCACACCCTTGGTGCAAATCAAGAAGTTCCCCGACATACCCGTCTCCACTCGAGAGGAATCACGAGGGTCCCGCCCACTTCCAGAGGAGCCCCGTTTCCGCCTCGTAGCTCGAGATGAGGGATCCTTTCCCTGCTTCGTCGGGAAAGAGTTCCCGGAGTTCCCGTCGCATCTCAAGAGGAGGCCCTCTCAACAGGAACGGCGAGAGGAACTCCAGGGTCGTGCCAGCATTCCAAGAGTCCCCCAGATGTCTCAGTCCATTCCAGAGGAACCTCTTTTCCCTTCACCGGCTCGTCTTTCACGCCGAGGATCGACTCACACCAAGGTGGCACGTGGCACAGCCCTGTGGGAAAGCCTCGTGGGAAAGCCTCGAGGGACAGCCTCGAGGGAAAGCCACAGATCCCTTGATCCACGTGACAGGAAGCGTGACACTACTGCTGCAGCTCGGGAGGAAAGCGCACGTGCATGCCCCCACTCGAGACGAGGCCTGACTCCCCTGGGGAGACTCAGAAGCACCCCAAGATCCATGGCAACACTGGAGAGGAATCCTCAGGTTCCGGCCCCGACTCCACACAAGGACTGAGGCCCCGGCATGGACGGGAGAGGAATCCCGAGAGGTCCCCTAGCAACTCGCATGGGGACTGGCCTTTCCTGAGGCCACCAGAGCGGGTCCCTGTGGTCCCCGTCTTAACTCGAGAAGACCTGCCACAACTCGAGAAAATCCAGGAGGTTCTCCCCTCCAGGCGAGATGAGGCCAATTTCCGCTGAGGCGTCTCGAGGCTGATCACACCTCACCTCTGGAACTTCGAAAGGGTCCTTCACACCCTTGGTGCAAATCAAGAAGTTCCCCGACCTAGCCGTCTCCACTCGAGAGGAATCACGAGGGTCCCGCCCACATCCAGAGGAGCCCCGTTTCCGCCTCGTAGCTCGAGATGAGGGATCCTTTCCCTGCTTCGTCGGGAAAGAGTTCCCGGCGTTCCCGTCGCATCTCAAGAGGAGGCCCTCTCAACAGGAACGGCGAGAGGAACTCCAGGGTCGTGCCACCATTCCAAGAGTCCCCCAGATGTCTCAGTCCATTCCAGAGGAACCTCTTTTCCCTTCACCAGCTCGTCTTTCACGCCGAGGATCGACTCACAACAAGGTGGCACGTGGCACAGCCCTGTGGGAAAGCCTCGTGGGAAAGCCTCGAGGGACAGCCTCGAGGGAAAGCCACAGATCCCTTGATCCACGTGACAGGAAGCGTGACACTACTGCTGCAGCTCGGGAGGAAAGCGCACGTGCATGCCCCCACTCGAGACGAGGCCTGACTCCCCTGGGGAGACTCAGAAGCACCCCAAGATCCATGGCAACACTGGAGAGGAATCCTCAGGTTCCGGCCCCGACTCCACACAAGGACTGAGGCCCCGGCATGGACGGGAGAGGAATCCCGAGAGGTCCCCTAGCAACTCGCATGGGGACTGGCCTTTCCTGAGGCCACCAGAGCGGGTCCCTGTGGTCCCCGTCGTAACTCGAGAAGACCTGCCGCAACTCGAGAAAATCCAGGAGGTTCTCCCCTCCAGGCGAGATGAGGCCCATTTCCGCTGAGGCGTCTCGAGGCTGATCACACCTCCCCTCTGGAACTTCGAAAGGGTCCTTCACACCCTTGGTGCAAATCAAAAAGTTCACCGACATACCCGTCTCCACTCGAGAGGAATCACGAGGGTCCCGCCCACTTCCAGAGGAGCCCCGTTTCCGCCTCGTAGCTCGAGATGAGGGATCCTTTCCCTGCTTCGTCGGGAAAGAGTTCCCGGCGTTCCCGTCGCATCTCAAGAGGAGGCCCTCTCAACAGGAACGGCGAGAGGAACTCCAGGGTCGTGCCACCATTCCAAGAGTCCCCCAGATGTCTCAGTCCATTCCAGAGGAACCTCTTTTCCCTTCACCGGCTCGTCTTTCACGCCGAGGATCGACTCACACCAAGGTGGCACGTGGCACAGCCCTTTGGGAAAGCCTCGTGGGAAAGCCTCGAGGGACAGCCTCGAGGGAAAGCCACAGATCCCTTGATCCACGTGACAGGAAGCGTGACACTACTGCTGCAGCTCGGGAGGAAAGCGCACGTGCATGCCCCCACTCGAGACGAGGCCTGACTCCCCTGGGGAGACTCAGAAGCACCCCAAGATCCATGGCAACACTGGAGAGGAATCCTCAGGTTCCGGCCCCGACTCCACACAAGGACTGAGGCCCCGGCATGGACGGGAGAGGAATCCCGAGAGGTCCCCTAGCAACTCGCATGGGGACTGGCCTTTCCTTAGGCCACCAGAGCGGGTCCCTGAGGTCCCCGTCGTAACTCGAGAAGACCTACCGCAACTGGAGAAAATCCAGGAGGTTCTCCCCTCCAGGCGAGATGAGGCCCATTTCCGCTGAGGCGTCACGAGGCTGATCACACCTCACCTCTGGAACTTCGAAAGGGTCCTTCACACCCTTGGTGCAAATCAAGAAGTTCCCCGACATACCCGTCTCCACTCGAGAGGAATCACGAGGGTCCCGCCCACATCCAGAGGAGCCCCGTTTCCGCCTCGTAGCTCGAGATGAGGGATCCTTTCCCTGCTTCTTCGGGAAAGAGTTCCCGGCCTTCCCGTCGCATCTCAAGAGGAGGCCCTCTCAACAGGAACGGCGAGAGGAACTCCAGGGTCGTGCCACCATTCCAAGAGTCCCCCAGATGTCTCAGTCCATTCCAGAGGAACCTCTTTTCCCTTCACCGGCTCGTCTTTCACGCCGAGGATCGACTCACACCAAGGTGGCACGTGGCACAGCCCTGTGGGAAAGCCTCGTGGGAAAGCCTCGAGGGACAGCCTCGAGGGAAAGCCACAGATCCCTTGATCCACGTGACAGGAAGCGTGACACTACTGCTGCAGCGCGGGAGGAAAGCGCACGTGCATGCCCCCACTCGAGACGAGGCCTGACTCCCCTGGGGAGACTCAGAAGCACCCCAAGATCCATGGCAACACTGGAGAGGAATCCTCAGGTTCCGGCCCCGACTCCACACAAGGACTGAGGCCCCGGCATGGACGGGAGAGGCATCCCGAGAGGTCCCCTAGCAACTCGCATGGGGACTGGCCTTTCCTGAGGCCACCAGAGCGGGTCCCTGTGGTCCCCGTCGTAACTCGAGAAGACCTGCCGCAACTCGAGAAAATCCAGGAGGTTCTCCCCTCCAGGCGAGATGAGGCCCATTTCCGCTGAGGCGTCTCGAGGCTGATCACACCTCCCCTCTGGAACTTCGAAAGGGTCCTTCACACCCTTGGTGCAAATCAAGAAGTTCCCCGACATACCCGTCTCCACTCGAGAGGAATCACGAGGGTCCCGCCCACATCCAGAGGAGCCCCGTTTCCGCCTCGTAGCTCGAGATGAGGGATCCTTTCCCTGCTTCGTCGGGAAAGAGTTCCCGGCGTTCCCGTCGCATCTCAAGAGGAGGCCGTCTCTACAGGAACGGCGAGAGGAACTCCAGGGTCGTGCCACCATTCCAAGAGTCCCCCAGATATCTCAGTCCATTCCAGAGGAACCTCTTTTCCCTTCACCGGCTCGTCTTTCACGCCGAGGATCGACTCACACCAAGGTGGCACGTGGCACAGCCCTGTGGGAAAGCCTCGTGGGAAAGCCTCGAGGGACAGCCTCGAGGGAAAGCCACAGATCCCTTGATCCACGTGACAGGAAGCGTGACACTACTGCTGCAGCTCGGGAGGAAAGCGCACGTGCATGCCCCCACTCGAGACGAGGCCTGACTCCCCTGGGGAGACTCAGAAGCACCCCAAGATCCATGGCAACACTGGAGAGGAATCCTCAGGTTCCGGCCCCGACTCCACACAAGGACTGAGGCCCCGGCATGGACGGGAGAGGAATCCCGAGAGGTCCCGAGCATCTCACATGGGGACTGGCCTTTCCTGAGGCCACCAGAGCGGGTCCCTGAGGTCCCCGTCGTAACTCGAGAAGACCTGCCGCAACTCGAGAAAATCCAGGAGGTTCTCCCCTCCAGGCGAGATGAGGCCCATTTCCGCTGAGGCGTCTCGAGGCTGATCACACCTCACATCTGGAACTTCGAAAGGGTCCTTCACACCCTTGGTGCAAATCAAGAAGTTCCCCGACATAGCCGTCTCCACTCGAGAGGAATCACGAGGGTCCCGCCCACATCCAGAGGAGCCCCGTTTCCGCCTCGTAGCTCGAGATGAGGGATCCTTTCCCTGCTTCGTCGGGAAAGAGTTCCCGGCGTTCCCGTCGCATCTCAAGAGGAGGCCCTCTCTACAGGAACGGCGAGAGGAACTCCAGGGTCGTGCCACCATTCCAAGAGTCCCCCAGATGTCTCAGTCCATTCCAGAGGAACCTCTTTTCCCTTCACCGGCTCGTCTTTCACGCCGAGTCTCGATTCACACCAAGGTGGCACGTGGCACAGCCCTGTGGGAAAGCCTCGTGGGAAAGCCTCGAGGGACAGCCTCGAGGGAAAGCCACAGATCCCTTGATCCACGTGACAGGAAGCGTGACACTACTGCTGCAGCTCGGGAGGAAAGCGCACGTGCATGCCCCCACTCGAGACGAGGACTGACTCCCCTGGGGAGACTCAGAAGCACCCCAAGATCCATGGCAACACTGGAGAGGAATCCTCAGGTTCCGGCCCCGACTCCATACAAGGACTGAGGCCCCGGCATGGACGGGAGAGGAATCCCGAGAGGTCCCCTAGCAACTCGCATGGGGACTGGCCTTTCCTGAGGCCACCAGAGCGGGTCCCTGAGGTCCCCGTCGTAACTCGAGAAGACCTGCCACAACTCGAGAAAATCCAGGAGGTTCTCCCCTCCAGGCGAGATGAGGCCCATTTCCGCTGAGGCGTCTCGAGGCTGATCACACCTCACCTCTGGAACTTCGAAAGTGTCCTTCACACCCTTGGTGCAAATCAAGAAGTTCCCCGACATACCCGTCTCCACTCGAGAGGAATCACGAGGGTCCCGCCCACATCCAGAGGAGCCCCGTTTCCGCCTCGTAGCTCGAGATGAGGGATCCTTTCCCTGCTTCGTCGGGAAAGAGTTCCCGGCGTTCCCGTCGCATCTCAAGAGGAGGCCCTCTCTACAGGAACGGCGAGAGGAACTCCAGGGTCGTGCCACCATTCCAAGAGTCCCCCAGATGTCTCAGTCCATTCCAGAGGAACCTCTTTTCCCTTCACCGGCTCGTCTTTCACGCCGAGGATCGACTCACACCAAGGTGGCACGTGGCACAGCCCTGTGGGAAAGCCTCGTGGGAAAGCCTCGAGGGACAGCCTGGAGGGAAAGCCACAGATCCCTTGATCCACGTGACAGGAAGCGTGACACTACTGCTGCAGCTCGGGAGGAAAGCGCACGTGCATGCCCCCACTCGAGACGAGGCCTGACTCCCCTGGGGAGACTCAGAAGCACCCCAAGATCCATGGCAACACTGGAGAGGAATCCTCAGGTTCCGGCCCCGACTCCACACAAGGACTGAGGCCCCGGCATGGACGGGAGAGGAATCCCGAGAGGTCCCCTAGCAACTCGCATGGGGACTGGCCTTTCCTGAGGCCACCAGAGCGGGTCCCTGAGGTCCCCGTCGTAACTCGAGAAGACCTGCCGCAACTCGAGAAAATCCAGGAGGTTCTCCCCTCCAGGCGAGATGAGGCCCATTTCCGCTGAGGCGTCTCGAGGCTGATCACACCTCACCTCTGGAACTTCGAAAGGGTCCTTCACACCCTTGGTGCAAATCAAGAAGTTCCCCGACATACCCGTCTCCACTCGAGAGAAATCACGAGGGTCCCGCCCACATCCAGAGGAGCCCCGTTTCCGCCTCGTAGCTCGAGATGAGGGATCCTTTCCCTGCTTCGTCGGGAAAGAGTTCCCGGCGTTCCCGTCGCATCTCAAGAGGAGGCCCTCTCAACAGGAACGGCGAGAGGAACTCCACGGTCGTGCCACCATTCCAAGAGTCCCCCAGATGTCTCAGTCCATTCCAGAGGAACCTCTTTTCCCTTCACCGGCTCGTCTTTCACGCCGAGGATCGACTCACACCAAGTTGGCACGTGGCACAGCCCTGTTGGAAAGCCTCGTGGGAAAGCCTCGAGGGACAGCCTCGAGGGAAAGCCACAGATCCCTTGATCCACGTGACAGGAAGCGTGACACTACTGCTGCAGCTCGGGAGGAAAGCGCACGTGCATGCCCCCACTCGAGACGAGGCCTGACTCCCCTGGGGAGACTCAGAAGCACCCGAAGATCCATGGCAACTCTGGAGAGGAATCCTCAGGTTCCGGCCCGGACTCCACACAAGGACTGAGGCCCCGGCATGGACGGGAGAGGAATCCCGAGAGGTCCCCTAGCAACTCGCATGGGGACTGGCCTTTCCTGAGGCCACCAGAGCGGGTCCCTGAGGTCCCCGTCGTAACTCGAGAAGACCTGCCGCAACTCGAGAAAATCCAGGAGGTTCTTCCCTCCAGGCGAGATGAGGCCCATTTCCGCTGAGGCGTCTTGAGGCTGATCACACCTCACCTCTGGAACTTCGAAAGGGTCCTTCACACCCTTGGTGCAAATCAAGAAGTTCCCCGACATACCCGTCTCCACTCGAGAGGAATCACGAGGGTCCCGCCCACATCCAGAGGAGCCCCGTTTCCGCCTCGTAGCTCGAGATGAGGGATCCTTTCCCTGCTTCGTCGGCAAAGAGTTCCCGGCGTTCCCGTCGCATCTCAAGAGGAGGCCCTCTCAACAGGAACGGCGAGAGGAACTCCAGGGTCGTGCCACCATTCCAAGAGTCCCCCAGATGTCTCAGTCCATTCCAGAGGAACCTCTTTTCCCTTCACCGGCTCGTCTTTCACGCCGAGGATCGACTCACACCAAGGTGGCACGTGGCACAGCCCTGTGGGAAAGCCTCGTGGGAAAGCCTCGAGGGACAGCCTCGAGGGAAAGCCACAGATCCCTTGATCCACGTGACAGGAAGCGTGACACTACTGCTGCAGCTCGGGAGGAAAGCGCACGTGCATGCCCCCACTCGAGACGAGGCCTGACTCCCCTGGGGAGACTCAGAAGCACCCGAAGATCCATGGCAACACTGGAGAGGAATCCTCAGGTTCCGGCCCCGACTCCACACAAGGACTGAGGCCCCGGCATGGACGGGAGAGGAATCCCGAGAGGTCCCCTAGCAACTCGCATGGGGACTGGCCTTTCCTGAGGCCACCAGAGCGGGTCCCTGAGGTCCCCGTCGTAACTCGAGAAGACCTGCCGCAACTCGAGAAAATCCAGGAGGTTCTCCCCTCCAGGCGAGATGAGGCCCATTTCCGCTTAGGCGTCTCCAGGCTGATCACACCTCACCTCTGGAACTTCGAAAGGGTCCTTCACACCCTTGGTGCAATTCAAGAAGTTCCCCGACATACCCGTCTCCACTCGAGAGGAATCACGAGGGTCCCGCCCACATCCAGAGGAGCCCCGTTTCCGCCTCGTAGCTCGAGATGAGGGATCCTTTCCCTGCTTCGTCGGGAAAGAGTTCCCGGCGTTCCCGTCGCATCTCAAGAGGAGGCCCTCTCTACAGGAACGGCGAGAGGAACTCCAGGGTCGTGCCACCATTCCAAGAGTCCCCCAGATGTCTCAGTCCATTCCAGAGGAACCTCTTTTCCCTTCACCGGCTCGTCTTTCACGCCGAGGATCGACTCACACCAAGGTGGCACGTGGCACAGCCCTGTGGGAAAGCCTCGTGGGAAAGCCTCGAGGGACAGCCTCGAGGGAAAGCCACAGATCCCTTGATCCACGTGACAGGAAGCGTGACACTACTGCTGCAGCTCGGGAGGAAAGCGCACGTGCATGCCCCCACTCGAGACGAGGCCTGACTCCCCTGGGGAGACTCAGAAGCACCCGAAGATCCATGGCAACTCTGGAGAGGAATCCTCAGGTTCCGGCCTCGACTCCACACAAGGACTGAGGCCCCGGCATGGACGGGAGAGGAATCCCGAGAGGTCCCCTAGCAACTCGCATGGGGACTGGCCTTTCCTGAGGCCACCAGAGCGGGTCCCTGAGGTCCCCGTCGTAACTCGAGAAGACCTGCCGCAACTCGAGAAAATCCAGGAGGTTCTTCCCTCCAGGCGAGATGAGGCCCATTTCCGCTGAGGCGTCTCGAGGCTGATCACACCTCACCTCTGGAACTTCGAAAGGGTCCTTCACACCCTTGGTGCAAATCAAGAAGTTCCCCGACATACCCGTCTCCACTCGAGAGGAATCACGAGGGTCCCGCCCACATCCAGAGGAGCCCCGTTTCCCCCTCGTAGCTCGAGATGAGGGATCCTTTCCCTGCTTCGTCGGCAAAGAGTTCCCGGCGTTCCCGTCGCATCTCAAGAGGAGGCCCTCTCAACAGGAACGGCGAGAGGAACTCCAGGGTCGTGCCACCATTCCAAGAGTCCCCCAGATGTCTCAGTCCATTCCAGAGGAACCTCTTTTCCCTTCACCGGCTCGTCTTTCACGCCGAGGATCGACTCACACCAAGGTGGCACGTGGCACAGCCCTGTGGGAAAGCCTCGTGGGAAAGCCTCGAGGGACAGCCTCGAGGGAAAGCCACAGATCCCTTGATCCACGTGACAGGAAGCGTGACACTACTGCTGCAGCTCGGGAGGAAAGCGCACGTGCATGCCCCCACTCGAGACGAGGCCTGACTCCCCTGGGGAGACTCAGAAGCACCCCAAGATCCATGGCAACACTGGAGAGGAATCCTCAGGTTCCGGCCCCGACTCCACACAAGGACTGAGGCCCCGGCATGGACGGGAGAGGAATCCCGAGAGGTCCCCTAGCAACTCGCATGGGGACTGGCCTTTCCTGAGGCCACCAGAGCGGGTCCCTGAGGTCCCCGTCGTAACTCGAGAAGACCTGCCACAACTCGAGAAAATCCAGGAGGTTCTTCCCTCCAGGCGAGATGAGGCCCATTTCCGCTGTGGCGTCTCGAGGCTGATCACACCTCACCTCTGGAACTTCGAAAGGGTCCTTCACACCCTTGGTGCAAATCAAGAAGTTCCCCGACATACCCGTCTCCACTCGAGAGGAATCACGAGGGTCCCGCCCACATCCAGAGGAGCCCCGTTTCCGCCTCGTAGCTCGAAATGAGGGATCCTTTCCCTGCTTCGTCGGCAAAGAGTTCCCGGCGTTCCCGTCGCATCTCAAGAGGAGGCCCTCTCAACAGGAACGGCGAGAGGAACTCCAGGGTCGTGCCACCATTCCAAGAGTCCCCCAGATGTCTCAGTCCATTCCAGAGGAACCTCTTTTCCCTTCACCGGCTCGTCTTTCACGCCGAGGATCGACTCACACCAAGGTGGCACGTGGCACAGCCCTGTGGGAAAGCCTCGTGGGAAAGCCTCGAGGGACAGCCTCGAGGGAAAGCCACAGATCCCGTGATCCACGTGACAGGAAGCGTGACACTACTGCTGCAGCTCGGGAGGAAAGCGCACGTGCATGCCCCCACTCGAGACTAGGCCTGACTCCCCTGAGGAGACTCAGAATCACCCCAAGATCCATGGCAACACTGGAGAGGAATCCTCAGGTTCCGGCCCCGACTCCACACAAGGACTGAGGCCCCGGCATGGACGGGAGAGGTATCCCGAGAGGTCCCATAGCAACTCGCATGGGGACTGGCCTTTCCTGAGGCCACCAGAGCGGGTCCCTGATGTCCCTGTCGTAACTCGAGAAGACCTGCCGCAACTCGAGAAAATCCAGGAGGTTCTCCCCTCCAGGCGAGATGAGGCCCATTTCCGCTGAGGCGTCTCGAGGCTGATCACACCTCACCTCTGGAACTTCGAAAGGGTCCTTCACACCCTTGGTGAAATTCAAGAAGTTCCCCGACATACCCGTCTCCACTCGAGAGGAATCACGAGGGTCCCGCCCACATCCAGAGGAGCCCCGTTTCCGCCTCGTAGCTCGAGATGAGGGATCCTTTCCCTGCTTCGTCGGGAAAGAGTTCCCGGCGTTCCCGTCGCATCTCAAGAGGAGGCCCTCTCTACAGGAACGGCGAGAGGAACTCCACGGTCGTGCCACCATTCCAAGAGTCCCCCAGATGTCTCAGTCCATTCCAGAGGAACCTCTTTTCCCTTCACTGGCTCGTCTTTCACGCCGAGGATCGACTCACACCAAGGTGGCACGTGGCACAGCCCTGTGGGAAAGCCTCGTGGGAAAGCCTCGAGGGACAGCCTCGAGGGAAAGCCACAGATCCCTTGATCCACGTGACAGGAAGCGTGACACTACTGCTGCAGCTCGGGAGGAAAGCGCACGTGCATGCCCCCACTCGAGACGAGGCCTGACTCCCCTGGGGAGACTCAGAAGCACCCCAAGATCCATGGGAACACTGGAGAGGAATCCTCAGGTTCCGGCCCCGACTCCACACAAGGACTGAGGCCCCGGCATGGACGGGAGAGGAATCCCGAGAGGTCCCCTAGCAACTCGCATGGGGACTGGCCTTTCCTGAGGCCACCAGAGCGGGTCCCTGAGGTCCCCGTCGTAACTCGAGAAGACCTGCCGCAACTGGAGAAAATTCAGGAGGTTCTCCCCTCCAGGCGAGATGAGGCCCATTTCCGCTGAGGCGTCTCGAGGCTGATCACACCTCACCTCTGGAACTTCGAAAGGGTCCTTCACACCCTTGGTGCAAATCAAGAAGTTCCCCGACATACCCGTCTCCACTCGAGAGAAATCACGAGGGTCTCGCCCACATCCAGAGGAGCCCCGTTTCCGCCTCGTAGCTCGAGATGAGGGATCCTTTCCCTGCTTCGTCGGGAAAGAGTTCCCGGCGTTCCCGTCGCATCTCAAGAGGAGGCCCTCTCAACAGGAACGGCGAGAGGAACTCCAGGGTCGTGCCACCATTCCAAGAGTCCCCCAGATGTCTCAGTCCATTCCAGAGGAACCTCTTTTCCCTTCACCGGCTCGTCTTTCACGCCGAGGATCGACTCACACCAAGGTGGCACGTGGCACAGCCCTGTGGGAAAGCCTCGTGGGAAAGCCTCGAGGGACAGCCTCGAGGGAAACCCACAGATCCCTTGATCCACATGACAGGAAGCGTGACACTACTGCTGCAGCTCGGGAGGAAAGCGCACGTGCATGCCCCCACTCGAGACGAGGCCTGACTCCCCTGGGGAGACTCAGAAGCACCCCAAGATCCATGGCAACACTGGAGAGGAATCCTCAGGTTCCGGCCCCGACTCCACACAAGGACTGAGGCCCCGGCATGGACGGGAGAGGAATCCCGAGAGGTCCCCTAGCAACTCGCATGGGGACTGGCCTTTCCTGAGGCCACCAGAGCGGGTCCCTGAGGTCCCCGTCGTAACTCGAGAAGACCTGCCGCAACTCGAGAAAATTCAGGAGGTTCTCCCCTCCAGGCGAGATGAGGCCCATTTCCGCTGAGGCGTCTCGAGGCTGATCACACCTCACCTCTGGAACTTCGAAAGGGTCCTTCACACCCTTGGTGCAAATCAAGAAGTTCCCCGACATACCCGTCTCCACTCGAGAGGAATCACGAGGGTCTCGCCCACATCCAGAGGAGCCCCGTTTCCGCCTCGTAGCTCGAGATGAGGGATCCTTTCCCTGCTTCGTCGGGAAAGAGTTCCCGGCGTTCCCGTCGCATCTCAAGAGGAGGCCCTCTCAACAGGAACGGCGAGAGGAACTCCAGGGTCGTGCCACCATTCCAAGAGTCCCCCAGATGTCTCAGTCCATTCCAGAGGAACCTCTTTTCCCTTCACCGGCTCGTCTTTCACGCCGAGGATCGACTCACACCAAGGTGGCACGTGGCACAGCCCTGTGGGAAAGCCTCGTGGGAAAGCCTCGAGGGACAGCCTCGAGGGAAAGCCACAGATCCCTTGATCCACGTGACAGGAAGCGTGACACTACTGCTGCAGCTCGGGAGGAAAGCACACGTGCATGCCCCCACTCGAGACGAGGCCTGACTCCCCTGGGGAGACTCAGAAGCACCCCAAGATCCATGGCAACACTGGAGAGGAATCCTCAGGTTCCGGCCCCGACTCCACACAAGGACTGAGGCCCCGGCATGGACGGGAGAGGAATCCCGAGAGGTCCCCTAGCAACTCGCATGGGGACTGGCCTTTCCTGAGGCCACCAGAGCGGGTCCCTGAGGTCCCCGTCGTAACTCGAGAAGACCTGCCGCAACTCGAGAAAATCCAGGAGGTTCTCCCCTCCAGGCGAGATGAGGCCCATTTCCGCTTAGGCGTCTCCAGGCTGATCACACCTCACCTCTGGAACTTCGAAAGGGTCCTTCACACCCTTGGTGCAATTCAAGAAGTTCCCCGACATACCCGTCTCCACTCGAGAGAAATCACGAGGGTCCCGCCCACATCCAGAGGAGCCCCGTTTCCGCCTCGTAGCTCGAGATGAGGGATCCTTTCCCTGCTTCGTCGGGAAAGAGTTCCCGGCGTTCCCGTCGCATCTCAAGAGGAGGCCCTCTCTACAGGAACGGCGAGAGGAACTCCAGGGTCGTGCCACCATTCCAAGAGTCCCCCAGATGTCTCAGTCCATTCCAGAGGAACCTCTTTTCCCTTCACCGGCTCGTCTTTCACGCCGAGGATCGACTCACACCAAGGTGGCACGTGGCACAGCCCTGTGGGAAAGCCTCGTGGGAAAGCCTCGAGGGACAGCCTCGAGGGAAAGCCACAGATCCCTTGATCCACGTGACAGGAAGCGTGACACTACTGCTGCAGCTCGGGAGGAAAGCGCACGTGCATGCCCCCACTCGAGACGAGGCCTGACTCCCCTGGGGAGACTCAGAAGCACCCCAAGATCCATGGCAACACTGGAGAGGAATCCTCAGGTTCCGGCCCCGACTCCACACAAGGACTGAGGCCCCGGCATGGACGGGAGAGGAATCCCGAGAGGTCCCCTAGCAACTCGCATGGGGACTGGCCTTTCCTGAGGCCACCAGAGCGGGTCCCTGAGGTCCCCGTCGTAACTCGAGAAGACCTGCCGCAACTCGAGAAAATCCAGGAGGTTCTCCGCTCCAGGCGAGATGAGGCCCATTTCCGCTGAGGCGTCTCAAGGCTGATCACACCTCACCTCTGGAACTTCGAAAGGGTCCTTCACACCCTTGGTGCAATTCAAGAAGTTCCCCGACATACCCGTCTCCACTCGAGAGAAATCACGAGGGTCCCGCCCACATCCAGAGGAGCCCCGTTTCCGCCTCGTAGCTCGAGATGAGGGATCCTTTCCCTGCTTCGTCGGGAAAGAGTTCACGGCGTTCCCGTCGCATCTCAAGAGGAGGCCCTCTCAACAGGAACGGCGAGAGGAACTCCACGGTCGTGCCACCATTCCAAGAGTCCCCCAGATGTCTCAGTCCATTCCAGAGGAACCTCTTTTCCCTTCACCGGCTCGTCTTTCATGCCGAGGATCGACTCACACCAAGTTGGCACGTGGCACAGCCCTGTGGGAAAGCCTCGTGGGAAAGCCTCGAGGGACAGCCTCGAGGGAAAGCCACAGATCCCTTGATCCACGTGACAGGAAGCGTGACACTACTGCTGCAGCTCGGGAGGAAAGCGCACGTGCATGCCCCCACTCGAGACGAGGCCTGACTCCCCTGGGGAGACTCAGAAGCACCCCAAGATCCATGGCAACACTGGAGAGGAATCCTCAGGTTCCGGCCCCGACTCCACACAAGGACTGAGGCCCCGGCATGGACGGGAGAGGAATCCCGAGAGGTCCCCTAGCAACTCGCATGGGGACTGGCCTTTCCTGAGGCCACCAGAGCGGGTCCCTGAGGTCCCCGTCGTAACTCGAGAAGACCTGCCACAACTCGAGAAAATCCAGGAGGTTCTTCCCTCCAGGCGAGATGAGGCCCATTTCCGCTGAGGCGTCTCGAGGCTGATCACACCTCACCTCTGGAACTTCGAAAGGGTAATTCACACCCTTGGTGCAAATCAAGAAGTTCCCCGACATACCCGTCTCCACTCGAGAGGAATCACGAGGGTCCCGCCCACATCCAGAGGAGCCCCGTTTCCGCCTCGTAGCTCGAGATGAGGGATCCTTTCCCTGCTTCGTCGGCAAAGAGTTCCCGGCGTTCCCGTCGCATCTCAAGAGGAGGCCCTCTCAACAGGAACGGCGAGAGGAACTCCAGGGTCGTGCCACCATTCCAAGAGTCCCCCAGATGTCTCAGTCCATTCCAGAGGAACCTCTTTTCCCTTCACCGGCTCGTCTTTCACGCCGAGGATCGACTCACACCAAGGTGGCACGTGGCACAGCCCTGTGGGAAAGCCTCGTGGGAAAGCCTCGAGGGACAGCCTCGAGGGAAAGCCACAGATCCCTTGATCCACGTGACAGGAAGCGTGACACTACTGCTGCAGCTCGGGAGGAAAGCGCACGTGCATGCCCCCACTCGAGACGAGGCCTGACTCCCCTGAGGAGACTCAGAAGCACCCCAAGATCCATGGCAACACTGGAGAGGAATCCTCAGGTTCCGGCCCCGACTCCACACAAGGACTGAGGCCCCGGCATGGACGGGAGAGGAATCCCGAGAGGTCCCCTAGCAACTCGCATGGGGACTGGCCTTTCCTGAGGCCACCAGAGCGGGTCCCTGAGGTCCCTGTCGTAACTCGAGAAGACCTGCGCAACTCGAGAAAATCCAGGAGGTTCTCCCCTCCAGGCGAGATGAGGCCCATTTCCGATGAGGCGTCTCCAGGCTGATCACACCTCACCTCTGGAACTTCGAAAGGGTCCTTCACACCCTTGGTGCAATTCAAGAAGTTCCCCGACATACCCGTCTCCACTCGAGAGGAATCACGAGGGTCCCGCCCACATCCAGAGGAGCCCCGTTTCCGCCTCGTAGCTCGAGATGAGGGATCCTTTCCCTGCTTCGTCGGGAAAGATTTCCCGGCGTTCCCGTCGCATCTCAAGAGGAGGCCCTCTCTACAGGAACGGCGAGAGGAACTCCAGGGTCGTGCCACCATTCCAAGAGTCCCCCAGATGTCTCAGTCCATTCCAGAGGAACCTCTTTTCCCTTCACTGGCTCGTCTTTCACGCCGAGGATCGACTCACACCAAGGTGGCACGTGGCACAGCCCTGTGGGAAAGCCTCGTGGGAAAGCCTCGAGGGACAGCCTCGAGGGAAAGCCACAGATCCCTTGATCCACGTGACAGGAAGCGTGACACTACTGCTGCAGCTCGGGAGGAGAGCGCACGTGCATGCCCCACCTCGAGACGAGGCCTGACTCCCCTGGGGAGACTCAGAAGCACCCCAAGATCCATGGCAACACTGGAGAGGAATCCTCAGGTTCCGGCCCCGACTCCACACAAGGACTGAGGCCCCGGCATGGACGGGAGAGGAATCCCGAGATGTCCCCTAGCAACTCGCATGGGGACTGGCCTTTCCTGAGGCCACCAGAGCGGGTCCCTGAGGTCCCCGTCGTAACTCGAGAAGACCTGCCGCAACTCGAGAAAATCCAGGAGGTTCTCCTCTCCAGGCGAGATGAGGCCCATTTCCGCTGAGGCGTCTCGAGGCTGATCACACCTCACCTCTGGAACTTCGAAAGGGTCCTTCACACCCTTGGTGCAAATCAAGAAGTTCCCCGACCTAGCCGTCTCCACTCGAGAGGAATCACGAGGGTCCCGCCCACCTCCAGAGGAGCCCCGTTTTTGCCTCGTAGCTCGAGATGAGGGATCCTTTCCCTGCTTCGTCGGGAAAGAGTTCCCGGCGTTCCCGTCGCATCTCAAGAGGAGGCCCTCTCTACAGGAATGGCGAGAGGAACTCCAGGATCGTGCCACCATTCCAAGAGTCCCCAAGATGTCTCAGTCCATTCCAGAGGAACCTCTTTTCCCTTCACAGGCTTGTCTTTCACGCCGAGGATCGACTCACACCAAGGTGGCACGTGGCACAGCCCTGTGGGAAAGCCTCGTGGGAAAGCCTCGAGGGACAGCCTCGAGGGAAAGCCACAGATCCCTTGATCCACGTGACAGGAAGC
Organism: Budorcas taxicolor; assembly: GCF_023091745.1. Taxonomy (NCBI): domain Eukaryota; kingdom Metazoa; phylum Chordata; class Mammalia; order Artiodactyla; family Bovidae; genus Budorcas; species Budorcas taxicolor. The sequence continues at coordinate 241,451 of NW_026291506.1, forward strand.
GTGACACTACTGCTGCAGCTCGGGAGGAAAGCGCACGTGCATGCCCCCACTCGAGACGAGGCCTGACTCCCCTGGGGAGACTCAGAAGCACCCCAAGATCGATGGCAAAACTGGAGAGGAATCCTCAGGTTCCGGCCCCGACTCCACACAAGGACTGAGGCCCCGGCATGGACGGGAGAGGTATCCCGAGAGGTCCCCTAGCAACTCGCATGGGGACTGGCCTTTCCTGAGGCCACCAGAGCGGGTCCCTGAGGTCCCCGTCGTAACTCGAGAAGACCTGCCGCAACTCGAGAAAATCCAGGAGGTTCTCCCCTCCAGGCGAGATGAGGCCCATTTCCGCTGAGGCATCTCGAGTCTGATCACAACTCCCCTCTGGAACTTCGAAAGGGTCCTTCACACCCTTGGTGCAAATCAAGAAGTTCCCCGACATACCCGTCTCCACTCGAGAGGAATCACGAGGGTCCCGCCCACATCCAGAGGAGCCCCGTTTCCGCCTCGTAGCTCGAGATGAGGGATCCTTTCCCTGCTTCGTCGGGAAAGAGTTCCCGGCCTTCCCGTCGCATCTCAAGAGGAGGCCCTCTCAACAGGAACGGCGAGAGGAACTCCAGGGTCGTGCCAGCATTCCAAGAGTCCCCCAGATGTCTCAGTCCATTCCAGAGGAACCTCTTTTCCCTTCACCGGCTCGTCTTTCACGCCGAGGATCGACTCACACCAAGGTGGCACGTGGCACAGCCCTGTGGGAAAGCCTCGTGGGAAAGCCTCGAGGGACAGCCTCGAGGGAAAGCCACAGATCCCTTGATCCACGTGACAGGAAGCGTGACACTACTGCTGCAGCTCGGGAGGAAAGCGCACGTGCATGCCCCCACTCGAGACGAGGCCTGACTCCCCTGGGGAGACTCAGAAGCACCCCAAGATCCATGGCAACACTGGAGAGGAATCCTCAGGTTCCGGCCCCGACTCCACACAAGGACTGAGGCCCCGGCATGGACGGGAGAGGGATCCCGAGAGGTCCCCTAGCAACTTGCATGGGGACTGGCCTTTCCTGAGGCCACCAGAGCGGGTCCCTGAGGTCCCCGTCGTAACTCGAGAAGACCTGCCGCAACTCGAGAAAATCCAGGAGGTTCTCCCCTCCAGGCGAGATGAGGCCCATTTCCGCTGAGGCGTCTCGAGGCTGATAACACCTCACCTCTGGAACTTCGAAAGGGTCCTTCACACCCTTGGTGCAAATCAAGAAGTTCCCCGACCTAGCCGTCTCCACTCGAGAGGAATCACGAGAGTCCCGCCCACATCCAGAGGAGCCCCGTTTCCGCCTCGTAGCTCGAGATGCGGGATCCTTTCCCTGCTTCGTCGGGAAAGAGTTCCCGGCGTTCCCGTCGCATCTCAAGAGGAGGCCCTCTCTACAGGAACGGCGAGAGGAACTCCAGGGTCGTGCCACCATTCCAAGAGTCCCCCAGATGTCTCTGTCCATTCCAGAGGAACCTCTTTTCCCTTCACCGGCTCGTCTTTCACGCCGAGGATCGACTCACACCAAGGTGGCACGTGGCACAGCCCTGTGGGAAAGCCTCGTGGGAAAGCCTCGAGGGACAGCCTCGAGGGAATGCCACAGATACCTTGATCCACGTGACAGGAAGCGTGACAATACTTCTGCAGCTCGGGAGGAAAGCGCACGTTCATGCCCCCACTCGAGACGAGGCCTGACTCCCCTGGGGAGACTCAGAAGCACCCCAAGATCCATGGCAACACTGGAGAGGAATCCTCAGGTTCCGGCCCCGACTCCACACAAGGACTGAGGCCCCGGCATGGACGGGAGAGGAATCCCGAGAGGTCCCCTAGCAACTCTCATGGGGACTGGCCTTTCCTGAGGCCACCAGAGCGGGTCCCTTAGGTCCCCGTTGTAACTCGAGAAGACCTGCCGCAACTGGAGAAAATCCAGGAGGTTCTCCCCTCCAGGCGAGATGAGGTCCATTTCCGCTGAGGCGTCTCGAGGCTGATCACACCTCACCTCTGGAACTTCGAAAGGGTCCTTCACACCCTTGGTGCAAATCAAGAAGTTCCCCGACCTAGCCGTCTCCACTCGAGAGGAATCACGAGGGTCCCGCCCACATCCAGAGGAGCCCCGTTTCCGCCTCGTAGCTCGAGATGAGGGATCCTTTCCCTGCTTCGTCGGGAAAGAGTTCCCGGCATTCCCGTCGCATCTCAAGAGGAGGCCCTCTCAACAGGAACGGCGAGAGGAACTCCACGGTCGTGCCACCATTCCAAGAGTCCCCCAGATGTCTCAGTCCATTCCAGAGGAACCTCTTTTCCCTTCACCGGCTCGTCTTTCACGCCGAGGATCGACTCACACCAAGGTGGCACGTGGCACAGCCCTGTGGGAAAGCCTCGTGGGAAAGCCTCGAGGGACAGCCTCGAGGGAAAGCCACAGATCCCTTGATCCACGTGACAGGAAGCGTGACACTACTGCTGCAGCTCGGGAGGAAAGCGCACGTGCATGCCCCCACTCGAGACGAGGCCTGACTCCCCTGGGGAGACTCAGAAGCACCCCAAGATCCATGGCAACACTGGAGAGGAATCCTCAGGTTCCGGCCCCGACTCCACACAAGGACTGAGGCCCCGGCATGGACGGGAGAGGAATCCCGAGAGGTCCCCTAGCAACTCGTATGGGGACTGGCCTTTCCTGAGGCCACCAGAGCGGGTCCCTGAGGTCCCCGTCGTAACTCGAGAAGACCTGCCGCAACTCGAGAAAATCCAGGAGGTTCTTCCCTCCAGGCGAGATGAGGCCCTTTTCCGCTGAGGCGTCTCGAGGCTGATCACACCTCACCTCTGGAACTTCGAAAGGGTCCTTCACACCCTTGGTGCAAATCAAGAAGTTCCCCGACATACCCGTCTCCACTCGAGAGGAATCACGAGGGTCCCGCCCACATCCAGAGGAGCCCCGTTTCCGCCTCGTAGCTCGAGATGAGGGATCCTTTCCCTGCTTCGTCGGGAAAGAGTTCCCGGCGTTCCTGTCGCATCTCAAGAGGAGGCCCTCTCAACAGGAACGGCGAGGGGAACTCCAGGGTCGTGCCACCATTCCAAGAGTCCCCCAGATGTCTCAGTCCATTCCAGAGGAACCTCTTTTCCCTTCACCGGCTCGTCTTTCACGCCGAGGATCGACTCACACCAAGGTGGCACGTGGCACAGCCCTGTGGGAAAGCCTCGTGGGAAAGCCTCGAGGGACAGCCTCGAGGGAAAGCCACAGATCCCTTGATCCACGTGACAGGAAGCGTGACACTACTGCTGCAGATCGGGAGGAAAGCGCACGTGCATGCCCCCACTCGAGACGAGGCCTGACTCCCCTGAGGAGACTCAGAAGCACCCCAAGATCCATGGCAACACTGGAGAGGAATCCTCAGGTTCCGGCCCCGACTCCACACAAGGACTGAGGCCCCGGCATGGACGGGAGAGGAATCCCGAGAGGTCCCCTAGCAACTCGCATGGGGACTGGCCTTTCCTGAGGCCACCAGAGCGGGTCCCTGAGGTCCCTGTCGTAACTCGAGAAGACCTGCCGCAACTCGAGAAAATCCAGGAGGTTCTCCCCTCCAGGCGAGATGAGGCCCATTTCCGCTGAGGCGTCTCCAGGCTGATCACACCTCACCTCTGGAACTTCGAAAGGGTCCTTCACACCCTTGGTGCAAATCAAGAAGTTCCCCGACCTAGCCGTCTCCACTCGAGAGGAATCACGAGGGTCCCGCCCACATCCAGAGGAGCCCCGTTTCCGCCTCGTAGCTCGAGATGAGGGATCCTTTCCCTGCTTCGTCGGGAAAGAGTTCCCGGCATTCCCGTCGCATCTCAAGAGGAGGCCCTCTCAACAGGAACGGCGAGAGGAACTCCACGGTCGTGCCACCATTCCAAGAGTCCCCCAGATGTCTCAGTCCATTCCAGAGGAACCTCTTTTCCCTTCACCGGCTCGTCTTTCACGCCGAGGATCGACTCACACCAAGGTGGCACGTGGCACAGCCCTGTGGGAAAGCCTCGTGGGAAAGCCTCGAGGGACAGCCTCGAGGGAAAGCCACAGATCCCTTGATCCACGTGACAGGAAGCGTGACACTACTGCTGCAGCTCGGGAGGAAAGCGCACGTGCATGCCCCCACTCGAGACGAGGCCTGACTCCCCTGGGGAGACTCAGAAGCACCCCAAGATCCATGGCAACACTGGAGAGGAATCCTCAGGTTCCGGCCCCGACTCCACACAAGGACTGAGGCCCCGGCATGGACGGGAGAGGAATCCCGAGAGGTCCCCTAGCAACTCGTATGGGGACTGGCCTTTCCTGAGGCCACCAGAGCGGGTCCCTGAGGTCCCCGTCGTAACTCGAGAAGACCTGCCGCAACTCGAGAAAATCCAGGAGGTTCTTCCCTCCAGGCGAGATGAGGCCCTTTTCCGCTGAGGCGTCTCGAGGCTGATCACACCTCACCTCTGGAACTTCGAAAGGGTCCTTCACACCCTTGGTGCAAATCAAGAAGTTCCCCGACATACCCGTCTCCACTCGAGAGGAATCACGAGGGTCCCGCCCACATCCAGAGGAGCCCCGTTTCCGCCTCGTAGCTCGAGATGAGGGATCCTTTCCCTGCTTCGTCGGGAAAGAGTTCCCGGCGTTCCTGTCGCATCTCAAGAGGAGGCCCTCTCAACAGGAACGGCGAGGGGAACTCCAGGGTCGTGCCACCATTCCAAGAGTCCCCCAGATGTCTCAGTCCATTCCAGAGGAACCTCTTTTCCCTTCACCGGCTCGTCTTTCACGCCGAGGATCGACTCACACCAAGGTGGCACGTGGCACAGCCCTGTGGGAAAGCCTCGTGGGAAAGCCTCGAGGGACAGCCTCGAGGGAAAGCCACAGATCCCTTGATCCACGTGACAGGAAGCGTGACACTACTGCTGCAGATCGGGAGGAAAGCGCACGTGCATGCCCCCACTCGAGACGAGGCCTGACTCCCCTGAGGAGACTCAGAAGCACCCCAAGATCCATGGCAACACTGGAGAGGAATCCTCAGGTTCCGGCCCCGACTCCACACAAGGACTGAGGCCCCGGCATGGACGGGAGAGGAATCCCGAGAGGTCCCCTAGCAACTCGCATGGGGACTGGCCTTTCCTGAGGCCACCAGAGCGGGTCCCTGAGGTCCCTGTCGTAACTCGAGAAGACCTGCCGCAACTCGAGAAAATCCAGGAGGTTCTCCCCTCCAGGCGAGATGAGGCCCATTTCCGCTGAGGCGTCTCCAGGCTGATCACACCTCACCTCTGGAACTTCGAAAGGGTCCTTCACACCCTTGGTGCAATTCAAGAAGTTCCCCGACATACCCGTCTCCACTCGAGAGGAATCACGAGGGTCCCGCCCACATCCAGAGGAGCCCCGTTTCCGCCTCCTAGCTCGAGATGAGGGATCCTTTCCCTGCTTCGTCGGGAAAGAGTTCCCGGCGTTCCCGTCGCATCTTAAGAGGAAGCCCTCTCTACAGGAACGGCGAGAGGAACTCCAGGGTCGTGCCACCATTCCAAGAGTCCCCCAGATGTCTCAGTCCATTCCAGAGGAACCTCTTTTCCCTTCACTGGCTCGTCTTTCACGCCGAGGATCGACTCACACCAAGGTGGCACGTGGCACAGCCCTGTGGGAAAGCCTCGTGGGAAAGCCTCGAGGGACAGCCTCGAGGGAAACCCACAGATCCCTTGATCCACATGACAGGAAGCGTGACACTACTGCTGCAGCTCGGGAGGAAAGCGCACGTGCATGCCCCCACTCGAGACGAGGCCTGACTCCCCTGGGGAGACTCAGAAGCACCCCAAGATCCATGGCAACACTGGAGAGGAATCCTCAGGTTCCGGCCCCGACTCCACACAAGGACTGAGGCCCCGGCATGGACGGGAGAGGAATCCCGAGAGGTCCCCTAGCAACTCGCATGGGGACTGGCCTTTCCTGAGGCCACCAGAGCGGGTCCCTGAGGTCCCCGTCGTAACTCGAGAAGACCTGCCGCAACTCGAGAAAATTCAGGAGGTTCTCCCCTCCAGGCGAGATGAGGCCCATTTCCGCTGAGGCGTCTCGAGGCTGATCACACCTCACCTCTGGAACTTCGAAAGGGTCCTTCACACCCTTGGTGCAAATCAAGAAGTTCCCCGACATACCCGTCTCCACTCGAGAGGAATCACGAGGGTCTCGCCCACATCCAGAGGAGCCCCGTTTCCGCCTCGTAGCTCGAGATGAGGGATCCTTTCCCTGCTTCGTCGGGAAAGAGTTCCCGGCCTTCCCGTCGCATCTCAAGAGGAGGCCCTCTCAACAGGAACGGCGAGAGGAAATCCAGGGTCGTGCCACCATTCCAAGAGTCCCCCAGATGTCTCAGTCCATTCCAGAGGAACCTCTTTTCCCTTCACCGGCTCGTCTTTCACGCCGAGGATCGACTCACACCAAGGTGGCACGTGGCACAGCCCTGTGGGAAAGCCTCGTGGGAAAGCCTCGAGGGACAGCCTCGAGGGAAACCCACAGATCCCTTGATCCACGTGACAGGAAGCGTGACACTACTGCTGCAGCTCGGGAGGAAAGCGCACGTGCATGCCCCCACTCGAGACGAGGCCTGACTCCCCTGGGGAGACTCAGAAGCACCCCAAGATCCATGGCAACACTGGAGAGGAATCCTCAGGTTCCGGCCCCGACTCCACACAAGGACTGAGGCCCCGGCATGGACGGGAGAGGAATCCCGAGAGGTCCCCTAGCAACTCGCATGGGGACTGGCCTTTCCTGAGGCCACCAGAGCGGGTCCCTGAGGTCCCCGTCGTAACTCGAGAAGACCTGCCGCAACTCGAGAAAATCCAGGAGGTTCTCCGCTCCAGGCGAGATGAGGCCCATTTCCGCTGAGGCGTCTCAAGACTGATCACACCTCACCTCTGGAACTTCGAAAGGGTCCTTCACACCCTTGGTGCAATTCAAGAAGTTCCCCGACATACCCGTCTACACTCGAGAGAAATCACGAGGGTCCCGCCCACATCCAGAGGAGCCCCGTTTCCGCCTCGTAGCTCGAGATGAGGGATCCTTTCCCTGCTTCGTCGGGAAAGAGTTCACGGCGTTCCCGTCGCATCTCAAGAGGAGGCCCTCTCAACAGGAACGGCGAGAGGAACTCCACGGTCGTGCCACCATTCCAAGAGTCCCCCAGATGTCTCAGTCCATTCCAGAGGAACCTCTTTTCCCTTCACCGGCTCGTCTTTCACGCCGAGGATCGACTCACACCAAGTTGGCACGTGGCACAGCCCTGTGGGAAAGCCTCGTGGGAAAGCCTCGAGGGACAGCCTCGAGGGAAAGCCACAGATCCCTTGATCCACGTGACAGGAAGCGTGACACTACTGCTGCAGCTCGGGAGGAAAGCGCACGTGCATGCCCCCACTCGAGACGAGGCCTGACTCCCCTGGGGAGACTCAGAAGCACCCGAAGATCCATGGCAACACTGGAGAGGAATCCTCAGGTTCCGGCCCCGACTACACACAAGGACTGAGGCCCCGGCATGGACGGGAGAGGAATCCCGAGAGGTCCCCTAGCAACTCGCATGGGGACTGGCCTTTCCTGAGGCCACCAGAGCGGGTCCCTGAGGTCCCCGTCGTAATTCGAGAAGACCTGCCACAACTCGAGAAAATCCAGGTGGTTCTTCCCTCCAGGCGAGATGAGGCCCATTTCCGCTGAGGCGTCTCGAGGCTGATCACACCTCACCTCTGGAACTTCGAAAGGGTCCTTCACACCCTTGGTGCAAATCAAGAAGTTCCCCGACATACCCGTCTCCACTCGAGAGGAATCACGAGGGTCTCGCCCACATCCAGAGGAGCCCCGTTTCCGCCTCGTAGCTCGAGATGAGGGATCCTTTCCCTGCTTCGTCGGGAAAGATTTCCCGGCGTTCCCGTCGCATCTCAAGAGGAGGCCCTCTCAACAGGAACGGCGAGAGGAAATCCAGGGTCGTGCCACCATTCCAAGAGTCCCCCAGATGTCTCAGTCCATTCCAGAGGAACCTCTTTTCCCTTCACCGGCTCGTCTTTCACGCCGAGGATCGACTCACACCAAGGTGGCACGTGGCACAGCCCTGTGGGAAAGCCTCGTGGGAAAGCCTCGAGGGACAGCCTCGAGGGAAAGCCACAGATCCCTTGATCCACGTGACAGGAAGCGTGACACTACTGCTGCAGCTCGGGAGGAAAGCGCACGTGCATGCCCCCACTCGAGACGAGGCCTGACTCCCCTGGGGAGACTCAGAAGCACCCCAAGATCCATGGCAACACTGGAGAGGAATCCTCAGGTTCCGGCCCCGACTCCACACAAGGACTGAGGCCCCGGCATGGACAGGAGAGGAATCCCGAGAGGTCCCATAGCAACTCGCATGGGGACTGGCCTTTCCTGAGGCCACCAGAGCGGGTCCCTGAGGTCCCTGTCGTAACTCGAGAAGACCTGCCGCAACTCGAGAAAATCCAGGAGGTTCTCCGCTCCAGGCGAGATGAGGCCCATTTCCGCTGAGGCGTCTCCAGGCTGATCACACCTCACCTCTGGAACTTCGAAAGGGTCCTTCACACCCTTGGTGCAATTCAAGAAGTTCCCCGACATATCCGTCTCCACTCGAGAGGAATCACGAGGGTCCCGCCCACATCCAGAGGAGCCCCGTTTCCGCCTTGTAGCTCGAGATGAGGGATCCTTTCCCTGCTTCGTCGGGAAAGAGTTCCCGGCGTTCCCGTCGCATCTCAAGAGGAGGCTCTCTCTACAGGAACGGCGAGAGGAACTCCAAGGTCGTGCCACCATTCTAAGAGTCCCCCAGATGTCTCAGTCCATTCCAGAGGAACCTCTTTTCCCTTCACTGGCTCGTCTTTCACGCCGAGGATCGACTCACACCAAGGTGGCACGTGGCACAGCCCTGTGGGAAAGCCTCGTGGGAAAGCCTCGAGGGACAGCCTCGAGGGAAAGCCACAGATCCCTTGATCCACATGACAGGAAGCGTGACACTACTGCTGCAGCTCGGGAGGAAAGCGCACGTGCATGCCCCCACTCGAGACGAGGCCTGACTCCCCTGGGGAGACTCAGAAGCACCCCAAGATCCATGGCAACACTGGAGAGGAATCCTCAGGTTCCGGCCCCGACTCCACACAAGGACTGAGGCCCCGGCATGGACGGGAGAGGAATCCCGAGAGGTCCCCTAGCAACTCGCATGGGGACTGGCGTTTCCTGAGGCCACCAGAGCGGGTCCCTGATGTCCCTGTCGTAACTCGAGAAGACCTGCCGCAACTCGAGAAAATCCAGGAGGTTCTCCGCTCCAGGCGAGATGAGGCCCATTTCCGCTGAGGCGTCTCCAGGCTGATCACACCTCACCTCTGGAACTTCGAAAGGGTCCTTCACACCCTTGGTGCAATTCAAGAAGTTCCCCGACATATCCGTCTCCACTCGAGAGGAATCACGAGGGTCCCGCCCACATCCAGAGGAGCCCCGTTTCCGCCTCGTAGCTCGAGATGAGGAATCCTTTCCCTGCTTCGTCGGGAAAGAGTTCCCGGCGTTCCCGTCGCATCTCAAGAGGAGGCTCTCTCTACAGGAACGGCGAGAGGAACTCCAGGGTCGTGCCACCATTCCAAGAGTCCCCCAGATGTCTCAGTCCATTCCAGAGGAACCTCTTTTCCCTTCACTGGCTCGTCTTTCACGCCGAGGATCGACTCACACCAAGGTGGCACGTGGCCCAGCCCTGTGGGAAAGCCTCGTGGGAAAGCCTCGAGGGACAGCCTCGAGGGAAACCCACAGATCCCTTGATCCACATGACAGGAAGCGTGACACTACTGCTGCAGCTCGGGAGGAAAGCGCACGTGCATGCCCCCACTCGAGACGAGGCCTGACTCCCCTGGGGAGACTCAGAAGCACCCCAAGATCCATGGCAACACTGGAGAGGAATCCTCAGGTTCCGGCCCCGACTCCACACAAGGACTGAGGCCCCGGCATGGACGGGAGAGGAATCCCGAGAGGTCCCCTAGCAACTCGCCTGGGAACTGGCCTTTCCTGAGGCCACCAGAGCGGGTCCCTGAGGTCCCCGTCGTAACTCGAGAAGACCTGCCGCAACTCGAGAAAATTCAGGAGGTTCTCCCCTCCAGGCGAGATGAGGCCCATTTCCGCTGAGGCGTCTCGAGGCTGATCACACCTCACCTCTGGAACTTCGAAAGGGTCCTTCACACCCTTGGTGCAATTCAAGAAGTTCCCCGACATACCCGTCTCCACTCGAGAGAAATCACGAGGGTCCCGCCCACATCCAGAGGAGCCCCGTTTCCGCCTCGTAGCTCGAGATGAGGGATCCTTTCCCTGCTTCGTCGGGAAAGAGTTCCCGGCGTTCCCGTCGCATCTCAAGAGGAGGCCCTCTCTACAGGAACGGCGAGAGGAACTCCAGGGTCGTGCCACCATTCCAAGAGTCCCCCAGATGTCTCAGTCCATTCCAGAGGAACCTATTTTCCCTTCACCGGCTCGTCTTTCACGCCGAGGATCGACTCACACCAAGGTGGCACGTGGCACAGCCCTGTGGGAAAGCCTCGTGGGAAAGCCTCGAGGGACAGCCTCGAGGGAAAGCCACAGATCCCTTGATCCACGTGACAGGAAGCGTGACACTACTGCTGCAGCTCGGGAGGAAAGCGCACGTGCATGCCCCCACTCGAGACGAGGCCTGACTCCCCTGAGGAGACTCAGAAGCACCCCAAGATCCATGGCAACACTGGAGAGGAATCCTCAGGTTCCGGCCCCGACTCCACACAAGGACTGAGGCCCCGGCATGGACAGGAGAGGAATCCCGAGAGGTCCCATAGCAACTCGCATGGGGACTGGCCTTTCCTGAGGCCACCAGAGCGGGTCCCTGAGGTCCCCGTCGTAACTCGAGAAGACCTGCCGCAACTCGAGAAAATCCAGGAGGTTCTCCGCTCCAGGCGAGATGAGGCCCATTTCCGCTGAGGCGTCTCCAGGCTGATCACACCTCACCTCTGGAACTTCGAAAGGGTCCTTCACACCCTTGGTGCAATTCAAGAAGTTCCCCGACATATCCGTCTCCACTCGAGAGGAATCACGAGGGTCCCGCCCACATCCAGAGGAGCCCCGTTTCCGCCTCGTAGCTCGAGATGAGGGATCCTTTCCCTGCTTCGTCGGGAAAGAGTTCACGGCGTTCCCGTCGCATCTCAAGAGGAGGCCCTCTCAACAGGAACGGCGAGAGGAACTCCACGGTCGTGCCACCATTCCAAGAGTCCCCCAGATGTCTCAGTCCATTGCAGAGGAACCTCTTTTCCCTTCACCGGCTCGTCTTTCACGCCGAGGATCGACTCACACCAAGTTGGCACGTGTCACAGCCCTGTGGGAAAGCCTCGTGGGAAAGCCTCGAGGGACAGCCTCGAGGGAAAGCCACAGATCCCTTGATCCACGTGACAGGAAGCGTGACACTACTGCTGGAGCTCGGGAGGAAAGCGCACGTGCATGCCCCCACTCGAGACGAGGCCTGACTCCCCTGGGGAGACTCAGAAGCACCCCAAGATCCATGGCAACACTGGAGAGGAATCCTCAGGTTCCGGCCCCGACTACACACAAGGACTGAGCCCCCGGCATGGACGGGAGAGGAATCCCGAGAGGTCCCCTAGCAACTCGCATGGGGACTGGCCTTTCCTGAGGCCACCAGAGCGGGTCCCTGAGGTCCCTGTCGTAATTCGAGAAGACCTGCCACAACTCGAGAAAATCCAGGAGGTTCTTCCCTCCAGGCGAGATGAGGCCCATTTCCGCTGAGGCGTCTCGAGGCTGATCACACCTCACCTCTGGAACTTCGAAAGGGTCCTTCACACCCTTGGTGCAAATCAAGAAGTTCCCCGACATACCCGTCTCCACTCGAGAGGAATCACGAGGGTCCCGCCCACATCCAGAGGAGCCCCGTTTCCGCCTCGTAGCTCGAGATGAGGGATCCTTTATCTGCTTCGTCGGCAAAGAGTTCCCGGCGTTCCCGTCGCATCTCAAGAGGAGGCCCTCTCAACAGGAACGGCGAGAGGAACTCCAGGGTCGTGCCACCATTCCAAGAGTCCCCCAGATGTCTCAGTCCATTCCAGAGGAACCTCTTTTCCCTTCACCGGCTCGTCTTTCACGCCGAGGATCGACTCACACCAAGGTGGCACGTGGCACAGCCCTGTGGGAAAGCCTCGTGGGAAAGCCTCGAGGGACAGCCTCGAGGGAAAGCCACAGATCCCTTGATCCACGTGACAGGAAGCGTGACACTACTGCTGCAGCACGGGAGGAAAGCGCACGTGCATGCCCCCACTCGAGACGAGGCCTGACTCCCCTGAGGAGACTCAGAAGCACCCCAAGATCCATGGCAACACTGGAGAGGAATCCTCAGGTTCCGGCCCCGACTCCACACAAGGACTGAGGCCCCGGCATGGACAGGAGAGGAATCCCGAGAGGTCCCATAGCAACTCGCATGGGGACTGGCCTTTCCTGAGGCCACCAGAGCGGGTCCCTGAGGTCCCTGTCGTAACTCGAGAAGACCTGCCGCAACTCGAGAAAATCCAGGAGGTTCTCCCCTCCAGGCGAGATGAGGTCCATTTCCGCTGAGGCGTCTCGAGGCTGATCACACCTCACCTCTGGAACTTCGAAAGTTTCCTTCACACCCTTGGTGCAAATCAAGAAGTTCCCCGACCTAGCCGTCTCCACTCGAGAGGAATCACGAGGGTCCCGCCCACATCCAGAGGAGCCCCGTTTCCGCCTCGTAGCTCGAGATGAGGGATCCTTTCCCTGCTTCGTCGGGAAAGAGTTCCCGGCCTTCCCGTCGCAACTCAAGATGAGGCCCTCTCAACAGGAACGGCGAGAGGAACTCCAGGGTCGTGCCACCATTCCAAGAGTCCCCCAGATGTCTCAGTCCATTCCAGAGGAACCTCTTTTCCCTTCACCGGCTCGTCTTTCACGCCGAGGATCGACTCACACCAAGGTGGCACATGGCACAGCCCTGTGGGAAAGCCTCGTGGGAAAGCCACGAGGGACAGCCTCGAGGGAAAGCCACAGATCCCTTGATCCACGTGACAGGAAGCGTGACACTACTGCTGCAGCTCGGGAGGAAACCACACGTGCATGCCCCCACTCGAGACGAGGCCTGACTCCCCTGGGGAGACTCAGAAGCACCCCAAGATCCATGGCAACACTGGAGAGGAATCCTCAGGTTCCGGCCCCGACTCCACACAAGGACTGAGGCCCCGGCATGGACGGGAGAGGAATCCCGAGAGGTCCCCTAGCAACTCGCATGGGGACTGGCCTTTCCTGAGGCCACCAGAGCGGGTCCCTGAGGTCCCCGTCGTAACTCGAGAAGACCTGCCGCAACTCGAGAAAATCCAGGAGGTTCTCCCCTCCAGGCGAGATGAGGCCCATTTCCGCTGAGGCGTCTCGAGGCTGATCACACCTCACCTCTGGAACTTCGAAAGGGTCCTTCACACCCTTGGTGCAAATCAAGAAGTTCCCCGACATACCCGTCTCCACTCGAGAGGAATCACGAGGGTCCCGCCCACATCCAGAGGAGCCCCGTTTCCGCCTCGTAGCTCGAGATGAGGGATCCTTTCCCTGCTTCGTCGGGAAAGAGTTCCCGGCATTCCCGTCGCATCTCAAGAGGAGGCCCTCTCTACAGGAACGGCGAGAGGAACTCCAGGGTCGTGCCACCATTCCAAGAGTCCCCCAGATGTCTCAGTCCATTCCAGAGGAACCTCTTTTCCCTTCACCGGCTCGTCTTCCACGCCGAGGATCGACTCACACCAAGGTGGCACGTGGCACAGCCCTGTGGGAAAGCCTCGTGGGAAAGCCTCGAGGGACAGCCTCGAGGGAAAGCCACAGATCCCTTGATCCACGTGACAGGAAGCGTGACACTACTGCTGCAGCTCGGGAGGAAAGCGCACGTGCATGCCCCCACTCGAGACGAGGCCTGACTCCCCTGGGGAGACTCAGAAGCACCCCAAGATCCATGGCAACACTGGAGAGGAATCCTCAGGTTCTGGCCCCGACTCCACACAAGGACTGAGGCCCCGGCATGGACGGGAGAGGAATCCCGAGAGGTCCCCTAGCAACTCGCATGGGGACTGGCCTTTCCTGAGGCCACCAGAGCGGGTCCCTGAGGTCCCCGTCGTAACTCGAGAAGACCTGCCGCAACTCGAGAAAATCCAGGAGGTTCTCCCCTCCAGGCGAGATGAGGCCCATTTCCGCTGAGGCGTCTCGAGGCTGATCACACCTCACCTCTGGAACTTCGAAAGGGTCCTTCACACCCTTGGTGCAAATCAAGAAGTTCCCCGACATACCCGTCTCCACTCGAGAGGAATCACGAGGGTCCCGCCCACATCCAGAGGAGCCCCGTTTCCGCCTCGTAGCTCGAGATGAGGGATCCTTTCCCTGCTTCGTCGGGAAAGAGTTCACGGCGTTCCCGTCGCATCTCAAGAGGAGGCCCTCTCAACAGGAACGGCGAGAGGAACTCCACGGTCGTGCCACCATTCCAAGAGTCCCCCAGATGTCTCAGTCCATTCCAGAGGAACCTCTTTTCCCTTCACCGGCTCGTCTTTCACGCCGAGGATCGACTCACACCAAGGTGGCACGTGGCACAGCCCTGTGGGAAAGCCTCGTGGGAAAGCCTCGAGGGACAGCCTCGAGGGAAAGCCACAGATCCCTTGATCCACGTGACAGGAAGCGTGACACTACTGCTGCAGCTCGGGAGGAAAGCGCACGTGCATGCCCCCACTCGAGACGAGGCCTGACTCCCCTGGGGAGACTCAGAAGCACCCCAAGATCCATGGCAACACTGGAGAGGAATCCTCAGGTTCCGGCCCCGACTCCACACAAGGACTGAGGCCCCGGCATGGACGGGAGAGGAATCCCGAGAGGTCCCCTAGCAACTCGCATGGGGACTGGCCTTTCCTGAGGCCACCAGAGCGGGTCCCTGAGGTCCCCGTCGTAACTCGAGAAGACCTGCCGCAACTCGAGAAAATCCAGGAGGTTCTCCCCTCCAGGCGAGATGAGGCCCATTTCCGCTGAGGCGTCTCGAGGCTGATCACACCTCACCTCTGGAACTTCGAAAGGGTCCTTCACACCCTTGGTGCAAATCAAGAAGTTCCCCGACATACCCGTCTCCACTCGAGAGGAATCACGAGGGTCCCGCCCACATCCAGAGGAGCCCCGTTTCCGCCTCGTAGCTCGAGATGAGGGATCCTTTCCCTGCTTCGTCGGGAAAGAGTTCCCGGCATTCCCGTCGCATCTCAAGAGGAGGCCCTCTCTACAGGAACGGCGAGAGGAACTCCAGGGTCGTGCCACCATTCCAAGAGTCCCCCAGATGTCTCAGTCCATTCCAGAGGAACCTCTTTTCCCTTCACCGGCTCGTCTTCCACGCCGAGGATCGACTCACACCAAGGTGGCACGTGGCACAGCCCTGTGGGAAAGCCTCGTGGGAAAGCCTCGAGGGACAGCCTCGAGGGAAAGCCACAGATCCCTTGATCCACGTGACAGGAAGCGTGACACTACTGCTGCAGCTCGGGAGGAAAGCGCACGTGCATGCCCCCACTCGAGACGAGGCCTGACTCCCCTGGGGAGACTCAGAAGCACCCCAAGATCCATGGCAACACTGGAGAGGAATCCTCAGGTTCTGGCCCCGACTCCACACAAGGACTGAGGCCCCGGCATGGACGGGAGAGGAATCCCGAGAGGTCCCCTAGCAACTCGCATGGGGACTGGCCTTTCCTGAGGCCACCAGAGCGGGTCCCTGAGGTCCCCGTCGTAACTCGAGAAGACCTGCCGCAACTCGAGAAAATCCAGGAGGTTCTCCCCTCCAGGCGAGATGAGGCCCATTTCCGCTGAGGCGTCTCGAGGCTGATCACACCTCACCTCTGGAACTTCGAAAGGGTCCTTCACACCCTTGGTGCAAATCAAGAAGTTCCCCGACATACCCGTCCCCACTCGAGAGGAATCACGAGGGTCCCGCCCACATCCAGAGGAGCCCCGTTTCCGCCTCGTAGCTCGAGATGAGGGATCCTTTCCCTGCTTCGTCGGGAAAGAGTTCACGGCGTTCCCGTCGCATCTCAAGAGGAGGCCCTCTCAACAGGAACGGCGAGAGGAACTCCACGGTCGTGCCACCATTCCAAGAGTCCCCCAGATGTCTCAGTCCATTCCAGAGGAACCTCTTTTCCCTTCACCGGCTCGTCTTTCACGCCGAGGATCGACTCACACCAAGGTGGCACGTGGCACAGCCCTGTGGGAAAGCCTCGTGGGAAAGCCTCGAGGGACAGCCTCGAGGGAAAGCCACAGATCCCTTGATCCACGTGACAGGAAGCGTGACACTACTGCTGCAGCTCGGGAGGAAAGCGCACGTGCATGCCCCCACTCGAGACGAGGCCTGACTCCCCTGGGGAGACTCAGAAGCACCCCAAGATCCATGGCAACACTGGAGAGGAATCCTCAGGTTCCGGCCCCGACTCCACACAAGGACTGAGGCCCCGGCATGGACGGGAGAGGAATCCCGAGAGGTCCCCTAGCAACTCTTATGGGGACTGGCCTTTCCTGAGGCCACCAGAGCGGGTCCCTGAGGTCCCCGTCGTAACTCGAGAAGACCTTCCGCAACTCGAGAAAATCCAGGAGGTTCTTCCCTCCAGGCGAGATGAGGCCCATTTCCGCTGAGGCGTCTCGAGGCTGATCACACCTCACCTCTGGAACTTCGAAAGGGTCCTTCACACCCTTGGTGCAAATCAAGAAGTTCCCCGACATACCCGTCTCCACTCGAGAGGAATCACGAGGGTCCCGCCCACATCCAGAGGAGCCCCGTTTCCGCCTCGTAGCTCGAGATGAGGGATCCTTTCCCTGCTTCGTCGGGAAAGAGTTCCCGGCGTTCCTGTCGCATCTCAAGAGGAGGCCCTCTCAACAGGAACGGCGAGGGGAACTCCAGGGTCGTGCCACCATTCCAAGAGTCCCCCAGATGTCTCAGTCCATTCCAGAGGAACCTCTTTTCCCTTCACCGGCTCGTCTTTCACGCCGAGGATCGACTCACACCAAGGTGGCACGTGGCACAGCCCTGTGGGAAAGCCTCGTGGGAAAGCCTCGAGGGACAGCCTCGAGGGAAAGCCACAGATCCCTTGATCCACGTGACAGGAAGCGTGACACTACTGCTGCAGATCGGGAGGAAAGCGCACGTACATGCCCCCACTCGAGACGAGGCCTGACTCCCCTGAGGAGACTCAGAAGCACCCCAAGATCCATGGCAACACTGGAGAGGAATCCTCAGGTTCCGGCCCCGACTCCACACAAGGACTGAGGCCCCGGCATGGACGGGAGAGGAATCCCGAGAGGTCCCCTAGCAACTCGCATGGGGACTGGCCTTTCCTGAGGCCACCAGAGCGGGTCCCTGAGGTCCCTGTCGTAACTCGAGAAGACCTGCCGCAACTCGAGAAAATCCAGGAGGTTCTCCCCTCCAGGCGAGATGAGGCCCATTTCCGCTGAGGCGTCTCCAGGCTGATCACACCTCACCTCTGGAACTTCGAAAGGGTCCTTCACACCCTTGGTGCAATTCAAGAAGTTCCCCGACATACCCGTCTCCACTCGAGAGGAATCACGAGGGTCCCGCCCACATCCAGAGGAGCCCCGTTTCCGCCTCCTAGCTCGAGATGAGGGATCCTTTCCCTGCTTCGTCGGGAAAGAGTTCCCGGCGTTCCCGTCGCATCTTAAGAGGAAGCCCTCTCTACAGGAACGGCGAGAGGAACTCCAGGGTCGTGCCACCATTCCAAGAGTCCCCCAGATGTCTCAGTCCATTCCAGAGGAACCTCTTCTCCCTTCACTGGCTCGTCTTTCACGCCGAGGATCGACTCACACCAAGGTGGCACGTGGCACAGCCCTGTGGGAAAGCCTCGTGGGAAAGCCTCGAGGGACAGCCTCGAGGGAAACCCACAGATCCCTTGATCCACATGACAGGAAGCGTGACACTACTGCTGCAGCTCGGGAGGAAAGCGCACGTGCATGCCCCCACTCGAGACGAGGCCTGACTCCCCTGGGGAGACTCAGAAGCACCCCAAGATCCATGGCAACACTGGAGAGGAATCCTCAGGTTCCGGCCCCGACTCCACACAAGGACTGAGGCCCCGGCATGGACGGGAGAGGAATCCCGAGAGGTCCCCTAGCAACTCGCATGGGGACTGGCCTTTCCTGAGGCCACCAGAGCGGGTCCCTGAGGTCCCCGTCGTAACTCGAGAAGACCTGCCGCAACTAGAGAAAATTCAGGAGGTTCTCCCCTCCAGGCGAGATGAGGCCCATTTCCGCTGAGGCGTCTCGAGGCTGATCACACCTCACCTCTGGAACTTCGAAAGGGTCCTTCACACCCTTGGTGCAAATCAAGAAGTTCCCCGACATACCCGTCTCCACTCGAGAGGAATCACGAGGGTCTCGCCCACATCCAGAGGAGCCCCGTTTCCGCCTCGTAGCTCGAGATGAGGGATCCTTTCCCTGCTTCGTCGGGAAAGAGTTCCCGGCCTTCCCGTCGCATCTCAAGAGGAGGCCCTCTCAACAGGAACGGCGAGAGGAACTCCAGGGTCGTGCCACCATTCCAAGAGTCCCCCAGATGTCTCAGTCCATTCCAGAGGAACCTCTTTTCCCTTCACCGGCTCGTCTTTCACGCCGAGGATCGACTCACACCAAGGTGGCACGTGGCACAGCCCTGTGGGAAAGCCTCGTGGGAAAGCCTCGAGGGACAGCCTCGAGGGAAAGCCACAGATCCCTTGATCCACGTGACAGGAAGCGTGACACTACTGCTGCAGCTCGGGAGGAAAGCGCACGTGCATGCCCCCACTCGAGACGAGGCCTGACTCCCCTGGGGAGACTCAGAAGCACCCCAAGATCCATGGCAACACTGGAGAGGAATCCTCAGGTTCCGGCCCCGACTCCACACAAGGACTGAGGCCCCGGCATGGACGGGAGAGGAATCCCGAGAGGTCCCCTAGCAACTCGCATGGGGACTGGCCTTTCCTGAGGCCACCAGAGCGAGTCCCTGAGGTCCCCGTCGTAACTCGAGAAGACCTGCCGCAACTCGAGAAAATCCAGGAGGTTCTCCGCTCCAGGCGAGATGAGGCCCATTTCCGCTGAGGCGTCTCAAGACTGATCACACCTCACCTCTGGAACTTCGAAAGGGTCCTTCACACCCTTGGTGCAATTCAAGAAGTTCCCCGACATACCCGTCTACACTCGAGAGAAATCACGAGGGTCCCGCCCACATCCAGAGGAGCCCCGTTTCCGCCTCGTAGCTCGAGATGAGGGATCCTTTCCCTGCTTCGTCGGGAAAGAGTTCACGGCGTTCCCGTCGCATCTCAAGAGGAGGCCCTCTCAACAGGAACGGCGAGAGGAACTCCAGGGTCGTGCCACCATTCCAAGAGTCCCCCAGATGTCTCAGTCCATTCCAGAGGAACCTCTTTTCCCTTCACCGGCTCGTCTTTCACGCCGAGGATCGACTCACACCAAGTTGGCACGTGGCACAGCCCTGTGGGAAAGCCTCGTGGGAAAGCCTCGAGGGACAGCCTCGAGGGAAAGCCACAGATCCCTTGATCCACGTGACAGGAAGCGTGACACTACTGCTGCAGCTCGGGAGGAAAGCGCACGTGCATGCCCCCACTCGAGACGAGGCCTGACTCCCCTGGGGAGACTCAGAAGCACCCGAAGATCCATGGCAACACTGGAGAGGAATCCTCAGGTTCCGGCCCCGACTACACACAAGGACTGAGGCCCCGGCATGGACGGGAGAGGAATCCCGAGAGGTCCCCTAGCAACTCGCATGGGGACTGGCCTTTCCTGAGGCCACCAGAGCGGGTCCCTGAGGTCCCCGTCGTAATTCGAGAAGACCTGCCACAACTCGAGAAAATCCAGGAGGTTCTTCCCTCCAGGCGAGATGAGGCCCATTTCCGCTGAGGCGTCTCGAGGCTGATCACACCTCACCTCTGGAACTTCGAAAGGGTCCTTCACACCCTTGGTGCAAATCAAGAAGTTCCCCGACATACCCGTCTCCACTCGAGAGGAATCACGAGGGTCTCGCCCACATCCAGAGGAGCCCCGTTTCCGCCTCGTAGCTCGAGATGAGGGATCCTTTCCCTGCTTCGTCGGGAAAGATTTCCCGGCGTTCCCGTCGCATCTCAAGAGGAGGCCCTCTCAACAGGAACGGCGAGAGGAACTCCAGGGTCGTGCCACCATTCCAAGAGTCCCCCAGATGTCTCAGTCCATTCCAGAGGAACCTCTTTTCCCTTCACCGGCTCGTCTTTCACGCCGAGGATCGACTCACACCAAGGTGGCACGTGGCACAGCCCTGTGGGAAAGCCTCGTGGGAAAGCCTCGAGGGACAGCCTCGAGGGAAAGCCACAGATCCCTTGATCCACGTGACAGGAAGCGTGACACTACTGCTGCAGCTCGGGAGGAAAGCGCACGTGCATGCCCCCACTCGAGACGAGGCCTGACTCCCCTGGGGAGACTCAGAAGCACCCCAAGATCCATGGCAACACTGGAGAGGAATCCTCAGGTTCCGGCCCCGACTCCACACAAGGACTGAGGCCCCGGCATGGACGGGAGAGGAATCCCGAGAGGTCCCCTAGCAACTCGCATGGGGACTGGCCTTTCCTGAGGCCACCAGAGCGGGTCCCTGAGGTCCCCGTCGTAACTCGAGAAGACCTGCCGCAACTCGAGAAAATCCAGGAGGTTCTCCGCTCCAGGCGAGATGAGGCCCATTTCCGCTGAGGCGTCTCAAGGCTGATCACACCTCACCTCTGGAACTTCGAAAGGGTCCTTCACACCCTTGGTGCAATTCAAGAAGTTCCCCGACATACCCGTCTACACTCGAGAGAAATCACGAGGGTCCCGCCCACATCCAGAGGAGCCCCGTTTCCGCCTCGTAGCTCGAGATGAGGGATCCTTTCCCTGCTTCGTCGGGAAAGAGTTCACGGCGTTCCCGTCGCATCTCAAGAGGAGGCCCTCTCAACAGGAACGGCGAGAGGAACTCCACGGTCGTGCCACCATTCCAAGAGTCCCCCAGATGTCTCAGTCCATTCCAGAGGAACCTCTTTTCCCTTCACCGGCTCGTCTTTCACGCCGAGGATCGACTCACACCAAGTTGGCACGTGGCACAGCCCTGTGGGAAAGCCTCGTGGGAAAGCCTCGAGGGACAGCCTCGAGGGAAAGCCACAGATCCCTTGATCCACGTGACAGGAAGCGTGACACTACTGCTGCAGCTCGGGAGGAAAGCGCACGTGCATGCCCCCACTCGAGACGAGGCCTGACTCCCCTGGGGAGACTCAGAAGCACCCGAAGATCCATGGCAACACTGGAGAGGAATCCTCAGGTTCCGGCCCCGACTACACACAAGGACTGAGGCCCCGGCATGGACGGGAGAGGAATCCCGAGAGGTCCCCTAGCAACTCGCATGGGGACTGGCCTTTCCTGAGGCCACCAGAGCGGGTCCCTGAGGTCCCCGTCGTAATTCGAGAAGACCTGCCACAACTCGAGAAAATCCAGGAGGTTCTTCCCTCCAGGCGAGATGAGGCCCATTTCCGCTGAGGCGTCTCGAGGCTGATCACACCTCACCTCTGGAACTTCGAAAGGGTCCTTCACACCCTTGGTGCAAATCAAGAAGTTCCCCGACATACCCGTCTCCACTCGAGAGGAATCACGAGGGTCCCGCCCACATCCAGAGGAGCCCCGTTTCCGCCTCGTAGCTCGAGATGAGGGATCCTTTATCTGCTTCGTCGGCAAAGAGTTCCCGGCGTTCCCGTCGCATCTCAAGAGGAGGCCCTCTCAACAGGAACGGCGAGAGGAACTCCAGGGTCGTGCCACCATTCCAAGAGTCCCCCAGATGTCTCAGTCCATTCCAGAGGAACCTCTTTTCCCTTCACCGGCTTGTCTTTCACGCCGAGGATCGACTCACACCAAGGTGGCACGTGGCACAGCCCTGTGGGAAAGCCTCGTGGGAAAGCCTCGAGGGACAGCCTCGAGGGAAAGCCACAGATCCCTTGATCCACGTGACAGGAAGCGTGACACTACTGCTGCAGCTCGGGAGGAAAGCGCACGTGCATGCCCCCACTCGAGACGAGGCCTGACTCCCCTGAGGAGACTCAGAAGCACCCCAAGATCCATGGCAACACTGGAGAGGAATCCTCAGGTTCCGGCCCCGACTCCACACAAGGACTGAGGCCCCGGCATGGACAGGAGAGGAATCCCGAGAGGTCCCATAGCAACTCGCATGGGGACTGGCCTTTCCTGAGGCCACCAGAGCGGGTCCCTGAGGTCCCTGTCGTAACTCGAGAAGACCTGCCGCAACTCGAGAAAATCCAGGAGGTTCTCCGCTCCAGGCGAGATGAGGCCCATTTCCGCTGAGGCGTCTCCAGGCTGATCACACCTCACCTCTGGAACTTCGAAAGGGCCCTTCACACCCTTGGTGCAATTCAAGAAGTTCCCCGACATATCCGTCTCCACTCGAGAGGAATCACGAGGGTCCCGCCCACATCCAGAGGAGCCCCGTTTCCGCCTCGTAGCTCGAGATGAGGGATCCTTTCCCTGCTTCGTCGGGAAAGAGTTCCCGGCGTTCCCGTCGCATCTCAAGAGGAGGCTCTCTCTACAGGAACGGCGAGAGGAACTCCAGGGTCGTGCCACCATTCCAAGAGTCCCCCAGATGTCTCAGTCCATTCCAGAGGAACCTCTTTTCCCTTCACTGGCTCGTCTTTCACGCCGAGGATCGACTCACACCAAGGTGGCACGTGGCACAGCCCTGTGGGAAAGCCTCGTGGGAAAGCCTCGAGGGACAGCCTCGAGGGAAACCCACAGATCCCTTGATCCACATGACAGGAAGCGTGACACTACTGCTGCAGCTCGGGAGGAAAGCGCACGTGCATGCCCCCACTCGAGACGAGGCCTGACTCCCCTGGGGAGACTCAGAAGCACCCCAAGATCCATGGCAACACTGGAGAGGAATCCTCAGGTTCCGGCCCCGACTCCACACAAGGACTGAGGCCCCGGCATGGACGGGAGAGGAATCCCGAGAGGTCCCCTAGCAACTCGCATGGGGACTGGCCTTTCCTGAGGCCACCAGAGCGGGTCCCTGAGGTCCCTGTCGTAACTCGAGAAGACCTGCCGCAACTCGAGAAAATCCAGGAGGTTCTCCGCTCCAGGCGAGATGAGGCCCATTTCCGCTGAGGCGTCTCCAGGCTGATCACACCTCACCTCTGGAACTTCGAAAGGGCCCTTCACACCCTTGGTGCAATTCAAGAAGTTCCCCGACATATCCGTCTCCACTCGAGAGGAATCACGAGGGTCCCGCCCACATCCAGAGGAGCCCCGTTTCCGCCTCGTAGCTCGAGATGAGGGATCCTTTCCCTGCTTCGTCGGGAAAGAGTTCCCGGCGTTCCCGTCGCATCTCAAGAGGAGGCTCTCTCTACAGGAACGGCGAGAGGAACTCCAGGGTCGTGCCACCATTCCAAGAGTCCCCCAGATGTCTCAGTCCATTCCAGAGGAACCTCTTTTCCCTTCACTGGCTCGTCTTTCACGCCGAGGATCGACTCACACCAAGGTGGCACGTGGCACAGCCCTGTGGGAAAGCCTCGTGGGAAAGCCTCGAGGGACAGCCTCGAGGGAAACCCACAGATCCCTTGATCCACATGACAGGAAGCGTGACACTACTGCTGCAGCTCGGGAGGAAAGCGCACGTGCATGCCCCCACTCGAGACGAGGCCTGACTCCCCTGGGGAGACTCAGAAGCACCCCAAGATCCATGGCAACACTGGAGAGGAATCCTCAGGTTCCGGCCCCGACTCCACACAAGGACTGAGGCCCCGGCATGGACGGGAGAGGAATCCCGAGAGGTCCCCTAGCAACTCGCATGGGGACTGGCCTTTCCTGAGGCCACCAGAGCGGGTCCCTGAGGTCCCTGTCGTAACTCGAGAAGACCTGCCGCAACTCGAGAAAATCCAGGAGGTTCTCCGCTCCAGGCGAGATGAGGCCCATTTCCGCTGAGGCGTCTCCAGGCTGATCACACCTCACCTCTGGAACTTCGAAAGGGTCCTTCACACCCTTGGTGCAATTCAAGAAGTTCCCCGACATATCCGTCTCCACTCGAGAGGAATCACGAGGGTCCCGCCCACATCCAGAGGAGCCCCGTTTCCGCCTCGTAGCTCGAGATGAGGGATCCTTTCCCTGCTTCGTCGGGAAAGAGTTCCCGGCGTTCCCGTCGCATCTCAAGAGGAGGCTCTCTCTACAGGAACGGCGAGAGGAACTCCAGGGTCGTGCCACCATTCCAAGAGTCCCCCAGATGTCTCAGTCCATTCCAGAGGAACCTCTTTTCCCTTCACTGGCTCGTCTTTCACGCCGAGGATCGACTCACACCAAGGTGGCACGTGGCACAGCCCTGTGGGAAAGCCTCGTGGGAAAGCCTCGAGGGACAGCCTCGAGGGAAACCCACAGATCCCTTGATCCACATGACAGGAAGCGTGACACTACTGCTGCAGCTCGGGAGGAAAGCGCACGTGCATGCCCCCACTCGAGACGAGGCCTGACTCCCCTGGGGAGACTCAGAAGCACCCCAAGATCCATGGCAACACTGGAGAGGAATCCTCAGGTTCCGGCCCCGACTCCACACAAGGACTGAGGCCCCGGCATGGACGGGAGAGGAATCCCGAGAGGTCCCCTAGCAACTCGCCTGGGAATTGGTCTTTCCTGAGGCCACCAGAGCGGGTCCCTGAGGTCCCCGTCGTAACTCGAGAAGACCCGCCGCAACTCGAGAAAATTCAGGAGGTTCTCCCCTCCAGGCGAGATGAGGCCCATTTCCGCTGAGGCGTCTCGAGGCTGATCACACCTCACCTCTGGAACTTCGAAAGGGTCCTTCACACCCTTGGTGCAATTCAAGAAGTTCCCCGACATACCCGTCTCCACTCGAGAGGAATCACGAGGGTCCCGCCCACATCCAGAGGAGCCCCGTTTCCACCTCGTAGCTCGAGATGAGGGATCCTTTCCCTGCTTCGTCGGGAAAGAGTTCCCGGCGTTCCCGTCGCATCTCAAGAGGAGGCCCTCTCTACAGGAACGGCGAGAGGAACTCCAGGGTCGTGCCACCATTCCAAGAGTCCCCCAGATGTCTCAGTCCATTCCAGAGGAACCTCTTTTCCCTTCACCGGCTCGTCTTTCACGCCGAGGATCGACTCACACCAAGGTGGCACGTGGCACAGCCCTGTGGGAAAGCCTCGTGGGAAAGCCTCGAGGGACAGCCTCGAGGGAAAGCCACAGATCCCTTGATCCACGTGACAGGAAGCGTGACACTACTGCTGCAGCTCGGGAGGAAAGCGCACGTGCATGCCCCCACTCGAGACGAGGCCTGACTCCCCTGGGGAGACTCAGAAGCACCCCAAGATCCATGGCAACACTGGAGAGGAATCCTCAGGTTCCGGCCCCGACTCCACACAAGGACTGAGGCCCCGGCATGGACGGGAGAGGAATCCCGAGAGGTCCCCTAGCAACTCGCATGGGGACTGGCCTTTCCTGAGGCCACCAGAGCTGGTCCCTGAGGTCCCCGTCGTAACTCGAGAAGACCTGCCGCAACTCGAGAAAATCCAGGAGGTTCTCCGCTCCAGGCGAGATGAGGCCCATTTCCGCTGAGGCGTCTCAAGGCTGATCACACCTCACCTCTGGAACTTCGAAAGGGTCCTTCACACCCTTGGTGCAATTCAAGAAGTTCCCCGACATACCCGTCTACACTCGAGAGAAATCACGAGGGTCCCGCCCACATCCAGAGGAGCCCCGTTTCCGCCTCGTAGCTCGAGATGAGGGATCCTTTCCCTGCTTCGTCGGGAAAGAGTTCACGGCGTTCCCGTCGCATCTCAAGAGGAGGCCCTCTCAACAGGAACGGCGAGAGGAACTCCACGGTCGTGCCACCATTCCAAGAGTCCCCCAGATGTCTCAGTCCATTCCAGAGGAACCTCTTTTCCCTTCACCGGCTCGTCTTTCACGCCGAGGATCGACTCACACCAAGTTGGCACGTGGCACAGCCCTGTGGGAAAGCCTCGTGGGAAAGCCTCGAGGGACAGCATCGAGGGAAAGCCACAGATCCCTTGATCCACGTGACAGGAAGCGTGACACTACTGCTGCAGCTCGGGAGGAAAGCGCACGTGCATGCCCCCACTCGAGACGAGGCCTGACTCCCCTGGGGAGACTCAGAAGCACCCGAAGATCCATGGCAACACTGGAGAGGAATCCTCAGGTTCCGGCCCCGACTACACACAAGGACTGAGGCCCCGGCATGGACGGGAGAGGAATCCCGAGAGGTCCCATAGCAACTCGCATGGGGACTGGCCTTTCCTGAGGCCACCAGAGCGGGTCCCTGAGGTCCCCGTCGTAACTCGAGAAGACCTGCCGCAACTCGAGAAAATTCAGGAGTTTCTCCCCTCCAGGCGAGATGAGGCCCATTTCCGCTGAGGCGTCTCGAGGCTGATCACACCTCACCTCTGGAACTTCGAAAGGGTCCTTCACACCCTTGGTGCAATTCAAGAAGTTCCCCGACATACCCGTCTCCACTCGAGAGAAATCACGAGGGTCCCGCCCACATCCAGAGGAGCTCCGTTTCCGCCTCGTAGCTCGAGATGAGGGATCCTTTCCCTGCTTCGTCGGGAAAGAGTTCCCGGCGTTCCCGTCGCATCTCAAGAGGAGGCCCTCTCTACAGGAACGGCGAGAGGAACTCCAGGGTCGTGCCACCATTCCAAGAGTCCCCCAAATGTCTCAGTCCATTCCAGAGGAACCTCTTTTCCCTTCACTGGCTCGTCTTTCACGCCGAGGATCGACTCACACCAAGGTGGCACGTGGCACAGCCCTGTGGGAAAGCCTCGTGGGAAAGCCTCGAGGGACAGCCTCGAGGGAAAGCCACAGATCCCTTGATCCACGTGACAGGAAGCGTGACACTACTGCTGCAGCTCGGGAGGAAAGCGCACGTGCATGCCCCCACTCGAGACGAGTCCTGACTCCCCTGGGGAGACTCAGAAGCACCCCAAGATCCATGGCAACACTGGAGAGGAATCCTCAGGTTCCGGCCCCGACTCCACACAAGGACTGAGGCCCCGGCATGGAAGGGAGAGGAATCCCGAGAGGTCCCCTAGCAACTCGCATGGGGACTGGCCTTTCCTGAGGCCACCAGAGCGGGTCCCTGAGGTCCCCGTCGTAACTCGAGAAGACCTGCCGCAACTCGAGAAAATCCAGGAGGTTCTCCGCTCCAGGCGAGATGAGGCCCATTTCCGCTGAGGCGTCTCGAGGCTGATCACACCTCACCTCTGGAACTTCGAAAGGGTCCTTCACACCCTTGGTGCAATTCAAGAAGTTCCCCGACATACCCGTCTCCACTCGAGAGAAATCACGAGGGTCCCGCCCACATCCAGAGGAGCCCCGTTTCCGCCTCGTAGCTCGAGATGAGGGATCCTTTCCCTGCTTCGTCGGGAAAGAGTTCCCGGCGTTCCCGTCGCATCTCAAGAGGAGGCCCTCTCTACAGGAACGGCGAGAGGAACTCCAGGGTCGTGCCACCATTCCAAGAGTCCCCCAGATGTCTCAGTCCATTCCAGAGGAACCTCTTTTCCCTTCACCGGCTCGTCTTTCACGCCGAGGATCGACTCACACCAAGGTGGCACGTGGCACAGCCCTGTGGGAAAGCCTCGTGGGAAAGCCTCGAGGGACAGCCTCGAGGGAAAGCCACAGATCCCTTGATCCACGTGACAGGAAGCGTGACACTACTGCTGCAGCTCGGGAGGAAAGCGCACGTGCATGCCCCCACTCGAGACGAGGCCTGACTCCCCTGGGGAGACTCAGAAGCACCCCAAGATCCATGGCAACACTGGAGAGGAATCCTCAGGTTCTGGCCCCGACTCCACACAAGCACTGAGGCCCCGGCATGGACGGGAGAGGAATCCCGAGAGGTCCCCTAGCAACTCGCATGGGGACTGGCCTTTCCTGAGGCCACCAGAGCGGGTCCCTTAGGTCCCCGTTGTAACTCGAGAAGACCTACCGCAACTCGAGAAAATCCAGGAGGTTCTCCCCTCCAGGCGAGATGAGGTCCATTTCCGCTGAGGCGTCTCGAGGCTGATCACACCTCACCTCTGGAACTTCGAAAGGGTCCTTCACACCCTTGGTGCAAATCAAGAAGTTCCCCGACCTAGCCGTCGCCACTCGAGAGGAATCACGAGGGTCCCGCCCACATCCAGAGGAGCCCCGTTTCCGCCTCGTAGCTCGAGATGAGGGATCCTTTCCCTGCTTCGTCGGGAAAGAGTTCCCGGCCTTCCCGTCGCATCTCAAGAGGAGGCCCTCTCAACAGGAACGGCGAGTGGAACTCCAGGGTCGTGCCACCATTCCAAGAGTACCCCAGATGTCTCAGTCCATTCCAGAGGAACCTCTTTTCCCTTCACCGGCTCGTCTTTCACGCCGAGGATCGACTCACACCAAGGTGGCACGTGGCACAGCCCTGTGGGAAAGCCTCGTGGGAAAGCCTCGAGGGACAGCCTCGAGGGAAAGCCACAGATCCCTTGATCCACGTGACAGGAAGCGTGACACTACTGCTGCAGCTCGGGAGGAAAGCGCACGTGCATGCCCCCACTCGAGACGAGGCCTGACTCCCCTGAGGAGACTCAGAAGCACCCCAAGATCCATGGCAACACTGGAGAGGAATCCTCAGGTTCCGGCCCCGACTCCACACAAGGACTGAGGCCCGGGCATGGACAGGAGAGGAATCCCGAGAGGTCCCATAGCAACTCGCATGGGGACTGGCCTTTCCTGAGGCCACCAGAGCGGGTCCCTGAGGTCCCTGTCGTAACTCGAGAAGACCTGCCGCAACTCGAGAAAATCCAGGAGGTTCTCCGCTCCAGGCGAGATGAGGCCCATTTCCGCTGAGGCGTCTCCAGGCTGATCACACCTGACCTCTGGAACTTCGAAAGGGTCCTTCACACCCTTGGTGCAAATCAAGAAGTTCCCCGACATATCCGTCTCCACTCGAGAGGAATCACGAGGGTCCCGCCCACATCCAGAGGAGCCCCGTTTCCGCCTCGTAGCTCGAGATGAGGGATCCTTTCCCTGCTTCGTCGGGAAAGAGTTCCCGGCGTTCCCGTCGCATCTCAAGAGGAGGCTCTCTCTACAGGAACGGCGAGAGGAACTCCAGGGTCGTGCCACCATTCCAAGAGTCCCCCAGATGTCTCAGTCCATTCCAGAGGAACCTCTTTTCCCTTCACTGGCTCGTCTTTCACGCCGAAGATCGACTCACACCAAGGTGGCACGTGGCACAGCCCTGTGGGAAAGCCTCGTGGGAAAGCCTCGAGGGACAGCCTCGAGGGAAACCCACAGATCCCTTGATCCACATGACAGGAAGCGTGACACTACTGCTGCAGCTCGGGAGGAAAGCGCACGTGCATGCCCCCACTCGAGACGAGGCCTGACTCCCCTGGGGAGACTCAGAAGCACCCCAAGATCCATGGCAACACTGGAGAGGAATCCTCAGGTTCCGGCCCCGACTCCACACAAGGACTGAGGCCCCGGCATGGACGGGAGAGGAATCCCGAGAGGTCCCCTAGCAACTCGCATGGGGACTGGCCTTTCCTGAGGCCACCAGAGCGGGTCCCTGAGGTCCCCGTCGTAACTCGAGAAGACCTGCCGCAACTCGAGAAAATTCAGGAGGTTCTCCCCTCCAGGCGAGATGAGGCTCATTTCCGCTGAGGCGTCTCGAGGCTGATCACACCTCACCTCTGGAACTTCGAAAGGGT
Organism: Budorcas taxicolor; assembly: GCF_023091745.1. Classification (NCBI taxonomy): domain Eukaryota; kingdom Metazoa; phylum Chordata; class Mammalia; order Artiodactyla; family Bovidae; genus Budorcas; species Budorcas taxicolor. Next base: position 271,217 of record NW_026291506.1, read on the forward strand.
CCTTCACACCCTTGGTGCAATTCAAGAAGTTCCCCGACATACCCGTCTCCACTCGAGAGAAATCACGAGGGTCCCGCCCACATCCAGAGGAGCCCCGTTTCCGCCTCGTAGCTCGAGATGAGGGATCCTTTCCCTGCTTCGTCGGGAAAGAGTTCCCGGCGTTCCCGTCGCATCTCAAGAGGAGGCCCTCTCTACAGGAACGGCGAGAGGAACTCCAGGGTCGTGCCACCATTCCAAGAGTCCCCCAGATGTCTCAGTCCATTCCAGAGGAACCTCTTTTCCCTTCACCGGCTCGTCTTTCACGCCGAGGATCGACTCACACCAAGGTGGCACGTGGCACAGCCCTGTGGGAAAGCCTCGTGGGAAAGCCTCGAGGGACAGCCTCGAGGGAAAGCCACAGATCCCTTGATCCACGTGACAGGAATCGTGACACTACTGCTGCAGCTCGGGAGGAAAGCGCACGTGCATGCCCCCACTCGAGACGAGGCCTGACTCCCCTGGGGAGACTCAGAAGCACCCCAAGATCCATGGCAACACTGGAGAGGAATCCTCAGGTTCCGGCCCCGACTCCACACAAGGACTGAGGCCCCGGCATGGAAGGGAGAGGAATCCCGAGAGGTCCCATAGCAACTCGCATGGGGACTGGCCTTTCCTGAGGCCACCAGAGCGGGTCCCTGAAGTCCCCGTCGTAACTCGAGAAGACCTGCCGCAACTCGAGAAAATCCAGGAGGTTCTCCGCTCCAGGCGAGATGAGGCCCATTTCCGCTGAGGCGTCTCAAGGCTGATCACACCTCACTCTGGAACTTCGAAAGGGTCCTTCACACCCTTGGTGCAAATCAAGAAGTTCCCCGACCTAGCCGTCTCCACTCGAGAGGAATCACGAGAGTCCCGCCCACATCCAGAGGAGCCCCGTTTCCGCCTCGTAGCTCGAGATGAGGGATCCTTTCCCTGCTTCGTCGGGAAAGAGTTCCCGGCGTTCCCGTCGCATCTCAAGAGGAGGCCCTCTCTACAGGAAGGGCGAGAGGAACTCCAGGGTCGTGCCACCATTCCAAGAGTCCCCCAGATGTCTCAGTCCATTCCAGAGGAAACTCTTTTCCCTTCACCGGCTCGTCTTTCACGCCGAGGATCGACTCACACCAAGGTGGCACGTGGCACAGCCCTGTGGGAAAGCCTCGTGGGAAAGCCTCGAGGGACAGCCTCGAGGGAAAGCCACAGATCCCTTGATCCACGTGACAGGAAGCGTGACACTACTGCTGCAGCTCGGGAGGAAAGCGCACGTGCATGCCCCCACTCGAGACGAGGCCTGACTCCCCTGGGGAGACTCAGAAGCACCCCAAGATCCATGGCAACACTGGAGAGGAATCCTCAGGTTCCGGCCCCGACTCCACACAAGGACTGAGGCCCCGGCATGGACGGGAGAGGAATCCCGAGAGGTCCCCTAGCAACTCGCATGGGGACTGGCCTTTCCTGAGGCCACCAGAGCGGGTCCCTTAGGTCCCCGTTGTAACTCGAGAAGACCTGCCGCAACTGGAGAAAATCCAGGAGGTTCTCCCCTCCAGGCGAGATGAGGTCCATTTCCGCTGAGGCGTCTCGAGGCTGATCACACCTCACCTCTGGAACTTCGAAAGGGTCCTTCACACCCTTGGTGCAAATCAAGAAGTTCCCCGACCTAGCCGTCTCCACTCGAGAGGAATCACGAGGGTCCCGCCCACATCCAGAGGAGCCCCGTTTCCACCTCGTAGCTCGAGATGAGGGATCCTTTCCCTGCTTCGTCGGGAAAGAGTTCCCGGCCTTCCCGTCGCATCTCAAGAGGAGGCCCTCTCAACAGGAACGGCGAGAGGAACTCCAGGGTCGTGCCACCATTCCAAGAGTCCCCCAGATGTCTCAGTCCATTCCAGAGGAACCTCTTTTCCCTTCACCGGCTCGTCTTTCACGCCGAGGATCGACTCACACCAAGGTGGCACATGGCACAGCCCTGTGGGAAAGCCTCGTGGGAAAGCCTCGAGGGACAGCCTCGAGGGAAAGCCACAGATCCCTTGATCCACGTGACAGGAAGCGTGACACTACTGCTGCAGCTCGGGAGGAAAGCGCACGTGCATGCCCCCACTCGAGACGAGGCCTGACTCCCCTGGGGAGACTCAGAAGCACCCCAAGATCCATGGCAACACTGGAGAGGAATCCTCAGGTTCCGGCCCCGACTCAACACAAGGACTGAGGCCCCGGCATGGACGGGAGAGGAATCCCGAGAGGTCCCATAGCAACTCGCATGGGGACTGGCCTTTCCTGAGGCCACCAGAGCGGGTCCCTGAGGTCCCTGTCGTAACTCGAGAAGACCTGCCGCAACTCGAGAAAATCCAGGAGGTTCTCCGCTCCAGGCGAGATGAGGCCCATTTCCGCTGAGGCGTCTCCAGGCTGATCACACCTCACCTCTGGAACTTCGAAAGGGTCCTTCACACCCTTGGTGCAAATCAAGAAGTTCCCCGACATATCCGTCTCCACTCGAGAGGAATCACGAGGGTCCCGCCCACATCCAGAGGAGCCCCGTTTCCGCCTCGTAGCTCGAGATGAGGGATCCTTTCCCTGCTTCGTCGGGAAAGAGTTCCCGGCCTTCCCGTCGCATCTCAAGAGGAGGCCCTCTCTACAGGAAGGGCGAGAGGAACTCCAGGGTCGTGCCACCATTCCAAGAGTCCCCCAGATGTCTCAGTCCATTCCAGAGGAACCTCTTTTCCCTTCACTGGCTCGTCTTTCACGCCGAGGATCGACTCACACCAAGGTGGCACGTGGCACAGCCCTGTGGGAAAGCCTCGTGGGAAAGCCTCGAGGGACAGCCTCGAGGGAAAGCCACAGATCCCTTGATCCACATGACAGGAAGCGTGACACTACTGCTGCAGCTCGGGAGGAAAGCGCACGTGCATGCCCCCACCCGAGACGAGGCCTGACTCCCCTGGGGAGACTCAGAAGCACCCCAAGATCCATGGCAACACTGGAGAGGAATCCTCAGGTTCCGGCCCCGACTCCACACAAGGACTGAGGCCCCGGCATGGACGGGAGAGGAATCCCGAGAGGTCCCCTAGCAACTCGCATGGGGACTGGCCTTTCCTGAGGCCACCAGAGCGGGTCCCTGAGGTCCCCGTCGTAACTCGAGAAGACCTGCCGCAACTCGAGAAAATTCAGGAGGTTCTCCCCTCCAGGCGAGATGAGGCCCATTTCCGCTGAGGCGTCTCGAGGCTGATCACACCTCACCTCTGGAACTTCGAAAGGGTCCTTCACACCCTTGGTGCAATTCAAGAAGTTCCCCGACATACCCGTCTCCACTCGAGAGAAATCACGAGGGTCCCGCCCACATCCAGAGGAGCCCCGTTTCCGCCTCGTAGCTCGAGATGAGGGATCCTTTCCCTGCTTCGTCGGGAAAGAGTTCCCGGCGTTCCCGTCGCATCTCAAGAGGAGGCCCTCTCTACAGGAACGGCGAGAGGAACTCCAGGGTCGTGCCACCATTCCAAGAGTCCCCCAGATGTCTCAGTCCATTCCAGAGGAACCTCTTTTCCCTTCACCGGCTCGTCTTTCACGCCGAGGATCGACTCACACCAAGGTGGCACGTGGCACAGCCCTGTGGGAAAGCCTCGTGGGAAAGCCTCGAGGGACAGCCTCGAGGGAAAGCCACAGATCCCTTGATCCACGTGACAGGAAGCGTGACACTACTGCTGCAGCTCGGGAGGAAAGCGCACGTGCATGCCCCCACTCGAGACGAGGCCTGACTCCCCTGGGGAGACTCAGAAGCACCCCAAGATCCATGGCAACACTGGAGAGGAATCCTCAGGTTCTGGCCCCGACTCCACACAAGCACTGAGGCCCCGGCATGGACGGGAGAGGAATCCCGAGAGGTCCCCTAGCAACTCGCATGGGGACTGGCCTTTCCTGAGGCCACCAGAGCGGGTCCCTTAGGTCCCCGTTGTAACTCGAGAAGACCTACCGCAACTCGAGAAAATCCAGGAGGTTCTCCCCTCCAGGCGAGATGAGGTCCATTTCCGCTGAGGCGTCTCGAGGCTGATCACACCTCACCTCTGGAACTTCGAAAGGGTCCTTCACACCCTTGGTGCAAATCAAGAAGTTCCCCGACCTAGCCGTCGCCACTCGAGAGGAATCACGAGGGTCCCGCCCACATCCAGAGGAGCCCCGTTTCCGCCTCGTAGCTCGAGATGAGGGATCCTTTCCCTGCTTCGTCGGGAAAGAGTTCCCGGCCTTCCCGTCGCATCTCAAGAGGAGGCCCTCTCAACAGGAACGGCGAGAGGAACTCCAGGGTCGTGCCACCATTCCAAGAGTCCCCCAGATGTCTCAGTCCATTCCAGAGGAACCTCTTTTCCCTTCACCGGCTCGTCTTTCACGCCGAGGATCGACTCACACCAAGGTGGCACGTGGCACAGCCCTGTGGGAAAGCCTCGTGGGAAAGCCTCGAGGGACAGCCTCGAGGGAAAGCCACAGATCCCTTGATCCACGTGACAGGAAGCGTGACACTACTGCTGCAGCTCGGGAGGAAAGCGCACGTGCATGCCCCCACTCGAGACGAGGCCTGACTCCCCTGAGGAGACTCAGAAGCACCCCAAGATCCATGGCAACACTGGAGAGGAATCCTCAGGTTCCGGCCCCGACTCCACACAAGGACTGAGGCCCCGGCATGGACAGGAGAGGAATCCCGAGAGGTCCCATAGCAACTCGCATGGGGACTGGCCTTTCCTGAGGCCACCAGAGCGGGTCCCTGAGGTCCCTGTCGTAACTCGAGAAGACCTGCCGCAACTCGAGAAAATCCAGGAGGTTCTCCGCTCCAGGCGAGATGAGGCCCATTTCCGCTGAGGCGTCTCCAGGCTGATCACACCTCACCTCTGGAACTTCGAAAGGGTCCTTCACACCCTTGGTGCAAATCAAGAAGTTCCCCAACATATCCGTCTCCACTCGAGAGGAATCACGAGGGTCCCGCCCACATCCAGAGGAGCCCCGTTTCCGCCTCGTAGCTCGAGATGAGGGATCCTTTCCCTGCTTCGTCGGGAAAGAGTTCCCGGCGTTCCCGTCGCATCTCAAGAGGAGGCTCTCTCTACAGGAACGGCGAGAGGAACTCCAGGGTCGTGCCACCATTCCAAGAGTCCCCCAGATGTCTCAGTCCATTCCAGAGGAACCTCTTTTCCCTTCACTGGCTCGTCTTTCACGCCGAGGATCGACTCACACCAAGGTGGCACGTGGCACAGCCCTGTGGGAAAGCCTCGTGGGAAAGCCTCGAGGGACAGCCTCGAGGGAAACCCACAGATCCCTTGATCCACATGACAGGAAGCGTGACACTACTGCTGCAGCTCGGGAGGAAAGCGCACGTGCATGCCCCCACTCGAGACGAGGCCTGACTCCCCTGGGGAGACTCAGAAGCACCCCAAGATCCATGGCAACACTGGAGAGGAATCCTCAGGTTCCGGCCCCGACTCCACACAAGGACTGAGGCCCCGGCATGGACGGGAGAGGAATCCCGAGAGGTCCCCTAGCAACTCGCATGGGGACTGGCCTTTCCTGAGGCCACCAGAGCGGGTCCCTGAGGTCCCCGTCGTAACTCGAGAAGACCTGCCGCAACTCGAGAAAATTCAGGAGGTTCTCCCCTCCAGGCGAGATGAGGCCCATTTCCGCTGAGGCGTCTCGAGGCTGATCACACCTCACCTCTGGAACTTCGAAAGGGTCCTTCACACCCTTGGTGCAATTCAAGAAGTTCCCCGACATACCCGTCTCCACTCGAGAGAAATCACAAGGGTCCCGCCCACATCCAGAGGAGCCCCGTTTCCGCCTCGTAGCTCGAGATGAGGGATCCTTTCCCTGCTTCGTCGGGAAAGAGTTCCCGGCGTTCCCGTCGCATCTCAAGAGGAGGCCCTCTCTACAGGAACGGCGAGAGGAACTCCAGGGTCGTGCCACCATTCCAAGAGTCCCCCAGATGTCTCAGTCCATTCCAGAGGAACCTCTTTTCCCTTCACCGGCTCGTCTTTCACGCCGAGGATCGACTCACACCAAGGTGGCACGTGGCACAGCCCTGTGGGAAAGCCTCGTGGGAAAGCCTCGAGGGACAGCCTCGAGGGAAAGCCACAGATCCCTTGATCCACGTGACAGGAATCGTGACACTACTGCTGCAGCTCGGGAGGAAAGCGCACGTGCATGCCCCCACTCGAGACGAGGCCTGACTCCCCTGGGGAGACTCAGAAGCACCCCAAGATCCATGGCAACACTGGAGAGGAATCCTCAGGTTCCGGCCCCGACTCCACACAAGGACTGAGGCCCCGGCATGGAAGGGAGAGGAATCCCGAGAGGTCCCATAGCAACTCGCATGGGGACTGGCCTTTCCTGAGGCCACCAGAGCGGGTCCCTGAAGTCCCCGTCGTAACTCGAGAAGACCTGCCGCAACTCGAGAAAATCCAGGAGGTTCTCCGCTCCAGGCGAGATGAGGCCCATTTCCGCTGAGGCGTCTCAAGGCTGATCACACCTCACTCTGGAACTTCGAAAGGGTCTTTAACACCCTTGGTGGAATTCAAGAAGTTCCCCGACATACCCGTCTCCACTCGAGAGGAATCACGAGGGTCCCGCCCACATCCAGAGGAGCCCCGTTTCCGCCTCGTAGCTCGAGATGAGGGATCCTTTCCCTGCTTCGTCGGGAAAGAGTTCCCGGCGTTCCCGTCGCATCTCAAGAGGAGGCCCTCTCTACAGGAACGGCGAGAGGAACTCCAGGGTCGTGCCACCATTCCAAGAGTCCCCCAGATGTCTCAGTCCATTCCAGAGGAACCTCTTTTCCCTTCACTGGCTCGTCTTTCACGCCGAGGATCGACTCACACCAAGGTGGCACGTGGCACAGCCCTGTGGGAAAGCCTCGTGGGAAAGCCTCGAGGGACAGCCTCGAGGGAAACCCACAGATCCCTTGATCCACATGACAGGAAGCGTGACACTACTGCTGCAGCTCGGGAGGAAAGCGCACGTGCATGCCCCCACTCGAGACGAGGCCTGACTCCCCTGGGGAGACTCAGAAGCACCCCAAGATCCATGGCAACACTGGAGAGGAATCCTCAGGTTCTGGCCCCGACTCCACACAAGGACTGAGGCCCCGGCATGGACGGGAGAGGAATCCCGAGAGGTCCCCTAGCAACTCGCATGGGGACTGGCCTTTCCTGAGGCCACCAGAGCGGGTCCCTTAGGTCCCCGTTGTAACTCGAGAAGACCTGCCGCAACTGGAGAAAATCCAGGAGGTTCTCCCCTCCAGGCGAGATGAGGTCCATTTCCGCTGAGGCGTCTCGAGGCTGATCACACCTCACCTCTGGAACTTCGAAAGGGTCCTTCACACCCTTGGTGCAAATCAAGAAGTTCCCCGACCTAGCCGTCTCCACTCGAGAGGAATCACGAGAGTCCCGCCCAGATCCAGAGGAGCCCCGTTTCCGCCTCGTAGCTCGAGATGAGGGATCCTTTCCCTGCTTCGTCGGGAAAGAGTTCCCGGCGTTCCCGTCGCATCTCAAGAGGAGGCCCTCTCTACAGGAAGGGCGAGAGGAACTCCAGGGTCGTGCCACCATTCCAAGAGTCCCCCAGATGTCTCAGTCCATTCCAGAGGAACCTCTTTTCCCTTCACCGGCTCGTCTTTCACGCCGAGGATCGACTCACACCAAGGTGGCACGTGGCACAGCCCTGTGGGAAAGCCTCGTGGGAAAGCCTCGAGGGACAGCCTCGAGGGAAAGCCACAGATCCCTTGATCCACGTGACAGGAAGCGTGACACTACTGCTGCAGCTCGGGAGGAAAGCGCACGTGCATGCCCCCACTCGAGACGAGGCCTGACTCCCCTGGGGAGACTCAGAAGCACCCCAAGATCCATGGCAACACTGGAGAGGAATCCTCAGGTTCCGGCCCCGACTCCACACAAGGACTGAGGCCCCGGCATGGACGGGAGAGGAATCCCGAGAGGTCCCCTAGCAACTCGCATGGGGACTGGCCTTTCCTGAGGCCACCAGAGCGGGTCCCTTAGGTCCCCGTTGTAACTCGAGAAGACCTGCCGCAACTGGAGAAAATCCAGGAGGTTCTCCCCTCCAGGCGAGATGAGGTCCATTTCCGCTGAGGCGTCTCGAGGCTGATCACACCTCACCTCTGGAACTTCGAAAGGGTCCTTCACACCCTTGGTGCAAATCAAGAAGTTCCCCGACCTAGCCGTCTCCACTCGAGAGGAATCACGAGGGTCCCGCCCACATCCAGAGGAGCCCCGTTTCCACCTCGTAGCTCGAGATGAGGGATCCTTTCCCTGCTTCGTCGGGAAAGAGTTCCCGGCCTTCCCGTCGCATCTCAAGAGGAGGCCCTCTCAACAGGAACGGCGAGAGGAACTCCAGGGTCGTGCCACCATTCCAAGAGTCCCCCAGATGTCTCAGTCCATTCCAGAGGAACCTCTTTTCCCTTCACCGGCTCGTCTTTCACGCCGAGGATCGACTCACACCAAGGTGGCACATGGCACAGCCCTGTGGGAAAGCCTCGTGGGAAAGCCTCGAGGGACAGCCTCGAGGGAAAGCCACAGATCCCTTGATCCACGTGACAGGAAGCGTGACACTACTGCTGCAGCTCGGGAGGAAAGCGCACGTGCATGCCCCCACTCGAGACGAGGCCTGACTCCCCTGGGGAGACTCAGAAGCACCCCAAGATCCATGGCAACACTGGAGAGGAATCCTCAGGTTCCGGCCCCGACTCAACACAAGGACTGAGGCCCCGGCATGGACGGGAGAGGAATCCCGAGAGGTCCCCTAGCAACTCGCATGGGGACTGGCCTTTCCTGAGGCCACCAGAGCGGGTCCCTGAGATCCCCGTCGTAACTCGAGAAGACCTGCCGCAACTCGAGAAAATCCAGGAGGTTCTCCCCTCCAGGCGAGATGAGGCCCATTTCCGCTGAGGCGTCTCCAGGCTGATCACACCTCCCCTCTGGAACTTCGAAAGGGTCCTTCACACCCTTGGTGCAAATCAAGAAGTTCCCCGACATACCCGTCTCCACTCGAGAGGAATCACGAGGGTCCCGCCCACATCCAGAGGAGCCCCGTTTCCGCCTCGTAGCTCGAGATGAGGGATCCTTTCCCTGCTTCGTCGGGAAAGAGTTCCCGGCGTTCCCGTCGCATCTCAAGAGGAGGCCCTCTCAAAAGGAACGGCGAGAGGAAATCCAGGGTCGTGCCACCATTCCAAGAGTCCCCCAGATGTCTCAGTCCATTCCAGAGGAACCTCTTTTCCCTTCACCGGCTCGTCTTTCACGCCGAGGATCGACTCACACCAAGGTGGCACGTGGCACAGCCCTGTGGGAAAGCCTCGTGGGAAAGCCTCGAGGGACAGCCTCGAGGGAAAGCCACAGATCCCTTGATCCACGTGACAGGAAGCGTGACACTACTGCTGCAGCTCGGGAGGAAAGCGCACGTGCATGCCCCCACTCGAGACGAGGCCTGACTCCCCTGGGGAGACTCAGAAGCACCCCAAGATCCATGGCAACACTGGAGAGGAATCCTCAGGTTCCGGCCCCGACTCCACACAAGGACTGAGGCCCCGACATGGACGGGAGAGGAATCCCGAGAGGTCCCCTAGCATCTCGCATGGGGACTGGCCTTTCCTGAGGCCACCAGAGCGGGTCCCTGAGGTCCCCGTCGTAACTCGAGAAGACCTGCCGCAACTCGAGAAAATCCAGGAGGTTCTCCCCTCCAGGCGAGATGAGGCCCATTTCGGCTGAGGCGTCTCGAGGCTGATCACACCTCACCTCTGGAACTTCGAAAGGGTCCTTCACACCCTTGGTGCAAATCAAGAAGTTCCCCGACATACCCGTCTCCACTCGAGAGGAATCACGAGGGTCCCGCCCACATCCAGAGGAGCCCCGTTTCCGCCTCGTAGCTCGAGATGAGGGATCCTTTCCCTGCTTCGTCGGGAAAGAGTTCCCGGCATTCCCGTCGCATCTCAAGAGGAGGCCCTCTCTACAGGAACGGCGAGAGGAACTCCAGGGTCGTGCCACCATTCCAAGAGTCCCCCAGATGTCTCAGTCCATTCCAGAGGAACCTCTTTTCCCTTCACCGGCTCGTCTTTCACGCCGAGGATCGACTCACACCAAGGTGGCACGTGGCACAGCCCTGTGGGAAAGCCTCGTGGGAAAGCCTCGAGGGACATCCTCGAGGGAAAGCCACAGATCCCTTGATCCACGTGACAGGAAGCGTGACACTACTGCTGCAGCTCGGGAGGAAAGCGCACGTGCATGCCCCCACTCGAGAAGAGGCCTGACTCCCCTGGGGAGACTCAGAAGCACCCCAAGATCCATGGCAACACTGGAGAGGAATCCTCAGGTTCCGGCCCCGACTCCACACAAGGACTGAGGCCCCGGCATGGACGGGAGAGGAATCCCGAGAGGTCCCCTAGCAACTCGCATGGGGACTGGCCTTTCCTGAGGCCACCAGAGCGGGTCCCTGAGGTCCCCGTCGTAACTCGAGAAGACCTGCCGCAACTCGAGAAAATCCAGGAGGTTCTCCCCTCCAGGCGAGATGAGGCCCATTTCCGCTGAGGCGTCTCCAGGCTGATCACACCTCCCCTCTGGAACTTCGAAAGGGTCCTTCACACCCTTGGTGCAAATCAAGAAGTTCCCCGACATATCCGTCTCCACTCGAGAGGAATCACGAGGGTCCCGCCCACATCCAGAGGAGCCCCGTTTCCGCCTCGTAGCTCGAGATGAGGGATCCTTTCCCTGCTTCGTCGGGAAAGAGTTCCCGGCGTTCCCGTCGCATCTCAAGAGGAGGCCCTCTCAACAGGAACGGCGAGAGGAACTCCAGGGTCGTGCCACCATTCCAAGAGTCCCCCAGATGTTTCAGTCCATTCCAGAGGAACCTCTTTTCCCATCACCGGCTCGTCTTTCACGCCGAGGATCGACTCACACCAAGGTGGCACGTGGCACAGCCCTGTGGGAAAGCCTCGTGGGAAAGCCTCGAGGGACAGCCTCGAGGGAAAGCCACAGATCCCTTGATCCACGTGACAGGAAGCGTGACACTACTGCTGCAGCTCGGGAGGAAAGCGCACGTGCATGCCCCCACTCGAGCCGAGGCCTGACTCCCTTGGGGAGACTCAGAAGCACCCCAAGTTCCATGGCAACACTGGAGAGGAATCCTCAGGTTCCGGCCCCGACTCCACACAATGACTGAGGCCCCGGCATGGACGGGAGAGGAATCCCGAGAGGTCCCCTAGCATCTCGCATGGGGACTGGCCTTTTCTGAGGCCACCAGAGCGGGTCCCTGAGGTCCCCGTCGTAACTCGAGAAGACCTGCCGCAACTCGAGAAAATCCAGGAGGTTCTCCCCTACAGGCGAGATGAGGCCCATTTCCGCTGAGGCGTCTCGAGGCTGATCACACCTCACTTCTGGAACTTCGAAAGGGTCCTTCACACCCTTGCTGCAAATCAAGAAGTTCCCCGACATACCCGTCTCCACTCGAGAGGAATCACGAGGGTCCCGCCCACATCCGGAGGAGCCCCGTTTCGGCCTCGTAGCTCGAGATGAGGGATCTTTTCCCTGCTTCGTCGGGAATGAGTTCCCGGCGTTCCCGTCGCATCTCAAGAGGAGGCCCTCTCAACAGGAACGGCGAGAGGAACTCCAGGGTCGTGCCACCATTCCAAGAGTCCCCCAGATGTCTCAGTCCATTCCAGAGGAACCTCTTTTCCCTTCAGCGGCTCGTCTTTCACGCCGAGGATCGACTCACACCAAGGTGGCACGTGGCACAGCCCTGTGGGGAAGCCTCGTGGGAAAGCCTCGAGGGACAGCCTCGAGGGAAAGCCACAGATCCCTTGATCCACGTGACAGGAAGCGTGACACTACTGCTGCAGCTCGGGAGGAAAGCGCACGTGCATGCCCACACTCGAGACGAGGCCTGACTCCCCTGGGGAGACTCAAGCACCCCAAGATCCATGGCAACACTGGAGAGGAATCCTCAGGTTCCGGCCCCGACTCCACACAAGGACTGAGGCCCCGGCATGGACGGGAGAGGAATCCCGAGAGGTCCCCTAGCAACTCGCATGGGGCCGGGCCTTTCCTGAGGCCACCAGAGCGGGTCCCTGAGGTCCCTGTCATAACTCGAGAAGACCTGCGCAACTCGAGAAAATCCAGGAGGTTCTCCCCTCCAGGCGAGATGAGGCCCATTTCCGCTGAGGCGTCTCCAGGCTGATCACACCTCACCTCTGGAACTTCGAAAGGGTCCTTCACACCCTTGGTGCAATTCAAGAAGTTCCCCGACATACCCGTCTCCACTCGAGAGGAATCACGAGGGTCCCGCCCACATCCAGAGGAGCCCCGTTTCCGCCTCGTAGCTCGAGATGAGGGATCCTTTCCCTGCTTCGTCGGGAAAGAGTTCCCGGCGTTCCCGTCGCATCTCAAGAGGAGGCCCTCTGAACAGGAACGGCGAGAGGAATTCCAGGGTCGTGCCACCATTCCAAGAGTCCCCCAGATGTCTCAGTCCATTCCAGAGGAACCTCTTTTCCCTTCACTGGCTCGTCTTTCACGCCGAGGATCGACTCACACCAAGGTGGCACGTGGCACAGCCCTGTGGGAAAGCCTCGTGGGAAAGCCTCGAGGGACAGCCTCGAGGGAAACCCACAGATCCCTTGATCCACATGACAGAAAGCGTGACACTACTGCTGCAGCTCGGGAGGAAAGCGCACGTGCATGCCCCCACTCGAGACGAGGCCTGACTCCCCTGGGGAGACTCAGAAGCACCCCAAGATCCATGGCAACACTGGAGAGGAATCCTCAGGTTCCGGCCCCGACTCCACACAAGGACTGAGGCCCCGGCATGGACGGGAGAGGAATCCCGAGAGGTCCCCTAGGATCTCGCATGGGGACTGGCCTTTCCTGAGGCCACCAGAGCGGGTCCCTGAGGTCCCCGTCGTAACTCGAGAAGACCTGCCGCAACTCGAGATAATCCAGGAGGTTCTCCCCTCCAGGCGAGATGAGGCCCATTTCCGCTGAGGCGTCTCGAGGCTGATCACACCTCACCTCTGGAACTTCGAAAGGGTCCTTCACACCCTTGGTGCAAATCAAGAAGTTCCCCGACATACCCGTCTCCACTCGAGAGGAATCACGAGGGTCCCGCCCACATCCAGAGGAGCTCCGTTTCCGCCTCGCAGCTCGAGATGAGGGATCCTTTCCCTGCTTCGTCGGGAAAGAGTTCCCGGCGTTCCCATCGCATCTCAAGAGGAGGCCCTCTCAACAGGAATGGCGAGAGGAACTCCAGGGTCGTGCCACCATTCCAAGAGTCCCCCAGATGTCTCAGTCCATTCCAGAGGAACCTCTTTTCCCTTCACCGGCTCGTCTTTCACGCGGAGGATCGACTCACACCAAGGTGGCACGTGGCACTGCCCTGTGGGAAAGCCTCGTGGGAAAGCCTCGAGGGACAGCCTCGAGGGAAAGCCACAGATCCCTTGATCCACGTGACAGGAAGCGTGACACTACTGCTGCAGCTCGGGAGGAAAGCGCACGTGCATGCCCCCACTCGAGACGAGGCCTGACTCCCCTGGGGAGACTCAGAAGCACCCCAAGATCCATGGCAACACTGGAGAGGAATCCTCAGGTTCCGGCCCCGACTCCACACAAGGACTGAGGCCCCGGCATGGACGGGAGAGGAATCCCGAGAGGTCCCCTAGCAACTCGCATGGGGACTGGCCTTTCCTGAGGCCACCAGAGCGGGTCCCTGAGGTCCCCGTCGTAACTCGAGAAGACCTGCCGCAACTCGAGAAAATTCAGGAGGTTCTCCCCTCCAGGCGAGATGAGGCCCATTTCCGCTGAGGCGTCTCGAGGCTGATCACAACTCCCCTCTGGAACTTCGAAAGGGTCCTTCACACCCTTGGTGCAAATCAAGAAGTTCCCCGACCTAGCCGTCTCCACTCGAGAGGAATCACGAGGGTCCCGCCCACATCCAGAGGAGCCCCGTTTCCGCCTCGTAGCTCGAGATGAGGGATCCTTTCCCTGCTTCGTCGGCAAAGAGTTCCCGGCGTTCCCGTCGCATCTCAAGAGGAGGCCCTCTCAAAAGGAACGGCGAGAGGAAATCCAGGGTCGTGCCACCATTCCAAGAGTCCCCCAGATGTCTCAGTCCATTCCAGAGGAACCTCTTTTCCCTTCACCGGCTCGTCTTTCACGCCGAGGATCGACTCACACCAAGGTGGCACGTGGCACAGCCCTGTGGGAAAGCCTCGTGGGAAAGCCTCGAGGGACAGCCTCGAGGGAAAGCCACAGATCCCTTGATCCACGTGACAGGAAGCGTGACACTACTGCTGCAGCTCGGGAGGAAAGCGCACGTGCATGCCCCCTCTCGAGATGAGGCCTGACTCCCCTGGGGAGACTCAGAAGCACCCCAAGATCCATGGCAACACTGGAGAGGAATCCTCAGGTTCCGGCCCCGACTCCACACAAGGACTGAGGCCCCGGCATGGACGGGAGAGGAATCCCGAGAGGTCCCCTAGCATCTCGCATGGGGACTGGCCTTTCCTGAGGCCACCAGAGCGGGTCCCTGAGGTCCCCGTCGTAACTCGAGAAGACCTGCCGCAACTCGAGAAAATCCAGGAGGTTCTCCCCTACAGGCGAGATGAGGCCCATTTCCGCTGAGGCGTCTCGAGGCTGATCACACCTCACCTCTGGAACTTCGAAAGGGTCCTTCACACCCTTGCTGCAAATCAAGAAGTTCCCCGACATACCCGTCTCCACTCGAGAGGAATCACGAGGGTCCCGCCCACATCCAGAGGAGCCCCGTTTCCGCCTCGTAGCTCGAGATGAGGGATCCTTTCCCTGCTTCGTCGGGAATGAGTTCCCGGCGTTCCCGTCGCATCTCAAGAGGAGGCCCTCTCAACAGGAACGGCGAGAGGAACTCCAGGGTCGTGCCACCATTCCAAGAGTCCCCCAGATGTCTCAGTCCATTCCAGAGGAACCTCTTTTCCCTTCAGCGGCTCGTCTTTCACGCCGAGGATCGACTCACACCAAGGTGGCACGTGGCACAGCCCTGTGGGAAAGCCTCGTGGGAAAGCCTCGAGGGACAGCCTCGAGGGAAAGCCACAGATCCCTTGATCCACGTGACAGGAAGCGTGACACTACTGCTGCAGCTCGGGAGGAAAGCGCACGTGCATGCCCCCACTCGAGACGAGGCCTGACTCCCCTGGGGAGACTCAGAAGCACCCCAAGATCCATGGCAACACTGGAGAGGAATCCTCAGGTTCCGGCCCCGACTCCACACAAGGACTGAGGCCCCGGCATGGACGGGAGAGGAATCCCGAGAGGTCCCCTAGCATCTCGCATGGGGACTGGCCTTTCCTGAGGCCACCAGAGCGGGTCCCTGAGGTCCCCGTCGTAACTCGAGAAGACCTGGGGCAACTCGAGAAAATCCAGGAGGTTCTCCCCTCCAGGCGAGATGAGGCCCATTTCCCCTGAGGCGTCTCGAGGCTGATCACACCTCACCTCTGGAACTTCGAAAGGCTCCTTCACACCCTTGGTGCAAATCAAGAAGTTCCCCGACATACCCGTCTCCACTCGAGAGGAATCACGAGGGTCCCGCCCACATCCGGAGGAGCCCCGTTTCGGCCTCGTAGCTCGAGATGAGGGATCTTTTCCCTGCTTCGTCGGGAATGAGTTCCCGGCGTTCCCGTCGCATCTCAAGAGGAGGCCCTCTCAACAGGAACGGCGAGAGGAACTCCAGGGTCGTGCCACCATTCCAAGAGTCCCCCAGATGTCTCAGTCCATTCCAGAGGAACCTCTTTTCCCTTCAGCGGCTCGTCTTTCACGCCGAGGATCGACTCACACCAAGGTGGCACGTGGCACAGCCCTGTGGGGAAGCCTCGTGGGAAAGCCTCGAGGGACAGCCTCGAGGGAAAGCCACAGATCCCTTGATCCACGTGACAGGAAGCGTGACACTACTGCTGCAGCTCGGGAGGAAAGCGCACGTGCATGCCCACACTCGAGACGAGGCCTGACTCCCCTGGGGAGACTCAAGCACCCCAAGATCCATGGCAACCCTGGAGAGGAATCCTCAGGTTCCGGCCCCGACTCCACACAAGGACTGAGGCCCCGGCATGGACGGGAGAGGAATCCCGAGAGGTCCCCTAGCAACTCGCATGGGGCCTGGCCTTTCCTGAGGCCACCAGAGCGGGTCCCTGAGGTCCCTGTCGTAACTCGAGAAGACCTGCGCAACTCGAGAAAATCCAGGAGGTTCTCCCCTCCAGGCGAGATGAGGCCCATTTCCGCTGAGGCGTCTCCAGGCTGATCACACCTCACCTCTGGAACTTCGAAAGGGTCCTTCACACCCTTGGTGCAATTCAAGAAGTTCCCCGACATACCCGTCTCCACTCGAGAGGAATCACGAGGGTCCCGCCCACATCCAGAGGAGCCCCGTTTCCGCCTCGTAGCTCGAGATGAGGGATCCTTTCCCTGCTTCGTCGGCAAAGAGTTCCCGGCGTTCCCGTCGCATCTCAAGAGGAGGCCCTCTCAAAAGGAACGGCGAGAGGAAATCCAGGGTCGTGCCACCATTCCAAGAGTCCCCCAGATGTCTCAGTCCATTCCAGAGGAACCTCTTTTCCCTTCACCGGCTCGTCTTTCACGCCGAGGATCGACTCACACCAAGGTGGCACGTGGCACAGCCCTGTGGGAAAGCCTCGTGGGAAAGCCTCGAGGGACAGCCTCGAGGGAAAGCCACAGATCCCTTGATCCACGTGACAGGAAGCGTGACACTACTGCTGCAGCTCGGGAGGAAAGCGCACGTGCATGCCCCCTCTCGAGATGAGGCCTGACTCCCCTGGGGAGACTCAGAAGCACCCCAAGATCCATGGCAACACTGGAGAGGAATCCTCAGGTTCCGGCCCGACTCCACACAAGGACTGAGGCCCCGGCATGGACGGGAGAGGAATCCCGAGAGGTCCCCTAGCATCTCGCATGGTGACTGGCCTTTCCTGAGGCCACCAGAGCGGGTCCCTGAGGTCCCCTTCGTAACTCGAGAAGACCTGCCGCAACTCGAGAAAATCCAGGAGGTTCTCCCCTACAGGCGAGATGAGGCCCATTTCCGCAGAGGCGTCTCGAGGCTGATCACACCTCACCTCTGGAACTTCGAAAGGGTCCTTCACACCCTTGCTGCAAATCAAGAAGTTCCCCGACATACCCGTCTCCACTCGAGAGGAATCACGAGGGTCCCGCCCACATCCAGAGGAGCCCCGTTTCCGCCTCGTAGCTCGAGATGAGGGATCCTTTCCCTGCTTCGTCGGGAATGAGTTCCCGGCGTTCCCGTCGCATCTCAAGAGGAGGCCCTCTCAACGGGAACGGCGAGAGGAACTCCAGGGTCGTGCCACCATTCCAAGAGTCCCCCAGATGTCTCAGTCCATTCCAGAGGAACCTCTTTTCCCTTCAGCGGCTCGTCTTTCACGCCGAGGATCGACTCACACCAAGGTGGCACGTGGCACAGCCCTGTGGGGAAGCCTCGTGGGAAAGCCTCGAGGGACAGCCTCGAGGGAAAGCCACAGATCCCTTGATCCACGTGACAGGAAGCGTGACACTACTGCTGCAGCTCGGGAGGAAAGCGCACGTGCATGGCCCCACTCGAGACGAGGCCTGACTCCCCTGGGGAGACTCAAGCACCCCAAGATCCATGGCAACCCTGGAGAGGAATCCTCAGGTTCCGGCCCCGACTCCACACAAGGACTGAGGCCCCGGCATGGACGGGAGAGGAATCCCGAGAGGTCCCCTAGCAACTCGCATGGGGACTGGCCTTTCCTGAGGCCACCAGAGCGGGTCCCTGAGGTCCCCGTCGTAACTCGAGAAGACCTGCCGCAACTGGAGAAAATCCAGGAGGTTCTCCCCTCCAGGCGAGAGGAGGCCCATTTCCGCTGAGGCGTCTCGAGGCTGATCACACCTCACCTCTGGAACTTCGAAAGGGTCCTTCACACCCTTGGTGCAAATCAAGAAGTTCCCCGACCTAGCCGTCTCCACTCGAGTGGAATCACGACAGTCCCGCCCACATCCAGAGGAGCCCCGTTTCCGCCTCGTAGCTCGAGATGAGGGATCCTTTCCCTGCTTCGTCGGGAAAGAGTTCCCGGCCTTCCCGTCGCATCTCAAGAGGAGGCCCTCTCAACAGGAACGGCGAGAGGAACTCCAGGGTCGTGCCACCATTCCAAGAGTCTCCCAGATATCTCAGTCCATTCCAGAGGAACCTCTTTTCCCTTCACCGGCTCGTCTTCCACGCCGAGGATCGACTCACACCAAGGTGGCACGTGGCACAGCCCTGTGGGAAAGCCTCGTGGGAAAGCCTCGAGGGACAGCCTCGAGGGAAAGCCACAGATCCCTTGATCCACGTGACAGGAAGCGTGACACTACTGCTGCAGCTCGGGAGGAGAGCGCACGTGCATGCCCCCACTCGAGACGAGGCCTGACTCCCCTGGGGAGACTCAGAAGCACCCCAAGATCCATGGCAACACTGGAGAGGAATCCTCAGGTTCCGGCCCCGACTCCACACAAGGACTGAGGCCCCGGCATGGACGGGAGAGGTATCCCGAGGGGTCCCCTAGCAACTCGCATGGGGACTGGCCTTTCCTGATGCCACCAGAGCGGGTCCCTGAGGTCCCCGTCGTAACTCGAGAAGACCTGCCGCAACTCGAGAACATCCAGGAGGTTCTCCCCTCCAGGCGAGATGAGGCCCAATTCCGCTGAGGCATCTCGAGTCTGATCACAACTCCCCTCTGGAACTTCGAAAGGGTCCTTCACACCCTTGGGGCAAATCAAGAAGTTCCCCGACATACCCGTCTCCACTCGAGAGGAATCACGAGGGTCCCGACCACATCCAGAGGAGCCCCGTTTCCGCCTCGTAGCTCGAGATGAGGGATCCTTTCCCGGCTTCGTCGGGAAAGAGTTCCCGGCCTTCCCGTCGCATCTCAAGAGGAGGCCCTCTCAACAGGAACGGCGAGAGGAACTCCAGGGTCGTGCCACCATTCCAAGAGTCCCCCAGATGTCTCAGTCCATTCCAGAGGAACCTCTTTTCCCTTCACCGGCTCGTCTTTCACGCCGAGGATCGACTCACACCAAGGTGGCACGTGGCACAGCCCTGTGGGAAAGCCTCGTGGGAAAGCCTCGAGGGACAGCCTCGAGGGAAAGCCACAGATCCCTTGATCCACGTGACAGGAAGCGTGACACTACTGCTGCAGCTCGGGAGGAAAGCGCACGTGCATGCCCCCACTCGAGACGAGGCCTGACTCCCCTGGGGAGACTCAGAAGCACCCCAAGATCCATGGCAACACTGGAGAGGAATCCTCAGGTTCCGGCCCCGACTCCACACAAGGACTGAGGCCCCGGCATGGACGGGAGAGGGATCCCGAGAGGTCCCCTAGCAACTCGCATGGGGACTGGCCTTTCCTGAGGCCACCAGAGCGGGTCCCTGAGGTCCCCGTCGTAACTCGAGAAGACCTGCCGCAACTCGAGAAAATCCAGGAGGTTCTCCCCTCCAGGCGAGATGAGGCCCATTTCCGCTGAGGCGTCTCGAGGCTGATCACACCTCACCTCTGGAACTTCGAAAGGGTCCTTCACACCCTTGGTGCAAATCAAGAAGTTCCCCGACCTAGCCGTCTCCACTCGAGAGGAATCACGAGGGTCCCGCCCACATCCAGAGGAGCCCCGTTTCCGCCTCGTAGCTCGAGATGAGGGATCCTTTCCCTGCTTCGTCGGCAAAGAGTTCCCGGCCTTCCCGTCGCATCTCAAGAGGAGGCCCTCTCAACAGGAACGGCGAGAGGAACTCCAGGGTCGTGCCACCATTCCAAGAGTCCCCCAGATGTCTCAGTCCATTCCAGAGGAACCTCTTTTCCCTTCACCGGCTCGTCTTTCACGCAGAGGATCGACTCACACCAAGGTGGCACATGGCACAGCCCTGTGGGAAAGCCTCGTGGGAAAGCCTCGAGGGACAGCCTCGAGGGAAAGCCACAGATCCCTTGATCCACGTGACAGGAAGCGTGACACTACTGCTGCAGCTCGGGAGGAAAGCGCACGTGCATGCCCCCACACGAGACGAGGCCTGTCTCCCCTGGGGAGACTCAGAAGCACCCCAAGATCCATGGCAACACTGGAGAGGAATCCTCAGGTTCCGGCCCCGACTCCACACAAGGACTGAGGCCCCGGCATGGACGGGAGAGGAATCCCGAGAGGTCCCCTAGCAACTTGCATGGGGACTGGCCTTTCCTGAGGCCACCAGAGCGGGTCCCTGAGGTCGCCGTCGTAACTCGAGAAGACCTGCCGCAACTCGAGAAAATCCAGGAGGTTCTCCCCTCCAGGCGAGATGAGGCCCATTTCCGCTGAGGCGTCTCGAGGCTGATCACACCTCACCTCTGGAACTTCGAAAGGGTCCTTCACACCCTTGGTGCAAATCAAGAAGTTCCCCGACATACCCGTCTCCACTCGAGAGGAATCACGAGGGTCCCGCCCACATCCAGAGGAGCCCCGTTTCCGCCTCGTAGCTCGAGATGAGGGATCCTTTCCCTGCTTCGTCTGGAAAGAGTTCCCGGCATTCCCGTCGCATCTCAAGAGGAGGCCCTCTCTACAGGAACGGCGAGAGGAACTCCAGGGTCGTGCCACCATTACAAGAGTCCCCCAGATGTCTCAGTCCATTCCAGAGGAACCTCTTTTCCCTTCACCGGCTCGTCTTTCACGCCGAGGATCGACTCACACCAAGGTGGCACGTGGCACAGCCCTGTGGGAAAGCCTCGTGGGAAAGCCTCGAGGGACAGCCTCGAGGGAAAGCCACAGATCCCTTGATCCACGTGACAGGAAGCGTGACACTACTGCTGCAGCTCGGGAGGAAAGCGCACGTGCATGCCCCCACTCGAGACGAGGCCTGACTCCCCTGGGGAGACTCAGAAGCACCCCAAGATCCATGGCAACACTGGAGAGGAATCCTCAGGTTCCGGCCCCGACTCCACACAAGGACTGAGGCCCCGGCATGGACGGGAGAGGAATCCCGAGAGGTCCCCTAGCAACTCGCATGGGGACTGGCCTTTCCTGAGGCCACCAGAGCGGGTCCCTGAGGTCCCCGTCGTAACACGAGAAGACCTGCCGCAACTCGAGAAAATCCAGGAGGTTCTCCCCTCCAGGCGAGATGAGGCCCATTTCCGCTGAGGCGTCTCGAGGCTGATCACACCTCACCTCTGGAACTTCGAAAGGGTCCTTCACACCCTTGGTGCAAATCAAGAAGTTCCCCGACCTAGCCGTCTCCACTCGAGTGGAATCACGAGGGTCCCGCCCACATCCAGAGGAGCCCCGTTTCCGCCTCGTAGCTCGAGATGAGGGATCCTTTCCCTGCTTCGTCGGGAAAGAGTCCCCGGCGTTCCCGTCGCATCTCAAGAGGAGGCCCTCTCAACAGGAACGGCGAGAGGAACTCCAGGGTCGTGCCACCATTCCAAGAGTCCCCCAGATGTCTCAGTCCATT
Organism: Budorcas taxicolor; assembly: GCF_023091745.1. NCBI lineage: Eukaryota > Metazoa > Chordata > Mammalia > Artiodactyla > Bovidae > Budorcas > Budorcas taxicolor. Next base: position 292,685 of record NW_026291506.1, read on the forward strand.
CCAGAGGAACCTCTTTTCCCTTCACCGGCTCGTCTTTCACGCCGAGGATCGACTCACACCAAGGTGGCACGTGGCACAGCCCTGTGGGAAAGCCTCGTGGGAAAGCCTCGAGGGACAGCCTCGAGGGAAAGCCACAGATCCCTTGATCCACGTGACAGGAAGCGTGACACTACTGCTGCAGCTCGGGAGGAAAGCGCACGTGCATGCCCCCACTCGAGACGAGGCCTGACTCCCCTGGGGAGACTCAGAAGCACCCCAAGATCCATGGCAACACTGGAGAGCAATCCTCAGGTTCCGGCCACGACTCCACACAAGGACTGAGGCCCCGGCATGGATGGGAGAGGAATCCCGAGAGGTCCCCTAGCAACTCGCATGGGGACTGGCCTTTCCTGAGGCCACCAGAGCGGGTCCCTGAGGTCCCCGTCGTAACTCGAGAAGACCTGCCGCAACTCGAGAAAATCCAGGAGGTTCTCCCCTCCAGGCGAGATGAGGCCCATTTCCGCTGAGGCGTCTCGAGGCTGATCACACCTCACCTCTGGAACTTCGAAAGGCTCCTTCACACCCTTGGTGCAAATCAAGAAGTTCCCCGACCTAGCCGTCTCCACTCGAGAGGAATCACGAGGGTCCCGCCCACATCCAGAGGAGCCCCGTTTCCGCCTCGTAGCTCGAGATGAGGGATCCTTTCCCTGCTTCGTCGGGAAAGAGTTCCCGGCGTTCCCGTCCCATCTCAAGAGGAGGCCCTCTCAACAGGAACGGCGAGAGGAACTCCAGGGTCGTGCCACCTTTCCAAGAGTCCCCCAGATGTCTCAGTCCATTCCAGAGGAACCTCTTTTCCCTTCACCGGCTCGTGTTTCACGCCGAGGATCGACTCACACCAAGGTGGCACGTGGCACAGCCCTGTGGGAAAGCCTCGTGGGAAAGCCTCGAGGGACAGCCTCGAGGGAAAGCCACAGATCCCTTGATCCACGTGACAGGAAGCGTGACACTACTGCTGCAGCTCGGGAGGAAAGCGCACGTGCATGCCCCCACTCGAGACGAGGCCTGACTCCCCTGGGGAGACTCAGAAGCACCCCAAGATCCATGGCAACACTGGAGAGGAATCCTCAGGTTCCGGCCCCGACTCCACACAAGGACTGAGGCCCCGGCATGGACGGGAGAGGCATCCCGAGAGGTCCCCTAGCAACACGCATGGGGACTGGCCTTTCCTGAGGCCACCAGAGCCGGTCCCTGTGGTCCCCGTCGTAACTCGAGAAGACCTGCCGAACTCGAGAAAATCCAGGAGGTTCTCCCCTCCAGGCGAGATGAGGCCCATTTCCGCTGAGGCGTCTCGAGGCTGATCACACCTCACCTCTGGAACTTCGAAAGGGTCCTTCACACCCTTGGTGCAAATCAAGAAGTTCCCCGACCTAGCCGTCTCCACTCGAGAGGAATCACGAGGGTCCCGCCCACATCCAGAGGAGCCCCGTTTCCGCCTCGTAGCTCGAGATGAGGGATCCTTTCCCTGCTCCGTCGGGAAAGAGTTCCCGGCGTTCCCGTCGCATCTCAAGAGGAGGCCCTCTCAACAGGAACGGCGACAGGAACTCCAGGGTCTTGCCACCATTCCAAGAGTCCCCCAGATGTCACAGTCCATTCCAGAGGAACCTCTTTTCCCTTCACCGGCTCGTCTTTCACGCCGAGGATCGACTCACACCAAGGTGGCACGTGGCACAGCCCTGTGGGAAAGCCTCGTGGGAAAGCCTCGAGGGACAGCCTCGAGGGAAAGCCACAGATCCCTTGATCCACGTGACAGGAAGCGTGACACTACTGCTGCAGCTCGGGAGGAAAGCGCACGTGCATGCCCCCACTCGAGACGAGGCCTGACTCCCCTGGGGAGACTCAGAAGCACCCCAAGATCCATGGCAACACTGGAGAGGAATCCTCAGGTTCCGGCCCCGACTCCACACAAGGACTGAGGCCCCGGCATGGACGGGAGAGGAATCCCGAGAGGTCCCCTAGCAACTCGCATGGGGACTGGCCTTTCCTGAGGCCACCAGAGCGGGTCCCTGAGGTCCCCGTCGTAATTCGAGAAGACCTGCCGCAACTCGAGAAAATCCAGGAGGTTCTCCCCTCCAGGCGAGATGAGGCCCATTTCCGCTGAGGCGTCTCGAGGCTGATCACACCTCACCTCTGGAACTTCGAAAGGGTCCTTCACACCCTTGGTGCAAATCAAGAAGTTCCCCGAACTAGCCGTCTCCACTCGAGAGGAATCACGAGGGTCCGCCCATATCCAGAGGAGCCCCGTTTCCGCCTCGTAGCTCGAGATGAGGGATCCTTTCCCTGCTTCGTCGGGAAAGAGTTCCCGGCATTCCCGTCGCATCTCAAGAGGAGGCCCTCTCAACAGGAACGGCGACAGGAACTCCAGGTTCGTGCCACCATCCCAAGAGTCCCCAAGATGTCTCAGTCCATTCAAGAGGAACCTCTTTTCCCTTCACCGGCTCGTCTTTCACGCCGAGGATCGACTCACACCAAGGTGGCACGTGGCACAGCCCTGTGGGAAAGCCTCGTGGGAAAGCCTCGAGGGACAGCCTCGAGGGAAAGCCACAGATCCCTTGATCCACGTGACAGGAAGCGTGACACTAATGCTGCAGCTCGGGAGGAAAGCGCACGTGCATGCCCCCACTCGAGACGAGGCCTGACTCCTCTGGGGAGACTCAGAAGCACCCCAAGATCCATGGCAACACTGGAGAGCAATCCTCAGGTTCCGGCCCCGACTCCACACAAGGACTGAGGCCCCGGCATGGACGGGAGAGGCATCCCGAGAGGTCCCCTAGCAACACGCATGGGGACTGGCCTTTCCTGAGGCCACCGGAGCCGGTCCCTGTGGTCCCCGTCGTAACTCGAGAAGACCTGCCGCAACTCGAGAAAATCCAGGAGGTTCTCCCCTCCAGGCGAGATGAGGCCCATTTCCGCTGAGGCGTCTCGAGGCTGATCACACCTCACCTCTGGAACTTCGAATGGGTCCTTCACACCCTTGGTGCAAATCAAGAAGTTCCCCGACCTAGCCGTCTCCACTCGAGAGGAATCACGAGGGTCCCGCCCACATCCAGAGGAGCCTCGTTTCCGCCTCGTAGCTCGAGATGAGGGATCCTTTCCCTGCTCCGTCGGGAAGGGTTCCCGGCGTTCCCGTCGCATCTCAAGAGGAGGCCCTCTCAACAGTAACGGCGAGAGGAACTCCAGGGTCGTTCCACCATTCCAAGAGTCCCCCAGATGTCTCAGTCCATTCCAGAGGAACCTCTTTTCCCTTCACCGGCTCGTCTTTCACGCCGAGGATCGACTCACAGCAAGGTGGCACGTGGCACAGCCCTGTGGGAAAGCCTCGTGGGAAAGCCTCGAGGGACAGCCTCGAGGGAAAGCCACAGATCCCTTGATCCACGTGACAGGAAGCGTGACACTACTGCTGCAGCTCGGGACGAAAGCACACCTGCATGCCCCCACTCGAGACGAGGCCTGACTCCCCTGGGGAGACTCAGAAGCACCCCAAGATCCATGACACACTGGAGAGCAATCCTCAGGTTCCGGCCCCGATTCCACACAAGGACTGAGGCCCCGGCATGGACGGGAGAGTAATCCCGAGAGGTCCCCTAGAAACTCACATGGGGACTGGCCTTTCCTGAGGCCACCAGAGCGGGTCCCTGAGGTCCCCGTCGTAACTCGAGAAGACCTGCCGCAACTCGAGAAAATCCAGGAGGTTCTCCCCTCCAGGCGAGATGAGTCCCATTTCCGCTGAGGCGTCTCGAGGCTGATCACACCTCACCTCTGGAACTTCGAAAGGGTCCTTCACACCCTTGGTGCAAATCAAGAAGTTCCCCGACCTAGCCGTCTCCACTCGAGAGGAATCACGAGGGTCCCGCCCACATCCAGAGGAGCCCCGTTTCCGCCTCGTAGCTCGAGATGAGGGATCCTTTCCCTGCTCCGTCGGGAAAGAGTTCCCGGCGTTCCCGTCGCATCTCAAGAGGAGGCCCTCTCAACAGGAACGGCGAGAGGAACTCCGGGGTCGTGCCACCATTCCAAGAGTCCCCCAGATGTCTCAGTCCATTCCAGAGGAACCTCTTTTCCCTTCACCGGCTCGTCTTTCACGCCGAGGATCGACTCACACCAAGGTGGCACGTGGCACAGCCCTGTGGGAAAGCCTCGTGGGAAAGCCTCGAGGGACAGCCTCGAGGGAAAGCCACAGATCCCTTGATCCACGTGACAGGAAGGGTGACACTACTGCTGCAGCTCGGGAGGAAAGCGCACGTGCATGCCCCTACTCGAGACGAGGCCTGACTCCCCTGGGCAGACTCAGAAGCACCCCAAGCTCCATGGCAACACTGGAGAGGAATCCTCAGGTTCCGGCCCCGACTCCACACAAGGACTGAGGCCCCGGCATGGACGGGAGAGGAATCCCGAGAGGTCCCCTAGCAACTCGCATGGGGACTGGCCTTTCCTGAGGCCACCAGAGCGGGTCCCTGAGGTCCACGTCGTAACTCGAGAAGACCTGCCGCAACTCGAGAAAATCCAGGAGGTTCTCCCCTCCAGGCGAGATGAGGCCCATTTCCGCTGAGGCGTCTCGAGGCTGATCACACCTCACCTCTGGAACTTCGAAAGGGTCCTTCACACCCTTGGTGCAAATCAAGAAGTTCCCCGACCTAGCCGTCTCCACTCGAGAGGAATCACGAGGGTCCCGCCCACATCCAGAGGAGCCCCGTTTCCGCCTCGTAGCTCGAGATGAGGGATCCTTTCCCTGCTTCGTCGGGAAAGAGTTCCCGGCGTTCCCGTCGCACCTCAAGAGGAGGCCCTCTCAACAGGAACGGCGAGAGGAACTCCAGGGTCGTGCCACCATTCCAAGAGTCCCGCAGATGTCTCAGTCCATTCCAGAGGAACCTCTTTTCCCTTCACCGGCTCGTCTTTCACGCCGAGGATCGACTCACACCAAGGTGGCACGTGGCACAGCCCTGTGGGAAAGCCTCGTGGGAAAGCCTCGAGGGACAGCCTCGAGGGAAAGCCACAGATCCCTTGATTCACGTGACAGGAAGCGTGACACTACTGCTGCAGCTCGGGAGGAAAGCGCACGTGCATGCCCCCACTCGAGACGAGGCCTGACTCCCCTGGGGAGACTCAGAAGCACCCCAAGATCCATGGCAACACTGGAGAGGAATCCTCAGGTTCCGGCCCCGACTCCACACAAGGACTGAGGCCCCGGCATGGACGGGAGAGGAATCCCGAGAGGTCCCCTAGCAACTCGCATGGGGACTGGCCTTTCCTGAGGCCACCAGAGCGGGTCCCTGAGGTCCCCGTCGTAACTCGAGAAGACCTGCCGCAACTCGAGAAAATCCAGGAGGTTCTCCCCTCCAGGCGAGATGAGGCCCATTTCCGCTGAGGCGTCTCGAGGCTGATCACACCTCACCTCTGGAACTTCGAAAGGGTCCTTCACACCCTTGGTGCAAATCAAGAAGTTCCCCGACCTAGCCGTCTCCACTCGAGAGGAATCACGAGGGTCCCGCCCACATCCAGAGGAGCCCCGTTTCCGCCTCGTAGCTCGAGATGAGGGATCCTTTCCCTGCTTCGTCGGGAAAGAGTTCCCGGCCTTCCCGTCGCACCTCAAGAGGAGGCCCTCTCAACAGGAACGGCGAGAGGAACTCCAGGGTCGTGCCACCATTCCAAGAGTCCCCCAGATGTCTCAGTCCATTCCAGAGGAACCTCTTTTCCCTTCACCGGCTCGTCTTTCACGCCGAGGATCGACTCACACCAAGGTGGCACGTGGCACAGCCCTGTGGGAAAGCCTCGTGGGAAAGCCTCGAGGGACAGCCTCGAGGGAAAGCCACAGATCCCTTGATCCACGTGACAGGAAGCGTGACACTACTGCTGCAGCTCGGGAGGAAAGCGCACGTGCATGCCCCCACTCGAGACGAGGCCTGACTCCCCTGGGGAGACTCAGAAGCACCCCAAGATCCATGGCAACATTGGAGAGGAATCCTCAGGTTCCGGCCCCGACTCCACACAAGGACTGAGGCCCCGGCATGGACGGGAGAGGAATCCCGAGAGGTCCCCTAGCAACTCGCATGGGGACTGGCCTTTCCTGAGGCCACCAGAGCGGGTCCCTGAGGTCCCCATCGTAACTCAAGAAGACCTGCCGCAACTCGAGAAAATCCAGGAGGTTCTCCCCTCCAGGAGAGATGAGGCCCATTTCTGCTGAGGCGTCTCGAGGCTGATCACACCTCACCTCTGGAACTTCGAAAGGGTCCTTCACACCCTTGGTGCAAATCAAGAAGTTCCCCGACATACCCGTCTCCACTCGAGAGGAATCACGAGGGTCCCGCCCACATCCAGAGGAGCCCCGATTCCGCCTCGTAGCTCGAGATGAGGGATCCTTTCCCTGCTTCGTCGGGAAAGATTTACCGGCCTTCCCGTCGCATCTCAAGAGGAGGCTCTCTCAACAGGAACGGCGAGAGGAACTCCAGGGTCGTGCCACCATTCCAAGAGCCCCCAGATGTCTCAGTCCATTCCAGAGGAACCTCTTTTCCCTTCACCGGATCGTGTTTCACGCCGAGGGTCGACTCACACCAAGGTGGCACGTGGCACAGCCCTGTGGGAAAGCCTCGTGGGAAAGCCTCGAGGGACAGCCTCGAGGGAAAGCCACAGATCCCTTGATCCACGTGACAGGAAGCGTGACACTACTGCTGCAGCTCGGGAGGAAAGCGCACGTGCATGCCCCCACTCGAGACGAGGCCTGACTCCCCTGGGGAAACTCAGAAGCACCCCAAGATCCATGGCAACACTGGATAGGAATCCTCAGGTTCCGGCCCCGACTCCACACAAGGACTGAGGCCCCGGCATGGACGGGAGAGGAATCCCGAGAGGTCCCCTAGCAACTCGCATGGGGACTGGCCTTTCCTGAGGCCACCAGAGCGGGTCCCTGAGGTCCCCGTCGTAACTCGAGAAGACCTGCAGCAACTAGAGAAAATCCAGGAGGTTCTCCCCTCCAGGCGAGATGAGGCCCATTTCTGCTGAGGCGTCTCGAGGCTGATCACACCTCACCTCTGGAACTTCGAAAGGGTCTTTCACACCCTTGGTGCAAATCAAGAAGTTCCCCGACATACCCGTCTCCACTCGAGAGGAATCACGAGGGTCCCGCCCACAATCAGAGGAGCCCCGTTTCCGCCTCGTAGCTCGAGATGAGGGATCCTTTCCCTGCTTCGTCGGGAAAGAGTTCCCGGCCTTCCCGTCGCATCTCAAGAGGAGGCCCTCTCAACAGGAACGGCGAGAGGAACTCCAGGGTCGTGCCACCATTCCAAGAGTCCCCCAGATGTCTCAGTCCATTCCAGAGGAACCTCTTTTCCCTTCACCAGCTCGTCTTTCACGCCGAGGATCGACTCACACCAAGGTGGCACGTGGCACAGCCCTGTGGGAAAGCCTCTTGGGAAAGCCTCGAGGGACAGCCTCGAGGGAAAGCCACAGATCACTTGATCCACGTGACAGGAAGCATGACACTACTGCTGCAGCTCGGGAGGAAAGCACACGTGCATGCCCCCACTCGAGACGAGGCCTGACTCCCCTGGGGAGACTCAGAAGCACCCCAAGATCCATGGCAACACTGGAGAGGAATCCTCAGGTTCCGGCCCCGACTCCACACAAGGACTGAGGCCCCGGCATGGACGGGAGAGGAATCCCGAGAGGTCCCCTAGCAACTCGCATGGGGACTGGCTTTCCTGAGGCCACCAGAGCGGGTCCCTGAGGTCCCCGTCGTAACTCGAGAAGACCTGCCGTAACTCGAGAAAATCCAGGAGGTTCTCCCCTCCAGGCGAGATGAGGCCCATTTCCGCTGAGGCGTCTCGAGGCTGATCACACCTCACCTCTGGAACTTCGAAAGGCTCCTTCACACCCTTGGTGCAAATCAAGAAGTTCCCCGACATACCCGTCTCCACTCGAGAGGAATCTCGAGGGTCCCGCCCACATCCAGAGGAGCCCCGTTTCCGCCTCGTAGCTCGAGATGAGGGATCCTTTCCCTGCTTCGTCGGGAAAGAGTTCCCGGCCTTCCCGTCGCATCTCAAGAGGAGGCCCTCTCAACAGGACCGGCGAGAGGAACTCCAGGGTCGTGCCACCATTCCAAGAGTCCCCCAGATGTCTCAGTCCATTCCAGAGGAACCTCTTTTCCCTTCACCAGCTCGTCTTTCACGCCGAGGATCGACTCACACCAAGGTGGCACGTGGCACAGCCCTGTGGGAAATTCTCGTGGGAAAGCCTCGAGGGACAGCCTCGAGGGAAAGCCACAGATCCCTTGATCCACGTGACAGGAAGCGTGACACTACTGCTGCAGCTCGGGAGGAAAGCGCACGTGCATGCCCCCACTCGAGACGAGGCCTGACTCCCCTGGGGAGACTCAGAAGCACCCCAAGATCCATGGCAACATTGGAGAGGAATCCTCAGGTTCCGGCCCCGACTCCACACAAGGACTGAGGCCCCGGCATGGACGGGAGAGGAATCCCGAGAGGTCCCCTAGCAACTCGCATGGGGACTGGCTTTCCTGAGGCCACCAGAGCGGGTCCCTGAGGTCCCCATCGTAACTCGAGAAGACCTGCCGCAACTCGAGAAAATCCAGGAGGTTCTCCCCTCCAGGCGAGATGAGGCCCATTTCCGCTGAGGCGTCTCGAGGCTGATCACACCTCACCTCTGGAACTTCGAAAGGCTCCTTCACACCCTTGGTGCAAATCAAGAAGTTCCCCGACATACCTGTCTCCACTCGAGAGGAATCTCGAGGGTCCCGCCCACATCCAGAGGAGCCCGTTTCCGCCTCGTAGCTCGAGATGAGGGATCCTTTCCCTGCTTCGTCGGGAAAGAGTTCCCGGCCTTCCCGTCGCATCTCAAGAGGAGGCCCTCTCTACAGGAACGGCGAGAGGAACTCCAGGGTCGTGCCACCATTCCAAGAGTCCCCCAGATGTCTCAGTCCATTCCAGAGAAACCTCTTTTCCCTTCACCGGCTCGTCTTTCACGCCGAGGATCGACTCACACCAAGGTGGCACGTGGCACAGCCCTGTGGGAAAGCCTCGTGGGAAAGCCTCGAGGGACAGCCTCGAGGGAAAGCCACAGATCCCTTGATCCACGTGACAGGAAGCGTGACACTACTGCTGCAGCTCGGGAGGAAAGCGCACGTGCATGCTCCCACTCGAGACGAGGCCTGACTCCCCTGGGGAAACTCAGAAGCACCCCAAGATCCATGGCAACACTGGAGAGGCATCCTCAGGTTCCGGCCCCGACTCCACACAAGGACTGAGGCCCCGGCATGGACGGGAGAGGAATCCCGAGAGGTCCCCTAGCAACTCGCATGGGGACTGGCCTTTCCTGAGGCCACCAGAGCGGGTCCCTGAGGTCCCCGTCGTAACTCGTGAAGACCTGCCGCAACTCGAGAAAATCCAGGAGGTTCTCCCCTCCAGGCGAGATGAGGCCCATTTCCGCTGAGGCGTCTCGAGGCTGATCACACCTCACCTCTGGAACTTCGAAAGGCTCCTTCACACCCTTGGTGCAAATCAAGAAGTTCCCCGACATACCCGTCTCCACTCGAGAGGAATCACGAGGGTCCCGCCCACATCCAGAGGAGCCCCGTTTCCGCCTCGTAGCTCGAGATGAGGGATCCTTTCCCTGCTTCGTCGGGAAAGAGTTCCCGGCCTTCCCGTCGCATCTCAAGAGGAGGCCCTCTCAACAGGAACGGCGAGAGGAACTCCAGGGTCGTGCCACCATTCCAAGAGTCCCCCAGATGTCTCAGTCCATTCCAGAGGAACCTCTTTTCCCTTCACCGGCTCGTCTTTCACGCCGAGGATCGAATCACACCAAGGTGGCACGTGGCACAGCCCTGTGGGAAAGCCTCTTGGGAAAGCCTCGAGGGACAGCCTCGAGGGAAAGCCACAGATCCCTTGATCCACGTGACAGGAAGCGTGACACTACTGCTGCAGCTCGGGAGGAAAGCGCACGTGCATGCCCCCACTCGAGACGAGGCCTGACTCCCCTGGGGAGACTCAGAAGCACCCCAAGATCCATGGCAACACTGGAGAAGAATCCTCAGGTTCCGGCCCCGAATCCACACAAGGACTGAGGCCCCGGCATGGACGGGAGAGGAATCCCGAGAGGTCCCCTAGCAACTCGCATGGGGACTGGCCTTTCCTGAGGCCACCAGAGCGGGTCCCTGAGGTCCCCGTCGTAACTCGAAAAGACCTGCCGCAACTCGAGAAAATCCAGGAGGTTCTCCCCTCCAGGCGAGATGAGGCCCATTTCCGCCGAGGCGTCTCGAGGCTGATCACACCTGACCTCTGGAACTTCGAAAGGCTCCTTCACACCCTTGGTGCAAATCAAGAAGTTCCCCGACATACCCGTCTCCACTCGAGAGGAATCACGAGGGTCCCGCCCACAGCCAGAGGAGCCCCGTTTCCGCCTCGTAGCTCGAGATGAGGGATCCTTTCCCTGCTTCGTCGGGAAAGAGTTCCCGGCCTTCCCGTCGCATCTCAAGAGGAGGCCCTCTCAACAGGAACGGCGAGAGGAACTCCAGGGTCGTGCCACCATTCCAAGAGTCCCCCAGATGTCTCAGTCCATTCCAGAGGAACCTCTTTTCCCTTCACCAGCTCGTCTTTCACGCCGAGGATCGACTCACACCAAGGTGGCACGTGGCACAGCCCTGTGGGAAAGCCTCGTGGGAAAGCCTCGAGGGACAGCCTCGAGGGAAAGCCACAGATCACTTGATCCACGTGACAGGAAGCATGACACTACTGCTGCAGCTCGGGAGGAAAGCACACGTGCATGCCCCCACTCGAGACGAGGCCTGACTCCCCTGGGGAGACTCAGAAGCACCCCAAGATCCATGGCAACACTGGAGAGGAATCCTCAGGTTCCGGCCCCGACTCCACACAAGGACTGAGGCCCCGGCATGGACGGGAGAGGAATCCCGAGAGGTCCCCTAGCAACTCGCATGGGGACTGGCTTTCCTGAGGCCACCAGAGCGGGTCCCTGAGGTCCCCGTCGTAACTCGAGAAGACCTGCCGCAACTCGAGAAAATCCAGGAGGTTCTCCCCTCCAGGCGAGATGAGGCCCATTTCCGCTGAGGCGTCTCGAGGCTGATCACACCTCACCTCTGGAACTTCGAAAGGCTCCTTCACACCCTTGGTGCAAATGAAGAAGTTCCCCGACATACCCGTCTCCACTCGAGAGGAATCTCGAGGGTCCCGCCCACATCCAGAGGAGCCCCGTTTCCGCCTCGTAGCTCGAGATGAGGGATCCTTTCCCTGCTTCGTCGGGAAAGAGTTCCCGGCGTTCCCGTCGCATCTCAAGAGGAGGCCCTCTCAACAGGACCGGCGAGAGGAACTCCAGGGTCGTGCCACCATTCCAAGAGTCTCCCAGATGTCTCAGTCCATTCCAGAGGAAACTCTTTTCCCTTCACCGGCTAGTCTTTCACGCCGAGGATCGAATCACACCAAGGTGGCACGTGGCACAGCCCTGTGGGAAATTCTCGTGGGAAAGCCTCGAGGGACAGCCTCGAGGGAAAGCCACAGATCCCTTGATCCACGTGACAGGAAGCGTGACACTACTGCTGCAGCTCGGGAGGAAAGCGCACGTGCATGCCCCCACTCGAGACGAGGCCTGACTCCCCTGGGGAGACTCAGAAGCACCCCAAGATCCATGGCAACATTGGAGAGGAATCCTCAGGTTCCGGCCCCGACTCCACACAAGGAATGAGGCCCCGGCATGGACGGGAGAGGAATCCCGAGAGGTCCCCTAGCAACTCGCATGGGGACTGGCTTTCCTGAGGCCACCAGAGCGGGTCCCTGAGGTCCCCATCGTAACTCGAGAAGACCTGCCGCAACTCGAGAAAATCCAGGAGGTTCTCCCCTCCAGGCGAGATGAGGCCCATTTCCGCTGAGGCGTCTCGAGGCTGATCACACCTGACCTCTGGAACTTCGAAAGGCTCCTTCACACCCTTGGTGCAAATCAAGAAGTTCCCCGACATACCTGTCTCCACTCGAGAGGAATCTCGAGGGTCCCGCCCACATCCAGAGGAGCCCCGTTTCCGCCTCGTAGCTCGAGATGAGGGATCCTTTCCCTGCTTCGTCGGGAAAGAGTTCCCGGCCTTCCCGTCGCATCTCAAGAGGAGGCCCTCTCAACAGTAACGGCGAGAGGAACTCCAGGGTCGTGCCACCATTCCAAGAGCCCCCAGATGTCTCAGTCCATTCCAGAGGAACCTCTTTTCCCTTCACCGGCTCGTCTTTCACGCCGAGGATCGACTCACACCAAGGTGGCACGTGGCACAGCCCTGTGGGAAAGCCTCGTGGGAAAGCCTCGAGGGACAGCCTCGAGGGAAAGCCACAGATCCCTTGATCCACGTGACAGGAAGCGTGACACTACTGCTGCAGCTCGGGAGGAAAGCGCACGTGCATGCCCCCACTCGAGACGAGGCCTGACTCCCCTGGGGAGAGTCAGAAGCACCCCAAGATCCATGGCAACACTGGAGAGGAATCCTCAGGTTCCGGCCCCGACTCCACACAAGGACTGAGGCCCCGGCATGGACGGGAGAGGAATCCCGAGAGGTCCCCTAGCAACTCGCATGGGGACTGGCCTTTCCTGAGGCCACCAGAGCGGGTCCCTGAGGTCCCCGTCGTAACTCGAGAAGACCTGCCGCAACTCGAGAAAATCCAGGAGGTTCTCCCCTCCAGGCGAGATGAGGCCCATTTCCGCCGAGGCGTCTCGAGGCTGATCACACCTGACCTCTGGAACTTCGAAAGGGTCCTTCACACCCTTGGTGCAAATCAAGAAGTTCCCCGACATACCCGTCTCCACTCGAGAGGAATCACGAGGGTCCCGCCCACATCCAGAGGAGCCCCGATTCCGCCTCGTAGCTCGAGATGAGGGATCCTTTACCTGCTTCGTCGGGAAAGAGTTCCCGGCCTTCCCGTCGCATCTCAAGAGGAGGCTCTCTCAACAGGAACGGCGAGAGGAACCCCAGGGTCGTGCCACCATTCCAAGAGCCCCCAGATGTCTCAGTCCATTCCAGAGGAACCTCTTTTCCCTTCACCGGCTCGTGTTTCACGCCGAGGGTCGACTCACACCAAGGTGGCACGTGGCACAGCCCTGTGGGAAAGCCTCGTGGGAAAGCCTCGAGGGACAGCCTCGAGGGAAAGCCACAGATCACTTGATCCACGTGACTGGAAGCATGACACTACTGCTGCAGCTCGGGAGGAAAGCACACGTGCATGCCCCCACTCGAGACGAGGCCTGACTCCCCTGGGGAGACTCAGAAGCACCCCAAGATCCATGGCAACACTGGAGGGGAATCCTCAGGTTCCGGCCCCGACTCCACACAAGGACTGAGGCCCCGGCATGGACGGGAGAGGAATCCCGAGAGGTCCCCTAGCAACTCGCATGGGGACTGGCTTTCCTGAGGCCACCAGAGCGGGTCCCTGAGGTCCCCGTCGTAACTCGAGAAGACCTGCCGCAACTCGAGAAAATCCAGGAGGTTCTCCCCTCCAGGCGAGATGAGGCCCATTTCCGCTGAGGCGTCTCGAGGCTGATCACACCTCACCTCTGGAACTTCGAAAGGCTCCTTCACACCCTTGGTGCAAATCAAGAAGTTCCCCGACATACCCGTCTCCACTCGAGAGGAATCTCGAGGGTCCCGCCCACATCCAGAGGAGCCCCGTTTCCGCCTCGTAGCTCGAGATGAGGGATCCTTTCCCTGCTTCGTCGGGAAAGAGTTCCCGGCGTTCCCGTCGCATCTCAAGAGGAGGCCCTCTCAACAGGACCGGCGAGAGGAACTCCAGGGTCGTGCCACCATTCCAAGAGTCTCCCAGATGTCTCAGTCCATTCCAGAGGAAACTCTTTTCCCTTCACCGGCTAGTCTTTCACGCCGAGGATCGAATCACACCAAGGTGGCACGTGGCACAGCCCTGTGGGAAATTCTCGTGGGAAAGCCTCGAGGGACAGCCTCGAGGGAAAGCCACAGATCCCTTGATCCACGTGACAGGAAGCGTGACACTACTGCTGCAGCTCGGGAGGAAAGCGCACGTGCATGCCCCCACTCGAGACGAGGCCTGACTCCCCTGGGGAGACTCAGAAGCACCCCAAGATCCATGGCAACATTGGAGAGGAATCCTCAGGTTCCGGCCCCGACTCCACACAAGGAATGAGGCCCCGGCATGGACGGGAGAGGAATCCCGAGAGGTCCCCTAGCAACTCGCATGGGGACTGGCTTTCCTGAGGCCACCAGAGCGGGTCCCTGAGGTCCCCATCGTAACTCGAGAAGACCTGCCGCAACTCGAGAAAATCCAGGAGGTTCTCCCCTCCAGGCGAGATGAGGCCCATTTCCGCTGAGGCGTCTCGAGGCTGATCACACCTGACCTCTGGAACTTCGAAAGGCTCCTTCACACCCTTGGTGCAAATCAAGAAGTTCCCCGACATACCTGTCTCCACTCGAGAGGAATCTCGAGGGTCCCGCCCACATCCAGAGGAGCCCCGTTTCCGCCTCGTAGCTCGAGATGAGGGATCCTTTCCCTGCTTCGTCGGGAAAGAGTTCCCGGCCTTCCCGTCGCATCTCAAGAGGAGGCCCTCTCAACAGTAACGGCGAGAGGAACTCCAGGGTCGTGCCACCATTCCAAGAGCCCCCAGATGTCTCAGTCCATTCCAGAGGAACCTCTTTTCCCTTCACCGGCTCGTCTTTCACGCCGAGGATCGACTCACACCAAGGTGGCACGTGGCACAGCCCTGTGGGAAAGCCTCGTGGGAAAGCCTCGAGGGACAGCCTCGAGGGAAAGCCACAGATCCCTTGATCCACGTGACAGGAAGCGTGACACTACTGCTGCAGCTCGGGAGGAAAGCGCACGTGCATGCCCCCACTCGAGACGAGGCCTGACTCCCCTGGGGAGAGTCAGAAGCACCCCAAGATCCATGGCAACACTGGAGAGGAATCCTCAGGTTCCGGCCCCGACTCCACACAAGGACTGAGGCCCCGGCATGGACGGGAGAGGAATCCCGAGAGGTCCCCTAGCAACTCGCATGGGGACTGGCCTTTCCTGAGGCCACCAGAGCGGGTCCCTGAGGTCCCCGTCGTAACTCGAGAAGACCTGCCGCAACTCGAGAAAATCCAGGAGGTTCTCCCCTCCAGGCGAGATGAGGCCCATTTCCGCCGAGGCGTCTCGAGGCTGATCACACCTGACCTCTGGAACTTCGAAAGGGTCCTTCACACCCTTGGTGCAAATCAAGAAGTTCCCCGACATACCCGTCTCCACTCGAGAGGAATCACGAGGGTCCCGCCCACATCCAGAGGAGCCCCGATTCCGCCTCGTAGCTCGAGATGAGGGATCCTTTACCTGCTTCGTCGGGAAAGAGTTCCCGGCCTTCCCGTCGCATCTCAAGAGGAGGCTCTCTCAACAGGAACGGCGAGAGGAACCCCAGGGTCGTGCCACCATTCCAAGAGCCCCCAGATGTCTCAGTCCATTCCAGAGGAACCTCTTTTCCCTTCACCGGCTCGTGTTTCACGCCGAGGGTCGACTCACACCAAGGTGGCACGTGGCACAGCCCTGTGGGAAAGCCTCGTGGGAAAGCCTCGAGGGACAGCCTCGAGGGAAAGCCACAGATCCCTTGATCCACGTGACAGGAAGCGTGACACTACTGCTGCAGCTCGGGAGGAAAGCGCACGTGCATGCCCCCACTCGAGACGAGGCCTGACTCCCCTGGGGAGACTCAGAAGCACCCCAAGATCCATGGCAACACTGGAGAGGAATCCTCAGGATCCGGCCCCGACTCCACACAAGGACTGAGGCCCCGGCATGGACGGGAGAGGAATCCCGAGAGGTCCCCTAGCAACTCGCATGGGGACTGGCCTTTCCTGAGGCCACCAGAGCGGGTCCCTGAGGTCCCCGTCGTAACTCGAGAAGACCTGCCGCAACTCGAGAAAATCCAGGAGGTTCTCCCCTCCAGGCGAGATGAGGCCCATTTCCGCCGAGGCGTCTCGAGGCTGATCACACCTGACCTCTGGAACTTCGAAAGGGTCCTTCACACCCTTGGTGCAAATCAAGAAGTTCCCCGACATACCCGTCTCCACTCGAGAGGAATCACGAGGGTCCCGCCCACATCCAGAGGAGCCCCGATTCCGCCTCGTAGCTCGAGATGAGGGATCCTTTACCTGCTTCGTCGGGAAAAAGTTCCCGGCCTTCCCGTCGCATCTCAAGAGGAGGCTCTCTCAACAGGAACGGAGAGAGGAACCCCAGGGTCGTGCCACCATTCCAAGAGCCCCCAGATGTCTCAGTCCATTCCAGAGGAACCTCTTTTCCCTTCACCGGCTCGTGTTTCACGCCGAGGGTCGACTCACACAAAGGTGGCACTTGGCACAGCCCTGTGGGAAAGCCTCGTGGGAAAGCCTCGAGGGACAGCCTCGAGGGAAAGCCACAGATCCCTTGATCCACGTGACAGGAAGCGTGACACTACTGCTGCAGCTCGGGAGGAAAGTGCACGTGCATGCCCCCACTCGAGACGAGGCCTGACTCCCCTGGGGAGACTCAGAAGCACCCCAAGATCCATGGCAACACTGGAGAGGAATCCTCAGGTTCCGGCCCCGACTCCACACAAGGACTGAGGCCCCAGCATGGACGGGAGAGGAATCCCGAGAGGTCCCCTAGCAACTCGCATGGGGACTGGCCTTTCCTGAGGCCACCAGAGCGGGTCCCTGAGGTCCCCGTCGTAACTCGAGAAGACCTGCCGCAACTCGAGAAAATCCAGGAGGTTCTCCCCTCCAGGCGAGATGAGGCCCATTTCCGCTGAGGCGTCTCGAGGCTGATCACACCTCACCTCTGGAACTTCGAAAGGGTCCTTCACACCCTTGGTGCAAATCAAGAAGTTCCCCGACATACCCGTCTCCACTCGAGAGGAATCACGAGGGTCCCGCCCACATCCAGAGGAGCCCCGTTTCCGCCTCGTAGCTCGAGATGAGGGATCCTTTCCCTGCTTCGTCGGGAAAGAGTTCCCGGCCTTCCCGTCGCATCTCAAGAGGAGGCCCTCTCAACAGGAACGGCGAGAGGAACTCCAGGGTCATGCCACCATTCCAAGAGTCCCCCAGATGTCTCAGTCCATTCCAGAGGAACCTCTTTTCCCTTCACCGGCTAGTCTTTCACGCCGAGGATCGAATCACACCAAGGTGGCACGTGGCACAGCCCTGTGGGAAAGCCTCGTGGGAAAGCCTCGAGGGACAGCCTCGAGGGAAAGCCACAGATCCCTTGATCCACGTGACAGGAAGCGTGACACTACTGCTGCAGCTCGGGAGGAAAGCGCACGTGCATGCCCCCACTCGAGACGAGGCCTGACTCCCCTGGGGAGACTCAGAAGCACCCCAAGATCCATGGCAACACTGGAGAGGCATCCTCAGGTTCCGGCCCCGACTCCACACAAGGACTGAGGCCCCGGCATGGACGGGAGAGGAATCCCGAGAGGTCCCCTAGCAACTCGCATGGGGACTGGCCTTTCCTGAGGCCACCAGAGCGGGTCCCTGAGGTCCCCGTCGTAACTCGAGAAGACCTGCCGCAACTCGAGAAAATCCAGGAGGTTCTCCCCTCCAGGCGAGATGAGGCCCATTTCCGCTGAGGCGTCTCGAGGCTGATCACACCTCACCTCTGGAACTTCGAAAGGGTCCTTCACACCCTTGGTGCAAATCAAGAAGTTCCCCGACATACCCGTCTCCACTCGAGAGGAATCACGAGGGTCCCGCCCACATCCAGAGGAGCCCCGTTTCCGCCTCGTAGCTCGAGATGAGGGATCCTTTCCCTGCTTCGTCGGGAAAGAGTTCCCGGCCTTCCCGTCGCATCTCAAGAGGAGGCCCTCTCAACAGAAACGGCGAGAGGAACTCCAGGGTCATGCCACCATTCCAAGAGTCCCCCAGATGTCTCAGTCCATTCCAGAGGAACCTCTTTTCCCTTCACCGGCTAGTTTTTCACGCCGAGGATCGACTCACACCAAGGTGGCACGTGGCACAGCCCTTTGGGAAGCCTCGTGGGAAAGCCTCGAGGGACAGCCTCGAGGGAAAGCCACAGATCCCTTGATGCACGTGACAGGAAGCGTGACACTACTGCTGCAGCTCGGGAGGAAAGTGCACGTGCATGCCCCCACTCGAGACGAGGCCTGACTCCCCTGGGGAGACTCAGAAGCACCCCAAGATCCATGGCAACACTGGAGAGGAATCCTCAGGTTCCGGCCCCGACTCCACACAAGGACTGAGGCCCCAGCATGGACGGGAGAGGAATCCCGAGAGGTCCCCTAGCAACTCGCATGGGGACTGGCCTTTCCTGAGGCCACCAGAGCGGGTCCCTGAGGTCCCCGTCGTAACTCGAGAAGACCTGCCGCAACTCGAGAAAATCCAGGAGGTTCTCCCCTCCAGGCGAGATGAGGCCCATTTCCGCTGAGGCGTCTCGAGGCTGATCACACCTCACCTCTGGAACTTCGAAAGGGTCCTTCACACCCTTGGTGCAAATCAAGAAGTTCCCCGACATACCCGTCTCCACTCGAGAGGAATCACGAGGGTCCCGCCCACATCCAGAGGAGCCCCGTTTCCGCCTCGTAGCTCGAGATGAGGGATCCTTTCCCTGCTTCGTCGGGAAAGAGTTCCCGGCCTTCCCGTCGCATCTCAAGAGGAGGCCCTCTCAACAGGAACGGCGAGAGGAACTCCAGGGTCATGCCACCATTCCAAGAGTCCCCCAGATGTCTCAGTCCATTCCAGAGGAACCTCTTTTCCCTTCACCGGCTAGTCTTTCACGCCGAGGATCGAATCACACCAAGGTGGCACGTGGCACAGCCCTGTGGGAAAGCCTCGTGGGAAAGCCTCGAGGGACAGCCTCGAGGGAAAGCCACAGATCCCTTGATCCACGTGACAGGAAGCGTGACACTACTGCTGCAGCTCGGGAGGAAAGCGCACGTGCATGCCCCCACTCGAGACGAGGCCTGACTCCCCTGGGGAGACTCAGAAGCACCCCAAGATCCATGGCAACACTGGAGAGGCATCCTCAGGTTCCGGCCCCGACTCCACACAAGGACTGAGGCCCCGGCATGGACGGGAGAGGAATCCCGAGAGGTCCCCTAGCAACTCGCATGGGGACTGGCCTTTCCTGAGGCCACCAGAGCGGGTCCCTGAGGTCCCCGTCGTAACTCGAGAAGACCTGCCGCAACTCGAGAAAATCCAGGAGGTTCTCCCCTCCAGGCGAGATGAGGCCCATTTCCGCTGAGGCGTCTCGAGGCTGATCACACCTCACCTCTGGAACTTCGAAAGGGTCCTTCACACCCTTGGTGCAAATCAAGAAGTTCCCCGACATACCCGTCTCCACTCGAGAGGAATCACGAGGGTCCCGCCCACATCCAGAGGAGCCCCGTTTCCGCCTCGTAGCTCGAGATGAGGGATCCTTTCCCTGCTTCGTCGGGAAAGAGTTCCCGGCCTTCCCGTCGCATCTCAAGAGGAGGCCCTCTCAACAGAAACGGCGAGAGGAACTCCAGGGTCATGCCACCATTCCAAGAGTCCCCCAGATGTCTCAGTCCATTCCAGAGGAACCTCTTTTCCCTTCACCGGCTAGTTTTTCACGCCGAGGATCGACTCACACCAAGGTGGCACGTGGCACAGCCCTTTGGGAAGCCTCGTGGGAAAGCCTCGAGGGACAGCCTCGAGGGAAAGCCACAGATCCCTTGATCCACGTGACAGGAAGCGTGACACTACTGCTGCAGCTCGGGATGAAAGCGCACGTGCATGCCCCCACTCGAGACGAGGCCTGACTCCCCTGGGGAGACTCAGAAGCACCCCAAGATCCATGGCAACATTGGAGAGGAATCCTCAGGTTCCGGCCCCGACTCCACACAAGGACTGAGGCCCCGGCATGGACGGGAGAGGAATCCCGAGAGGTCCCCTAGCAACTCGCATGGGGACTGGCCTTTCCTGAGGCCACCAGAGCGGGTCCCTGAGGTCCCCGTCGTAACTCGAGAAGACCTGCCGCAACTCGAGAAAATCCAGGAGGTTCTCACCTCCAGGCGAGATGAGGCCCATTTCCGCTGAGGCTTCTGGAGGCTGATCACACCTCCCCTCTGGAACTTCGAAAGGGTCCTTCACACCCTTGGTGCAAATCAAGAAGTTCCCCGACCTAGCCGTCTCCACTCGAGAGGAATCACGAGGGTCCCGCCCACATCCAGAGGAGCCCCGTTTCCGCCTCGTAGCTCGAGATGAGGGATCCTTTCCCTGCTTCGTCGGGAAAGAGTTCCCGGCGTTCCCGTCGCATCTCAAGAGGAGGCCCTCTCAACAGGAACGGCGAGAGGAACTCCAGGGTCGTGCCACCATTCCAAGAGTCCCCCAGATGTCTCAGTCCATTCCAGAGGAACCTCTTTTCCCTTCACCGGCTCGTCTTTCACGCCGAGGATCGACTCACACCAAGGTGGCACCTGGTACAGCCCTGTGGGAAAGCCTCGTGGGAAAGCCTCGAGGGACAGCCTCGAGGGAAAGCCACAGATCCCTTGATCCACGTGACAGGAAGCGTGACACTACTGCTGCAGCTCGGGAGGAAAGCGCACGTGCATGCCCCCACTCGAGACGAGGCCTGACTCCCCTGGGGAGACTCAGAAGCACCCCAAGATCCATGGCAACACTGGAGAGGAATCCTCAGGTTCCGGCCCCGACTCCACACAAGGACTGAGGCCCCGGCATGGACGGGAGAGGAATCCCGAGAGGTCCCCTAGCAACTCGCATGGGGACTGGGCTTTCCTGAGGCCACCAGAGCGGGTCCCTGTGGTCCCCGTCGTAACTCGAGAAGACCTGCCGCAACTGGAGAAAATCCAGGAGGTTCTCCCCTCCAGGCGAGATGAGGCCCATTTCCACTGAGGCGTCTCGAGGCTGATCACACCTCACCTCTGGCACTTCGAAAGGGTCCTTCACACCCTTGGTGCAAATCAAGAAGTTCCCCGACCTAGCCGTCTCCACTCGAGAGGAATCACGTGGGTCCCGCCCACATCCAGAGGAGCCCCGTTTCCGCCTCGTAGCTCGAGATGAGGGATCCTTTCCCTGCTTCGTCGGGAAAGAGTTCCCGGCGTTCCCGTCGCATCTCAAGAGGAGGCCCTCTCAACAGGACCGGCGAGAGGAACTCCAGGGTCGTGCCACCATTCCAAGAGTCCCCCAGATGTCTCAGTCCATTCCAGAGGAACCTCTTTTCCCTTCACCGGCTCGTCTTTCACGCCGAGGATCGACTCACACCAAGGTGGCACGTGGCACAGCCCTGTGGGAAAGCCTCGTGGGAAAGCCTCGAGGGACAGCCTTGTGGGAAAGCAACAGATCCCTTGATCCACGTGACAGGAAGCGTGACACTACTGCTGCAGATCGGGAGGAAAGCGCACGTGCATGCCCCCACTCGAGACGAGGCCTGACTCCCCTGGGGAGACTCAGAAGCATCCCAAGATCCATGGCAACACTGGAGAGGAATCCTCAGGTTCCGGCCCCGACTCCACACAAGGACTGAGGCCCCGGCATGGACGGGAGAGGAATCCCGAGAGGTCCCCTAGCAACTCGCATGGGGACTGGCCTTTCCTGAGGCCACCAGAGCGGGTCCCTGACGTCCCCGTCGTAACTCGAGAAGACCTGCCGCAACTCGAGAAAATCCAGGAGGTTCTCCCCTCCAGGCGAGATGAGGCCCCTTTCCGCTGAGGCGTCTCGAGGCTGATCACACCTCACCTCTGGAACTTCGAAAGGCTCCTTCACACCCTTGGTGCAAATCCAGAAGTTCCCCGACATACCCGTCTCCACTCGAGAGGAATCACGAGGGTCCCGCCCACATCCAGAGGAGCCCCGTTTCCGCCTCGTAGCTCGAGATGAGGGATCCTTTCCCTGCTTCGTCGGGAAAGAGTTCCCGGCCTTCCCGTCGCATCTGAAGAGGAGGCTCTCTCAACAGGAACGGCGAGAGGAACTCCAGGGTCGTGCCACCATTCCAAGAGCCCCCAGATGTCTCAGTCCATTCCAGAGGAACCTCTTTTCCCTTCACCGGCTCGTGTTTCACGCCGAGGATCGACTCACACCAAGGTGGCACGTGGCACAGCCCTGTGGGAAAGCCTCGTGGGAAAGCCTCGAGGGACAGCCTCGAGGGAAAGCCACAGATCCCTTGATCCACGTGACAGGAAGCGTGACACTACTGCTGCAGCTCGGGAGGAAAGCGCACGTGCATGCCCCCACTCGAGACGAGGCCTGACTCCCCTGGGGAAACTCAGAAGCACCCCAAGATCCATGGCAACACTGGAGAGGAATCCTCAGGTTCCGGCCCCGACTCCACACAAGGACTGAGGCCCCGGCATGGACGGGAGAGGAATCCCGAGAGGTCCCCTAGCAACTCGCATGGGGACTGGCCTTTCCTGAGGCCACCAGAGCGGGTCCCTGAGGTCCCCGTCGTAACTCGAGAAGACCTGCCGCAACTCGAGAAAATCCAGGAGGTTCTCCCCTCCAGGCGAGATGAGGCCCATTTCCGCTGAGGCGTCTCGAGGCTGATCACACCTCACCTCTGGAACTTCGAAAGGGTCCTTCACACCCTTGGTGCAAATCAAGAAGTTCCCCGACATACCCGTCTCCACTCGAGAGGAATCACGAGGGTCCCGCCCACATCCAGAGGAGCCCCGTTTCCGCCTCGTAGCTCGAGATGAGGGATCCTTTCCCTGCTTCGTCGGGAAAGAGTTCCCGGCCTTCCCGTCGCATCTCAAGAGGAGGCCCTCTCAACAGGAACGGCGAGAGGAACTCCAGGGTCATGCCACCATTCCAAGAGTCCCCCAGATGTCTCAGTCCATTCCAGAGGAACCTCTTTTCCCTTCACCGGCTAGTCTTTCACGCCGAGGATCGAATCACACCAAGGTGGCACGTGGCACAGCCCTGTGGGAAAGCCTCGTGGGAAAGCCTCGAGGGACAGCCTCGAGGGAAAGCCACAGATCCCTTGATCCACGTGACAGGAAGCGTGACACTACTGCTGCAGCTCGGGAGGAAAGCGCACGTGCATGCCCCCACTCGAGACGAGGCCTGACTCCCCTGGGGAGACTCAGAAGCACCCCAAGATCCATGGCAACACTGGAGAGGCATCCTCAGGTTCCGGCCCCGACTCCACACAAGGACTGAGGCCCCGGCATGGACGGGAGAGGAATCCCGAGAGGTCCCCTAGCAACTCGCATGGGGACTGGCCTTTCCTGAGGCCACCAGAGCGGGTCCCTGAGGTCCCCGTCGTAACTCGAGAAGACCTGCCGCAACTCGAGAAAATCCAGGAGGTTCTCCCCTCCAGGCGAGATGAGGCCCATTTCCGCTGAGGCGTCTCGAGGCTGATCACACCTCACCTCTGGAACTTCGAAAGGGTCCTTCACACCCTTGGTGCAAATCAAGAAGTTCCCCGACATACCCGTCTCCACTCGAGAGGAATCACGAGGGTCCCGACCACATCCAGAGGAGCCCCGTTTCCGCCTCGTAGCTCGAGATGAGGGATCCTTTCCCTGCTTCGTCGGGAAAGAGTTCCCGGCCTTCCCGTCGCATCTCAAGAGGAGGCCCTCTCAACAGAAACGGCGAGAGGAACTCCAGGGTCATGCCACCATTCCAAGAGTCCCCCAGATGTCTCAGTCCATTCCAGAGGAACCTCTTTTCCCTTCACCGGCTAGTTTTTCACGCCGAGGATCGAATCACACCAAGGTGGCACGTGGCACAGCCCTTTGGGAAGCCTCGTGGGAAAGCCTCGAGGGACAGCCTCGAGGGAAAGCCACAGATCCCTTGATCCACGTGACAGGAAGCGTGACACTACTGCTGCAGCTCGGGAGGAAAGCGCACGTGCATGCCCCCACTCGAGACGAGGCCTGACTCCCCTGGGGAGACTCAGAAGCACCCCAAGATCCATGGCAACACTGGAGAGGCATCCTCAGGTTCCGGCCCCGACTCCACACAAGGAGTGAGGCCCCGGCATGGACGGGAGAGGAATCCCGAGAGGTCCCCTAGCAACTCGCATGGGAACTGGCCTTTCCTGAGGCCACCAGAGCGGGTCCCTGAGGTCCCCGTCGTAACTCGAGAAGACCTGCCGCAACTCGAGAAAATCCAGGAGGTTCTCCCCTCCAGGCGAGATGAGGCCCATTTCCGCTGAGGCGTCTGGAGGCTGATCACACCTCCCCTCTGGAACTTCGAAAGGGTCCTTCACACCCTTGGTGCAAATCAAGAAGTTCCCCGACCTAGCCGTCTCCACTCGAGAGGAATCACGAGGGTCCCGCCCACATCCAGAGGAGCCCCGTTTCCGCCTCGTAGCTCGAGATGAGGGATCCTTTCCCTGCTTCGTCGGGAAAGAGTTCCCGGCCTTCCCGTCGCATCTCAAGAGGAGGCCCTCTCAACAGGAACGGCGAGAGGAACTCCAGGGTCATGCCACCATTCCAAGAGTCCCCCAGATGTCTCAGTCCATTCCAGAGGAACCTCTTTTCCCTTCACCGGCTAGTCTTTCACGCCGAGGATCGAATCACACCAAGGTGGCACGTGGCACAGCCCTGTGGGAAAGCCTCGTGGGAAAGCCTCGAGGGACAGCCTCGAGGGAAAGCCACAGATCCCTTGATCCACGTGACAGGAAGCGTGACACTACTGCTGCAGCTCGGGAGGAAAGCGCACGTGCATGCCCCCACTCGAGACGAGGCCTGACTCAACTGGGGAGACTCAGAAGCACCCCAAGATCCATGGCAACACTGGAGAGGCATCCTCAGGTTCCGGCCCCGACTCCACACAAGGACTGAGGCCCCGGCATGGACGGGAGAGGAATCCCGAGAGGTCCCCTAGCAACTCGCATGGGGACTGGCCTTTCCTGAGGCCACCAGAGCGGGTCCCTGAGGTCCCCGTCGTAACTCGAGAAGACCTGCCGCAACTCGAGAAAATCCAGGAGGTTCTCCCCTCCAGGCGAGATGAGGCCCATTTCCGCTGAGGCGTCTCGAGGCTGATCACACCTCACCTCTGGAACTTCGAAAGGGTCCTTCACACCCTTGGTGCAAATCAAGAAGTTCCCCGACATACCCGTCTCCACTCGAGAGGAATCACGAGGGTCCCGCCCACATCCAGAGGAGCCCCGTTTCCACCTCGTAGCTCGAGATGAGGGATCCTTTCCCTGCTTCGTCGGGAAAGAGTTCCCGGCCTTCCCGTCGCATCTCAAGAGGAGGCCCTCTCAACAGAAACGGCGAGAGGAACTCCAGGGTCATGCCACCATTCCAAGAGTCCCCCAGATGTCTCAGTCCATTCCAGAGGAACCTCTTTTCCCTTCACCGGCTAGTTTTTCACGCCGAGGATCGAATCACACCAAGGTGGCACGTGGCACAGCCCTTTGGGAAGCCTCGTGGGAAAGCCTCGAGGGACAGCCTCGAGGGAAAGCCACAGATCCCTTGATCCACGTGACAGGAAGCGTGACACTACTGCTGCAGCTCGGGAGGAAAGCGCACGTGCATGCCCCCACTCGAGACGAGGCCTGACTCCCCTGGGGAGACTCAGAAGCACCCCAAGATCCATGGCAACACTGGAGAGGCATCCTCAGGTTCCGGCCCCGACTCCACACAAGGACTGAGGCCCCGGCATGGACGGGAGAGGAATCCCGAGAGGTCCCCTAGCAACTCGCATGGGGACTGGCCTTTCCTGAGGCCACCAGAGCGGGTCCCTGAGGTCCCCGTCGTAACTCGAGAAGACCTGCCGCAACTCGAGAAAATCCAGGAGGTTCTCCCCTCCAGGCGAGATGAGGCCCATTTCCGCTGAGGCGTCTGGAGGCTGATCACACCTCCCCTCTGGAACTTCGAAAGGGTCCTTCACACCCTTGGTGCAAATCAAGAAGTTCCCCGACCTAGCCGTCTCCACTCGAGAGGAATCACGAGGGTCCCGCCCACATCCAGAGGAGCCCCGTTTCCGCCTCGTAGCTCGAGATGAGGGATCCTTTCCCTGCTTCGTCGGGAAAGAGTTCCCGGCCTTCCCGTCGCATCTCAAGAGGAGGCCCTCTCAACAGGAACGGCGAGAGGAACTCCAGGGTCGTGCCACCATTCCAAGAGTCCCCCAGATGTCTCAGTCCATTCCAGAGGAAACTCTTTTCCCTTCACCGGCTAGTCTTTCACGCCGAGGATCGAATCACACCAAGGTGGCACGTGGCACAGCCCTGTGGGAAATTCTCGTGGGAAAGCCTCGAGGGACAGCCTCGAGGGAAAGCCACAGATCCCTTGATCCACGTGACAGGAAGCGTGACACTACTGCTGCAGCTCGGGAGGAAAGCGCACGTGCATGCCCCCACTCGAGACGAGGCCTGACTCCCCTGGGGAGACTCAGAAGCACCCCAAGATCCATGGCAACATTGGAGAGGAATCCTCAGGTTCCGGCCCCGACTCCACACAAGGACTGAGGCCCCGGCATGGACGGGAGAGGAATCCCGAGAGGTCCCCTAGCAACTCGCATGGGGACTGGTCTTTCCTGAGGCCACCAGAGCGGGTCCCTGAGGTCCCCGTCGTAACTCGAGAAGACCTGCCGCAACTCGAGAAAATCCAGGAGGTTCTCCCCTCCAGGCGAGATGAGGCCCATTTCTGCTGAGGCGTCTCGAGGCTGATCACACCTCACCTCTGGAACTTCGAAAGGGTCCTTCACACCCTTGGTGCAAATCAAGAAGTTCCCCGACATACCCGTCTCCACTCGAGAGGAATCACGAGGGTCCCGCCCACATCCAGAGGAGCCCCGTTTCCGCCTCGTAGCTCGAGATGAGGGATCCTTTCCCTGCTTCGTCGGGAAAGAGTTCCCGGCCTTCCCGTCGCATCTCAAGAGGAGGCCCTCTCAACAGGAACGGCGAGAGGAACTCCAGGGTCATGCCACCATTCCAAGAGTCCCCCAGATGTCTCAGTCCATTCCAGAGGAACCTCTTTTCCCTTCACCGGCTAGTCTTTCACGCCGAGGATCGAATCACACCAAGGTGGCACGTCGCACAGCCCTGTGGGAAAGCCTCGTGGGAAAGCCTCGAGGGACAGCCTCGAGGGAAAGCCACAGATCCCTTGATCCACGTGACAGGAAGCGTGACACTACTGCTGCAGCTCGGGAGGAAAGCGCACGTGCATGCCCCCACTCGAGACGAGACCTGACTCCCCTGGGGAGACTCAGAAGCACCCCAAGATCCATGGCAACACTGGAGAGGAATCCTCAGGTTCCGGCCCCGACTCCACACAAGGACTGAGGCCCCGGCATGGACGGGAGAGGAATCCCGAGAGGTCCCCTAGCAACTCGCATGGGGACTGGCCTTTCCTGAGGCCACCAGAGCGGGTCCCTGAGGTCCCCGTCGTAACTCGAGAAGACCTGCCGCAACTCGAGAAAATCCAGGAGGTTCTCCCCTCCAGGCGAGATGAGGCCCATTTCCGCTGAGGCGTCTCGAGGCTGATCACACCTCACCTCTGGAACTTCGAAAGGGTCCTTCACACCCTTGGTGCAAATCAAGAAGTTCCCCGACATACCCGTCTCCACTCGAGAGGAATCACGAGGGTCCCGCCCACATCCAGAGGAGCCCCGTTTCCGCCTCGTAGCTCGAGATGAGGGATCCTTTCCCTGCTTCGTCGGGAAAGAGTTCCCGGCCTTCCCGTCGCATCTCAAGAGGAGGCCCTCTCAACAGGAACGGCGAGAGGAACTCCAGGGTCATGCCACCATTCCAAGAGTCCCCCAGATGTCTCAGTCCATTCCAGAGGAACCTCTTTTCCCTTCACCGGCTAGTCTTTCACGCCGAGGATCGAATCACACCAAGGTGGCACGTGGCACAGCCCTGTGGGAAAGCCTCGTGGGAAAGCCTCGAGGGACAGCCTCGAGGGAAAGCCACAGATCCCTTGATCCACGTGACAGGAAGCGTGACACTACTGCTGCAGCTCGGGAGGAAAGCGCACGTGCATGCCCCCACTCGAGACGAGGCCTGACTCCCCTGGGGAGACTCAGAAGCACCCCAAGATCCATGGCAACACTGGAGAGGCATCCTCAGGTTCCGGCCCCGACTCCACACAAGGACTGAGGCCCCGGCATGGACGGGAGAGGAATCCCGAGAGGTCCCCTAGCAACTCGCATGGGGACTGGCCTTTCCTGAGGCCACCAGAGCGGGTCCCTGAGGTCCCCGTCGTAACTCGAGAAGACCTGCCGCAACTCGAGAAAATCCAGGAGGTTCTCCCCTCCAGGCGAGATGAGGCCCATTTCCGCTGAGGCGTCTCGAGGCTGATCACACCTCACCTCTGGAACTTCGAAAGGGTCCTTCACACCCTTGGTGCAAATCAAGAAGTTCCCCGACATACCCGTCTCCACTCGAGAGGAATCACGAGGGTCCCGCCCACATCCAGAGGAGCCCCGTTTCCGCCTCGTAGCTCGAGATGAGGGATCCTTTCCCTGCTTCGTCGGGAAAGAGTTCCCGGCCTTCCCGTCGCATCTCAAGAGGAGGCCCTCTCAACAGAAACGGCGAGAGGAACTCCAGGGTCATGCCACCATTCCAAGAGTCCCCCAGATGTCTCAGTCCATTCCAGAGGAACCTCTTTTCCCTTCACCGGCTAGTTTTTCACGCCGAGGATCGAATCACACCAAGGTGGCACGTGGCACAGCCCTTTGGGAAGCCTCGTGGGAAAGCCTCGAGGGACAGCCTCGAGGGAAAGCCACAGATCCCTTGATCCACGTGACAGGAAGCGTGACACTACTGCTGCAGCTCGGGAGGAAAGCGCACGTGCATGCCCCCACTCGAGACGAGGCCTGACTCCCCTGGGGAGACTCAGAAGCACCCCAAGATCCATGGCAACACTGGAGAGGCATCCTCAGGTTCCGGCCCCGACTCCACACAAGGAGTGAGGCCCCGGCATGGACGGGAGAGGAATCCCGAGAGGTCCCCTAGCAACTCGCATGGGGACTGGCCTTTCCTGAGGCCACCAGAGCGGGTCCCTGAGGTCCCCGTCGTAACTCGAGAAGACCTGCCGCAACTCGAGAAAATCCAGGAGGTTCTCCCCTCCAGGCGAGATGAGGCCCATTTCCGCTGAGGCGTCTGGAGGCTGATCACACCTCCCCTCTGGAACTTCGAAAGGGTCCTTCACACCCTTGGTGCAAATCAAGAAGTTCCCCGACCTAGCCGTCTCCACTCGAGAGGAATCACGAGGGTCCCGCCCACATCCAGAGGAGCCCCGTTTCCGCCTC
Organism: Budorcas taxicolor; assembly: GCF_023091745.1. Taxonomy (NCBI): domain Eukaryota; kingdom Metazoa; phylum Chordata; class Mammalia; order Artiodactyla; family Bovidae; genus Budorcas; species Budorcas taxicolor. Next base: position 321,882 of record NW_026291506.1, read on the forward strand.
GTAGCTCGAGATGAGGGATCCTTTCCCTGCTTCGTCGGGAAAGATTTCCCGGCCTTCCCGTCGCATCTCAAGAGGAGGCCCTCTCAACAGGAACGGCGAGAGGAACTCCAGGGTCATGCCACCATTCCAAGAGTCCCCCAGATGTCTCAGTCCATTCCAGAGGAACCTCTTTTCCCTTCACCGGCTAGTCTTTCACGCCGAGGATCGAATCACACCAAGGTGGCACGTGGCACAGCCCTGTGGGAAAGCCTCGTGGGAAAGCCTCGAGGGACAGCCTCGAGGGAAAGCCACAGATCCCTTGATCCACGTGACAGGAAGCGTGACACTACTGCTGCAGCTCGGGAGGAAAGCGCACGTGCATGCCCCCACTCGAGACGAGGCCTGACTCCCCTGGGGAGACTCAGAAGCACCCCAAGATCCATGGCAACACTGGAGAGGCATCCTCAGGTTCCGGCCCCGACTCCACACAAGGACTGAGGCCCCGGCATGGACGGGAGAGGAATCCCGAGAGGTACCCTAGCAACTCGCATGGGGACTGGCCTTTCCTGAGGCCACCAGAGCGGGTCCCTGAGGTCCACGTCGTAACTCGAGAAGACCTGCCGCAACTCGAGAAAATCCAGGAGGTTCTCCCCTCCAGGCGAGATGAGGCCCATTTCCGCTGAGGCGTCTCGAGGCTGATCACACCTCACCTCTGGAACTTCGAAAGGGTCCTTCACACCCTTGGTGCAAATCAAGAAGTTCCCCGACATACCCGTCTCCACTCGAGAGGAATCACGAGGGTCCCGCCCACATCCAGAGGAGCCCCGTTTCCGCCTCGTAGCTCGAGATGAGGGATCCTTTCCCTGCTTCGTCGGGAAAGAGTTCCCGGCCTTCCCGTCGCATCTCAAGAGGAGGCCCTCTCAACAGAAACGGCGAGAGGAACTCCAGGGTCATGCCACCATTCCAAGAGTCCCCCAGATGTCTCAGTCCATTCCAGAGGAACCTCTTTTCCCTTCACCGGCTAGTTTTTCACGCCGAGGATCGAATCACACCAAGGTGGCACGTGGCACAGCCCTTTGGGAAGCCTCGTGGGAAAGCCTCGAGGGACAGCCTCGAGGGAAAGCCACAGATCCCTTGATCCACGTGACAGGAAGCGTGACACTACTGCTGCAGCTCGGGAGGAAAGCGCACGTGCATGCCCCCACTCGAGACGAGGCCTGACTCCCCTGGGGAGACTCAGAAGCACCCCAAGATCCATGGCAACACTGGAGAGGCATCCTCAGGTTCCGGCCCCGACTCCACACAAGGACTGAGGCCCCGGCATGGACGGGAGAGGAATCCCGAGAGGTCCCCTAGCAACTCGCATGGGGACTGGCCTTTCCTGAGGCCACCAGAGCGGGTCCCTGAGGTCCCCGTCGTAACTCGAGAAGACCTGCCGCAACTCGAGAAAATCCAGGAGGTTCTCCCCTCCAGGCGAGATGAGGCCCATTTCCGCTGAGGCGTCTGGAGGCTGATCACACCTCCCCTCTGGAACTTCGAAAGGGTCCTTCACACCCTTGGTGCAAATCAAGAAGTTCCCCGACCTAGCCGTCTCCACTCGAGAGGAATCACGAGGGTCCCGCCCACATCCAGAGGAGCCCCGTTTCCGCCTCGTAGCTCGAGATGAGGGATCCTTTCCCTGCTTCGTCGGGAAAGAGTTCCCGGCCTTCCCGTCGCATCTCAAGAGGAGGCCCTCTCAACAGGAACGGCGAGAGGAACTCCAGGGTCGTGCCACCATTCCAAGAGTCCCCCAGATGTCTCAGTCCATTCCAGAGGAAACTCTTTTCCCTTCACCGGCTAGTCTTTCATGCCGAGGATCGAATCACACCAAGGTGGCACGTGGCACAGCCCTGTGGGAAATTCTCGTGGGAAAGCCTCGAGGGACAGCCTCGAGGGAAAGCCACAGATCCCTTGATCCACGTGACAGGAAGCGTGACACTACTGCTGCAGCTCGGGAGGAAAGCGCACGTGCATGCCCCCACTCGAGACGAGGCCTGACTCCCCTGGGGAGACTCAGAAGCACCCCAAGATCCATGGCAACATTGGAGAGGAATCCTCAGGTTCCGGCCCCGACTCCACACAAGGACTGAGGCCCCGGCATGGACGGGAGAGGAATCCCGAGAGGTCCCCTAGCAACTCGCATGGGGACTGGTCTTTCCTGAGGCCACCAGAGCGGGTCCCTGAGGTCCCCGTCGTAACTCGAGAAGACCTGCCGCAACTCGAGAAAATCCAGGAGGTTCTCCCCTCCAGGCGAGATGAGGCCCATTTCTGCTGAGGCGTCTCGAGGCTGATCACACCTCACCTCTGGAACTTCGAAAGGGTCCTTCACACCCTTGGTGCAAATCAAGAAGTTCCCCGACATACCCGTCTCCACTCGAGAGGAATCACGAGTATCCCGCCCACATCCAGAGGAGCCCCGTTTCCGCCTCGTAGCTCGAGATGAGGGATCCTTTCCCTGCTTCGTCGGGAAAGAGTTCCCGGCCTTCCCGTCGCATCTCAAGAGGAGGCCCTCTCAACAGGAACGGCGAGAGGAACTCCAGGGTCATGCCACCATTCCAAGAGTCCCCCAGATGTCTCAGTCCATTCCAGAGGAACCTCTTTTCCCTTCACCGGCTAGTCTTTCACGCCGAGGATCGAATCACACCAAGGTGGCACGTGGCACAGCCCTGTGGGAAAGCCTCGTGGGAAAGCCTCGAGGGACAGCCTCGAGGGAAAGCCACAGATCCCTTGATCCACGTGACAGGAAGCGTGACACTACTGCTGCAGCTCGGGAGGAAAGCGCACGTGCATGCCCCCACTCGAGACGAGGCCTGACTCCCCTGGGGAGACTCAGAAGCACCCCAAGATCCATGGCAACACTGGAGAGGAATCCTCAGGTTCCGGCCCCGACTCCACACAAGGACTGAGGCCCCGGCATGGACGGGAGAGGAATCCCGAGAGGTCCCCTAGCAACTCGCATGGGGACTGGCCTTTCCTGAGGCCACCAGAGCGGGTCCCTGAGGTCCCCGTCGTAACTCGAGAAGACCTGCCGCAACTCGAGAAAATCCAGGAGGTTCTCCCCTCCAGGCGAGATGAGGCCCATTTCCGCTGAGGCTTCTGGAGGCTGATCACACCTCCCCTCTGGAACTTCGAAAGGGTCCTTCACACCCTTGGTGCAAATCAAGAAGTTCCCCGACCTAGCCGTCTCCACTCGAGAGGAATCACGAGGGTCCCGCCCACATCCAGAGGAGCCCCGTTTCCGCCTCGTAGCTCGAGATGAGGGATCCTTTCCCTGCTTCGTCGGGAAAGAGTTCCCGGCGTTCCCGTCGCATCTCAAGAGGAGGCCCTCTCAACAGGAACGGCGAGAGGAACTCCAGGGTCGTGCCACCATTCCAAGAGTCCCCCAGATGTCTCAGTCCATTCCAGAGGAACCTCTTTTCCCTTCACCGGCTCGTCTTTCACGCCGAGGATCGACTCACACCAAGGTGGCACGTGGTACAGCCCTGTGGGAAAGCCTCGTGGGAAAGCCTCGAGGGACAGCCTCGAGGGAAAGCCACAGATCCCTTGATCCACGTGACAGGAAGCGTGACACTACTGCTGCAGCTCGGGAGGAAAGCGCACGTGCATGCCCCCACTCGAGACGAGGCCTGACTCCCCTGGGGAGACTCAGAAGCACCCCAAGATCCATGGCAACACTGGAGAGGAATCCTCAGGTTCCGGCCCCGACTCCACACAAGGACTGAGGCCCCGGCATGGACGGGAGAGGAATCCCGAGAGGTCCCCTAGCAACTCGCATGGGGACTGGCCTTTCCTGAGGCCACCAGAGCGGGTCCCTGAGGTCCCCGTCGTAACTCGAGAAGACCTGCCGCAACTCGAGAAAATCCAGGAGGTTCTCCCCTCCAGGCGAGATGAGGCCCATTTCCGCTGAGGCGTCTCGAGGCTGATCACACCTCACCTCTGGAACTTCGAAAGGGTCCTTCACACCCTTGGTGCAAATCAAGAAGTTCCCCGACCTAGCCGTCTCCACTCGAAAGGAATCACGAGGGTCCCGCCCACATCCAGAGGAACCGGGTTTCCGCCTCGTAGCTCGAGATGAGGGATCCTTTCCCTGCTTCGTCGGGAAAGAGTTCCCAGCGTTCCCGTCGCATCTCAAGAGGAGGCCCTCTCAACAGGACCGGCGAGAGGAACTCCAGGGTCGTGCCACCATTCCAAGAGTCCCCCAGATGTCTCAGTCCATTCCAGAGGAACCTCTTTTCCCTTCACCGGCTCGTCTTTCACGCCGAGGATCGACTCACACCAAGGTGGCACGTGGCACAGCCCTGTGGGAAAGCCTCGTGGGAAAGCCTCGAGGGACAGCCTCGAGGGAAAGCCACAGATCCCTTGATCCACGTGACAGGAAGCGTGACACTACTGCTGCAGCTCGGGAGGAAAGCGCACGTGCATGCCCCCACTCGAGACGAGGCCTGACTCCCCTGGGGAGACTCAGAAGCACCCCAAGATCCATGGCAACACTGGAGAGGAATCCTCAGGTTCCGGCCCCGATTCCACACAAGGACTGAGGCCCCGGCATGGACGGGAGAGGAATCCCGAGAGGTCCCCTAGCAACTCGCATGGGGACTGGCCTTTCCTGAGGCCACCAGAGCGGGTCCCTGAGGTCCCCATCGTAACTCGAGAAGACCTGCCGCAACTCGAGAAAATCCAGGAGGTTCTCCCCTCCAGGCGAGATGAGGCCCATTTCCGCTGAAGCGTCTCGAGGCTGATCACACCTCCCCTCTGGAACTTCGAAAGGGTCCTTCACACCCTTGGTGCAAATCCAGAAGTTCCCCGACATACCCGTCTCCACTCGAGAGGAATCACGAGGGTCCCGCCCACATCCAGAGGAGCCCCGTTTCCGCCTCGTAGCTCGAGATGAGGGATCCTTTCCCTGCTTCGTCGGGAAAGAGTTACCGGCCTTCCCGTCGCATCTCAAGAGGAGGCTCTCTCAACAGGAACGGCGAGAGGAACTCCAGGGTCGTGCCACCATTCCAAGAGCCCCCAGATGTCTCAGTCCATTCCAGAGGAACCTCTTTTCCCTTCACCGGCTCGTGTTTCACGCCGAGGATCGACTCACACCAAGGTGGCACGTGGCACAGCCCTGTGGGAAAGCCTCGTGGGAAAGCCTCGAGGGACAGCCTCGAGGGAAAGCCACAGATCCCTTGATCCACGTGACAGGAAGCGTGACACTACTGCTGCAGCTCGGGAGGAAAGCGCACGTGCATGCCCCCACTCGAGACGAGGCCTGACTCCCCTGGGGAGACTCAGAAGCACCCCAAGATCCATGGCAACACTGGAGAGGAATCCTCAGGTTCCGGCCCCGACACCACACAAGGACTGACGCCCCGGCATGGACGGGAGAGGAATCCCGAGAGGTCCCCTAGCAACTCGCATGGGGACTGGCCTTTCCTGAGGCCACCAGAGCGGGTCCCTGAGGTCCGCGTCATAACTCGAGAAGACCTGCCACAACTCGAGAAAATCCAGGAGGTTCTCCCCTCCAGGCGAGATGAGGCCCATTTCCGCTGAGGCGTCTCGAGGCTGATCACACCTCCCCTCTGGAACTTCGAAAGGGTCCTTCACACCCTTGGTGCAAATCAAGAAGTTCCCCGACCTAGCCGTCTCCACTCGAGAGGAATCACGAGAGTCCCGCCCACATCCAGAGGAGCCCCGTTTCCGCCTCGTAGCTCGAGATGAGGGATCCTTTCCCTGCTTCGTCGGGAAAGAGTCCCCGGCGTTCCCGTCACATCTCAAGAGGAGGCTCTCTCAACAGGAACGGCGAGAGGAACTCCAGGGTCGTGCCACCATTCCAAGAGTCCCCCAGATGTCTCAGTCCATTCCAGAGGAACCTCTTTTCCCTTCACCGGCTCGTCTTTCACGCCGAGGATCGACTCACACCAAGGTGGCACGTGGCACAGCCCTGTGGGAAAGCCTCGTGGGAAAGCCTCGAGGGACAGCCTCGAGGGAAAGCCACAGATCCCTTGATCCACGTGACAGGAAGCGTGACACTACTGCTGCAGCTCGGGAGGAAAGCGCACGTGCATGCCCCCACTCGAGACGAGGCCTGGCTCCCCTGGGGAGACTCAGAAGCACCCCAAGATCCATGGCAACACTGGAGAGGAATCCTCAGGTTCCGGCCCCGACTCCACACAAGGACTGAGGCCCCGGCATGGACGGGAGAGGAATCCCGAGAAGTCCCCTAGCAACTCGCATGGGGACTGGCCTTTCCTGAGGCCACCAGAGCGGGTCCCTGAGGTCCCCGTCGTAACTCGAGAAGACCTGCCGCAACTCGAGAAAATCCAGGAGGTTCTCCCCTCCAGGCGAGATGAGGCCCATTTCCGCTGAGGCGTCTCGAGGCTGATCACACCTCCCCTCTGGAACTTCGAAAGGGTCCTTCACACCCTTGGTGCAAATCAAGAAGTTCCCCGACATACCCGTCTCCACTCGAGAGGAATCACGAGGGTCCCGCCCACATCCAGAGGAGCCCCGTTTCCGCCTCGTAGCTCGAGATGAGGGATCCTTTCCCTGCTTCGTCGGGAAAGAGTTCCCGGCGTTCCCGTCGCATCTCAAGAGGAGGCCCTCTCAACAGGACCGGCGAGAGGAACTCCAGGGTCGTGCCACCATTCCAAGAGTCCCCCAGATGTCTCAGTCCATTCCAGAGGAACCTCTTTTCAATTCACCGGCTCGTCTTTCACGCCGAGGATCGACTCACACCAAGGTGGCACGTGGCACAGCCCTGTGGGAAAGCCTCGTGGGAAAGCCTCGAGGGACAGCCTCGAGGGAAAGCCACAGATCCCTTGATCCACGTGACAGGAAGCGTGACACTACTGCTGCAGCTCGGGAGGAAAGCGCACGTGCATGCCCCCACTCGAGACGAGGCCTGACTCCCCTGGGGAGACTCAGAAGCACCCCAAGATCCATGGCAACACTGGAGAGGAATCCTCAGGTTCCGGCCCCGACTCCACACAAGGACTGAGGCCCCAGCATGGACGGGAGAGGAATCCCGAGAGGTCCCCTAGCAACTCGCATGGGGATTGGCCTTTCCTGAGGCCACCAGAGCGGGTCCCTGAGGTCCCCGTCGTAACTCGAGAAGACCTGCCGCAACTCGAGAAAATCCAGGAGATTCTCCCCTCCAGGCGAGATGAGGCCCATTTCCGCTGAGGCGTCTCGAGGCTGATCACACCTCCCCTCTGGAACTTCGAAAGGGTCCTTCACACCCTTGGTGCAAATCAAGAAGTTCCCCGACATACCCGTCTCCACTCGAGAGGAATCACGAGGGTCCCGCCCACATCCAGAGGAGCCCCGTTTCCGCCTCGTAGCTCGAGATGAGGGATCCTTTCCCTGCTTCGTTGGGAAAGAGTTCCCGGCGTTCCCGTCGCATCTCAAGAGGAGGCCCTCTCAACAGGAACGGCGAGAGGAACTCCAGGGTCGTGCCACCATTCCAAGAGTCCCCCAGATGTCTCAGTCCATTCCAGAGGAACCTCTTTTCCCTTCACCGGCTCGTCTTTCACGCCGAGGATCGACTCACACCAAGGTGGCACGTGGCACAGCCCTGTGGGAAAGCCTCGTGGGAAAGCCTCGAGGGACAGCCTCGAGGGAAAGCCACAGATCCCTTGATCCACGTGACAGGAAGCGTGACACTACTGCTGCAGCTCGGGAGGAAAGCGCACGTGCATGCCCCCACTCGAGACGAGGCCTGGCTCCCCTGGGGAGACTCAGAAGCACCCCAAGATCCATGGCAACACTGGAGAGGAATCCTCAGGTTCCGGCCCCGACTCCACACAAGGACTGAGGCCCCGGCATGGACGGGAGAGGAATCCCGAGAGGTCCCCTAGCAACTCGCATGGGGACTGGCCTTTCCTGAGGCCACCAGAGCGGGTCCCTGAGGTCCCCGTCGTAACTCGAGAAGACCTGCCGCAACTCGAGAAAATCCAGGAGGTTCTCCCCTCCAGGCGAGATGAGGCCCATTTCCGCTGAGGCGTCTCGAGGCTGATCACACCTCCCCTCTGGAACTTCGAAAGGGTCCTTCACACCCTTGGTGCAAATCAAGAAGTTCCCCGACATACCCGTCTCCACTCGAGAGGAATCACGAGGGTCCCGCCCACATCCAGAGGAGCCCCGTTTCCGCCTCGTAGCTCGAGATGAGGGATCCTTTCCCTGCTTCGTCGGGAAAGAGTTCCCGGCGTTCCCGTCGCATCTCAAGAGGAGGCCCTCTCAACAGGACCGGCGAGAGGAACTCCAGGGTCGTGCCACCATTCCAAGAGTCCCCCAGATGTCTCAGTCCATTCCAGAGGAACCTCTTTTCCCTTCACCGGCTCGTCTTTCACGCCGAGGATCGACTCACACCAAGGTGGCACGTGGCACAGCCCTGTGGGAAAGCCTCGTGGGAAAGCCTCGAGGGACAGCCTCGAGGGAAAGCCACAGATCCCTTGATCCACGTGACAGGAAGCGTGACACTACTGCTGCAGCTCGGGAGGAAAGCGCACGTGCATGCCCCCACTCGAGACGAGGCCTGACTCCCCTGGGGAGACTCAGAAGCACCCCAAGATCCATGGCAACACTGGAGAGGAATCCTCAGGTTCCGGCCCCGACTCCACACAAGGACTGAGGCCCCGGCATGGACGGGAGAGGAATCCCGAGAGGTCCCCTAGCAACTCGCATGGGGACTGGCCTTTCCTGAGGCCACCAGAGCGGGTCCCTGAGGTCCGCGTCATAACTCGAGAAGACCTGCCACAACTCGAGAAAATCCAGGAGGTTCTCCCCTCCAGGCGAGATGAGGCCCATTTCCGCTGAGGCGTCTCGAGGCTGATCACACCTCCCCTCTGGAACTTCGAAAGGGTCCTTCACACCCTTGGTGCAAATCAAGAAGTTCCCCGACCTAGCCGTCTCCACTCGAGAGGAATCACGAGAGTCCCGCCCACATCCAGAGGAGCCCCGTTTCCGCCTCGTAGCTCGAGATGAGGGATCCTTTCCCTGCTTCGTCGGGAAAGAGTTCCCGGCGTTCCCGTCACATCTCAAGAGGAGGCTCTCTCAACAGGAACGGCGAGAGGAACTCCAGGGTCGTGCCACCATTCCAAGAGTCCCCCAGATGTCTCAGTCCATTCCAGAGGAACCTCTTTTCCCTTCACCGGCTCGTCTTTCACGCCGAGGATCGACTCACACCAAGGTGGCACGTGGCACAGCCCTGTGGGAAAGCCTCGTGGGAAAGCCTCGAGGGACAGCCTCGAGGGAAAGCCACAGATCCCTTGATCCACGTGACAGGAAGCGTGACACTACTGCTGCAGCTCGGGAGGAAAGCGCACGTGCATGCCCCCACTCGAGACGAGGCCTGGCTCCCCTGGGGAGACTCAGAAGCACCCCAAGATCCATGGCAACACTGGAGAGGAATCCTCAGGTTCCGGCCCCGACTCCACACAAGGACTGAGGCCCCGGCATGGACGGGAGAGGAATCCCGAGAAGTCCCCTAGCAACTCGCATGGGGACTGGCCTTTCCTGAGGCCACCAGAGCGGGTCCCTGAGGTCCCCGTCGTAACTCGAGAAGACCTGCCGCAACTCGAGAAAATCCAGGAGGTTCTCCCCTCCAGGCGAGATGAGGCCCATTTCCGCTGAGGCGTCTCGAGGCTGATCACACCTCCCCTCTGGAACTTCGAAAGGGTCCTTCACACCCTTGGTGCAAATCAAGAAGTTCCCCGACATACCCGTCTCCACTCGAGAGGAATCACGAGGGTCTCGCCCACATCCAGAGGAGCCCCGTTTCCGCCTCGTAGCTCGAGATGAGGGATCCTTTCCCTGCTTCGTCGGGAAAGAGTTCCCGGCGTTCCCGTCGCATCTCAAGAGGAGGCCCTCTCAACAGGACCGGCGAGAGGAACTCAAGGGTCGTGCCACCATTCCAAGAGTCCCCCAGATGTCTCAGTCCATTCCAGAGGAACCTCTTTTCCCTTCACCGGCTCGTCTTTCACGCCGAGGATCGACTCACACCAAGGTGGCACGTGGCACAGCCCTGTGGGAAAGCCTCGTGGGAAAGCCTCGAGGGACAGCCTCGAGGGAAAGCCACAGATCCCTTGATCCACGTGACAGGAAGCGTGACACTACTGCTGCAGCTCGGGAGGAAAGCGCACGTGCATGCCCCCACTCGAGACGAGGCCTGACTCCCCTGGGGAGACTCAGAAGCACCCCAAGATCCATGGCAACACTGGAGAGGAATCCTCAGGTTCCGGCCCCGACTCCACACAAGGACTGAGGCCCCGGCATGGACGGGAGAGGAATCCCGAGAGGTCCCCTAGCAACTCGCATGGGGATTGGCCTTTCCTGAGGCCACCAGAGCGGGTCCCTGAGGTCCCCGTCGTAACTCGAGAAGACCTGCCGCAACTCGAGAAAATCCAGGAGGTTCTCCCCTCCAGGCGAGATGAGGCCCATTTCCGCTGAGGCGTCTCGAGGCTGATCACACCTCCCCTCTGGAACTTCGAAAGGGTCCTTCACACCCTTGGTGCAAATCAAGAAGTTCCCCGACATACCCGTCTCCACTCGAGAGGAATCACGAGGGTCCCGCCCACATCCAGAGGAGCCCCGTTTCCGCCTCGTAGCTCGAGATGAGGGATCCTTTCCCTGCTTCGTCGGGAAAGAGTTACCGGCCTTCCCGTCGCATCTCAAGAGGAGGCTCTCTCAACAGGAACGGCGAGAGGAACTCCAGGGTCGTGCCACCATTCCAAGAGCCCCCAGATGTCTCAGTCCATTCCAGAGGAACCTCTTTTCCCTTCACCGGCTCGTGTTTCACGCCGAGGATCGACTCACACCAAGGTGGCACGTGGCACAGCCCTGTGGGAAAGCCTCGTGGGAAAGCCTCGAGGGACAGCCTCGAGGGAAAGCCACAGATCCCTTGATCCACGTGACAGGAAGCGTGACACTACTGCTGCAGCTCGGGAGGAAAGCGCACGTGCATGCCCCCACTCGAGACGAGGCCTGACTCCCCTGGGGAGACTCAGAAGCACCCCAAGATCCATGGCAACACTGGAGAGGAATCCTCAGGTTCCGGCCCCGACACCACACAAGGACTGAGGCCCCGGCATGGACGGGAGAGGAATCCCGAGAGGTCCCCTAGCAACTCGCATGGGGACTGGCCTTTCCTGAGGCCACCAGAGCGGGTCCCTGAGGTCCGCGTCATAACTCGAGAAGACCTGCCACAACTCGAGAAAATCCAGGAGGTTCTCCCCTCCAGGCGAGATGAGGCCCATTTCCGCTGAGGCGTCTCGAGGCTGATCACACCTCCCCTCTGGAACTTCGAAAGGGTCCTTCACACCCTTGGTGCAAATCAAGAAGTTCCCCGACCTAGCCGTCTCCACTCGAGAGGAATCACGAGAGTCCCGCCCACATCCAGAGGAGCCCCGTTTCCGCCTCGTAGCTCGAGATGAGGGATCCTTTCCCTGCTTCGTCGGGAAAGAGTTCCCGGCGTTCCCGTCACATCTCAAGAGGAGGCTCTCTCAACAGGAAGGGCGAGAGGAACTCCAGGGTCGTGCCACCATTCCAAGAGTCCCCCAGATGTCTCAGTCCATTCCAGAGGAACCTCTTTTCCCTTCACCGGCTCGTCTTTCACGCCGAGGATCGACTCACACCAAGGTGGCACGTGGCACAGCCCTGTGGGAAAGCCTCGTGGGAAAGCCTCGAGGGACAGCCTCGAGGGAAAGCCACAGATCCCTTGATCCACGTGACAGGAAGCGTGACACTACTGCTGCAGCTCGGGAGGAAAGCGCACGTGCATGCCCCCACTCGAGACGAGGCCTGGCTCCCCTGGGGAGACTCAGAAGCACCCCAAGATCCATGGCAACACTGGAGAGGAATCCTCAGGTTCCGGCCCCGACTCCACACAAGGACTGAGGCCCCGGCATGGACGGGAGAGGAATCCCGAGAGGTCCCCTAGCAACTCGCATGGGGACTGGCTTTCCTGAGGCCACCAGAGCGGGTCCCTGAGGTCCCCGTCGTAACTCGAGAAGACCTGCCGCAACTCGAGAAAATCCAGGAGGTTCTCCCCTCCAGGCGAGATGAGGCCCATTTCCGCTGAGGCGTCTCGAGGCTGATCACACCTCCCCTCTGGAACTTCGAAAGGGTCCTTCACACCCTTGGTGCAAATCAAGAAGTTCCCCGACATACCCGTCTCCACTCGAGAGGAATCACGAGGGTCCCGCCCACATCCAGAGGAGCCCCGTTTCCGACTCGTAGCTCGAGATGAGGGATCCTTTCCCTGCTTCGTTGGGAAAGAGTTCCCGGCGTTCCCGTCGCATCTCAAGAGGAGGCCCTCTCAACAGGAACGGCGAGAGGAACTCCAGGGTCGTGCCACCATTCCAAGAGTCCCCCAGATGTCTCAGTCCATTCCAGAGGAACCACTTTTCCCTTCAGCGGCTCGTCTTTCACGCCGAGGATCGACTCACACCAAGGTGGCACGTGGCACAGCCCTGTGGGAAAGCCTCGTGGGAAAGCCTCGAGGGACAGCCTCGAGGGAAAGCCACAGATCCCTTGATCCACGTGACAGGAAGCGTGACACTACTGCTGCAGCTCGGGAGGAAAGCGCACGTGCATGCCCCCACTCGAGACGAGGCCTGGCTCCCCTGGGGAGACTCAGAAGAACCCCAAGATCCATGGCAACACTGGAGAGGTATCCTCAGGTTCCGGCCCCGACTCCACACAAGGACTGAGGCCCCGGCATGGACGGGAGAGGAATCCCGAGAAGTCCCCTAGCAACTCGCATGGGGACTGGCCTTTCCTGAGGCCACCAGAGCGGGTCCCTGAGGTCCCCGTCGTAACTCGAGAAGACCTGCCGCAACTCGAGAAAATCCAGGAGGTTCTCCCCTCCAGGCGAGATGAGGCCCATTTCCGCTGAGGCGTCTCGAGGCTGATCACACCTCCCCTCTGGAACTTCGCAAGGGTCCTTCACACCCTTGGTGCAAATCAAGAAGTTCCCCGACATACCCGTCTCCACTCGAGAGGAATCACGAGGGTCCCGCCCACATCCAGAGGAGCCCCGTTTCCGCCTCGTAGCTCGAGATGAGGGATCCTTTCCCTGCTTCGTCGGGAAAGAGTTCCCGGCGTTCCCGTCGCATCTCAAGAGGAGGCCCTCTCAACAGGACCGGCGAGAGGAACTCCAGGGTCGTGCCACCATTCCAAGAGTCCCCCAGATGTCTCAGTCCATTCCAGAGGAACCTCTTTTCCCTTCACCGGCTCGTCTTTCACGCCGAGGATCGACTCACACCAAGGTGGCACGTGGCACAGCCCTGTGGGAAAGCCTCGTGGGAAAGCCTCGAGGGACAGCCTCGAGGGAAAGCCACAGATCCCTTGATCCACGTGACAGGAAGCGTGACACTACTGCTGCAGCTCGGGAGGAAAGCGCACGTGCATGCCCCCACTCGAGACGAGGCCTGACTCCCCTGGGGAGACTCAGAAGCACCCCAAGATCCATGGCAACACTGGAGAGGAATCCTCAGGTTCCGGCCCCGACTCCACACAAGGACTGAGGCCCCGGCATGGACGGGAGAGGAATCCCGAGAGGTCCCCTAGCAACTCGCATGGGGACTGGCCTTTCCTGAGGCCACCAGAGCGGGTCCCTGAGGTCCCCGTCGTAACTCGAGAAGACCTGCCGCAACTCGAGAAAATCCAGGAGGTTCTCCCCTCCAGGCGAGATGAGGCCCATTTCCGCTGAGGCGTCTCGAGGCTGATCACACCTCCCCTCTGGAACTTCGCAAGGGTCCTTCACACCCTTGGTGCAAATCAAGAAGTTCCCCGACATACCCGTCTCCACTCGAGAGGAATCACGAGGGTCCCGCCCACATCCAGAGGAGCCCCGTTTCCGCCTCGTAGCTCGAGATGAGGGATCCTTTCCCTGCTTCGTCGGGAAAGAGTTCCCGGCGTTCCCGTCGCATCTCAAGAGGAGGCCCTCTCAACAGGACCGGCGAGAGGAACTCCAGGGTCGTGCCACCATTCCAAGAGTCCCCCAGATGTCTCAGTCCATTCCAGAGGAACCTCTTTTCCCTTCACCGGCTCGTCTTTCACGCCGAGGATCGACTCACACCAAGGTGGCACGTGGCACAGCCCTGTGGGAAAGCCTCGTGGGAAAGCCTCGAGGGACAGCCTCGAGGGAAAGCCACAGATCCCTTGATCCACGTGACAGGAAGCGTGACACTACTGCTGCAGCTCGGGAGGAAAGCGCACGTGCATGCCCCCACTCGAGACGAGGCCTGACTCCCCTGGGGAGACTCAGAAGCACCCCAAGATCCATGGCAACACTGGAGAGGAATCCTCAGGTTCCGGCCCCGACTCCACACAAGGACTGAGGCCCCGGCATGGACGGGAGAGGAATCCCGAGAGGTCCCCTAGCAACTCGCATGGGGACTGGCCTTTCCTGAGGCCACCAGAGCGGGTCCCTGAGGTCCGCGTCATAACTCGAGAAGACCTGCCACAACTCGAGAAAATCCAGGAGGTTCTCCCCTCCAGGCGAGATGAGGCCCATTTCCGCTGAGGCGTCTCGAGGCTGATCACACCTCCCCTCTGGAACTTCGAAAGGGTCCTTCACACCCTTGGTGCAAATCAAGAAGTTCCCCGACCTAGCCGTCTCCACTCGAGAGGAATCACGAGAGTCCCGCCCACATCCAGAGGAGCCCCGTTTCCGCCTCGTAGCTCGAGATGAGGGATCCTTTCCCTGCTTCGTCGGGAAAGAGTTCCCGGCGTTCCCGTCACATCTCAAGAGGAGGCTCTCTCAACAGGAACGGCGAGAGGAACTCCAGGGTCGTGCCACCATTCCAAGAGTCCCCCAGATGTCTCAGTCCATTCCAGAGGAACCTCTTTTCCCTTCACCGGCTCGTCTTTCACGCCGAGGATCGACTCACACCAAGGTGGCACGTGGCACAGCCCTGTGGGAAAGCCTCGTGGGAAAGCCTCGAGGGACAGCCTCGAGGGAAAGCCACAGATCCCTTGATCCACGTGACAGGAAGCGTGACACTACTGCTGCAGCTCGGGAGGAAAGCGCACGTGCATGCCCCCACTCGAGACGAGGCCTGGCTCCCCTGGGGAGACTCAGAAGCACCCCAAGATCCATGGCAACACTGGAGAGGAATCCTCAGGTTCCGGCCCCGACTCCACACAAGGACTGAGGCCCCGGCATGGACGGGAGAGGAATCCCGAGAGGTCCCCTAGCAACTCGCATGGGGACTGGCTTTCCTGAGGCCACCAGAGCGGGTCCCTGAGGTCCCCGTCGTAACTCGAGAAGACCTGCCGCAACTCGAGAAAATCCAGGAGGTTCTCCCCTCCAGGCGAGATGAGGCCCATTTCCGCTGAGGCGTCTCGAGGCTGATCACACCTCCCCTCTGGAACTTCGAAAGGGTCCTTCACACCCTTGGTGCAAATCAAGAAGTTCCCCGACATACCCGTCTCCACTCGAGAGGAATCACGAGGGTCCCGCCCACATCCAGAGGAGCCCCGTTTCCGACTCGTAGCTCGAGATGAGGGATCCTTTCCCTGCTTCGTTGGGAAAGAGTTCCCGGCGTTCCCGTCGCATCTCAAGAGGAGGCCCTCTCAACAGGAACGGCGAGAGGAACTCCAGGGTCGTGCCACCATTCCAAGAGTCCCCCAGATGTCTCAGTCCATTCCAGAGGAACCACTTTTCCCTTCAGCGGCTCGTCTTTCACGCCGAGGATCGACTCACACCAAGGTGGCACGTGGCACAGCCCTGTGGGAAAGCCTCGTGGGAAAGCCTCGAGGGACAGCCTCGAGGGAAAGCCACAGATCCCTTGATCCACGTGACAGGAAGCGTGACACTACTGCTGCAGCTCGGGAGGAAAGCGCACGTGCATGCCCCCACTCGAGACGAGGCCTGGCTCCCCTGGGGAGACTCAGAAGAACCCCAAGATCCATGGCAACACTGGAGAGGTATCCTCAGGTTCCGGCCCCGACTCCACACAAGGACTGAGGCCCCGGCATGGACGGGAGAGGAATCCCGAGAAGTCCCCTAGCAACTCGCATGGGGACTGGCCTTTCCTGAGGCCACCAGAGCGGGTCCCTGAGGTCCCCGTCGTAACTCGAGAAGACCTGCCGCAACTCGAGAAAATCCAGGAGGTTCTCCCCTCCAGGCGAGATGAGGCCCATTTCCGCTGAGGCGTCTCGAGGCTGATCACACCTCCCCTCTGGAACTTCGCAAGGGTCCTTCACACCCTTGGTGCAAATCAAGAAGTTCCCCGACATACCCGTCTCCACTCGAGAGGAATCACGAGGGTCCCGCCCACATCCAGAGGAGCCCCGTTTCCGCCTCGTAGCTCGAGATGAGGGATCCTTTCCCTGCTTCGTCGGGAAAGAGTTCCCGGCGTTCCCGTCGCATCTCAAGAGGAGGCCCTCTCAACAGGACCGGCGAGAGGAACTCCAGGGTCGTGCCACCATTCCAAGAGTCCCCCAGATGTCTCAGTCCATTCCAGAGGAACCTCTTTTCCCTTCACCGGCTCGTCTTTCACGCCGAGGATCGACTCACACCAAGGTGGCACGTGGCACAGCCCTGTGGGAAAGCCTCGTGGGAAAGCCTCGAGGGACAGCCTCGAGGGAAAGCCACAGATCCCTTGATCCACGTGACAGGAAGCGTGACACTACTGCTGCAGCTCGGGAGGAAAGCGCACGTGCATGCCCCCACTCGAGACGAGGCCTGACTCCCCTGGGGAGACTCAGAAGCACCCCAAGATCCATGGCAACACTGGAGAGGAATCCTCAGGTTCCGGCCCCGACTCCACACAAGGACTGAGGCCCCGGCATGGACGGGAGAGGAATCCCGAGAGGTCCCCTAGCAACTCGCATGGGGACTGGCCTTTCCTGAGGCCACCAGAGCGGGTCCCTGAGGTCCCCGTCGTAACTCGAGAAGACCTGCCGCAACTCGAGAAAATCCAGGAGGTTCTCCCCTCCAGGCGAGATGAGGCCCATTTCCGCTGAGGCGTCTCGAGGCTGATCACACCTCCCCTCTGGAACTTCGCAAGGGTCCTTCACACCCTTGGTGCAAATCAAGAAGTTCCCCGACATACCCGTCTCCACTCGAGAGGAATCACGAGGGTCCCGCCCACATCCAGAGGAGCCCCGTTTCCGCCTCGTAGCTCGAGATGAGGGATCCTTTCCCTGCTTCGTCGGGAAAGAGTTCCCGGCGTTCCCGTCGCATCTCAAGAGGAGGCCCTCTCAACAGGACCGGCGAGAGGAACTCCAGGGTCGTGCCACCATTCCAAGAGTCCCCCAGATGTCTCAGTCCATTCCAGAGGAACCTCTTTTCCCTTCACCGGCTCGTCTTTCACGCCGAGGATCGACTCACACCAAGGTGGCACGTGGCACAGCCCTGTGGGAAAGCCTCGTGGGAAAGCCTCGAGGGACAGCCTCGAGGGAAAGCCACAGATCCCTTGATCCACGTGACAGGAAGCGTGACACTACTGCTGCAGCTCGGGAGGAAAGCGCACGTGCATGCCCCCACTCGAGACGAGGCCTGACTCCCCTGGGGAGACTCAGAAGCACCCCAAGATCCATGGCAACACTGGAGAGGAATCCTCAGGTTCCGGCCCCGACTCCACACAAGGACTGAGGCCCCGGCATGGACGGGAGAGGAATCCCGAGAGGTCCCCTAGCAACTCGCATGGGGACTGGCCTTTCCTGAGGCCACCAGAGCGGGTCCCTGAGGTCCGCGTCATAACTCGAGAAGACCTGCCACAACTCGAGAAAATCCAGGAGGTTCTCCCCTCCAGGCGAGATGAGGCCCATTTCCGCTGAGGCGTCTCGAGGCTGATCACACCTCCCCTCTGGAACTTCGAAAGGGTCCTTCACACCCTTGGTGCAAATCAAGAAGTTCCCCGACCTAGCCGTCTCCACTCGAGAGGAATCACGAGAGTCCCGCCCACATCCAGAGGAGCCCCGTTTCCGCCTCGTAGCTCGAGATGAGGGATCCTTTCCCTGCTTCGTCGGGAAAGAGTTCCCGGCGTTCCCGTCACATCTCAAGAGGAGGCTCTCTCAACAGGAACGGCGAGAGGAACTCCAGGGTCGTGCCACCATTCCAAGAGTCCCCCAGATGTCTCAGTCCATTCCAGAGGAACCTCTTTTCCCTTCACCGGCTCGTCTTTCACGCCGAGGATCGACTCACACCAAGGTGGCACGTGGCACAGCCCTGTGGGAAAGCCTCGTGGGAAAGCCTCGAGGGACAGCCTCGAGGGAAAGCCACAGATCCCTTGATCCACGTGACAGGAAGCGTGACACTACTGCTGCAGCTCGGGAGGAAAGCGCACGTGCATGCCCCCACTCGAGACGAGGCCTGGCTCCCCTGGGGAGACTCAGAAGCACCCCAAGATCCATGGCAACACTGGAGAGGAATCCTCAGGTTCCGGCCCCGACTCCACACAAGGACTGAGGCCCCAGCATGGACGGGAGAGGAATCCCGAGAAGTCCCCTAGCAACTCGCATGGGGACTGGCCTTTCCTGAGGCCACCAGAGCGGGTCCCTGAGGTCCCCGTCGTAACTCGAGAAGACCTGCCGCAACTCGAGAAAATCCAGGAGGTTCTCCCCTCCAGGCGAGATGAGGCCCATTTCCGCTGAGGCGTCTCGAGGCTGATCACACCTCCCCTCTGGAACTTCGAAAGGGTCCTTCACACCCTTGGTGCAAATCAAGAAGTTCCCCTACATACCCGTCTCCACTCGAGAGGAATCACGAGGGTCTCGCCCACATCCAGAGGAGCCCCGTTTCCGCCTCGTAGCTCGAGATGAGGGATCCTTTCCCTGCTTCGTCGGGAAAGAGTTCCCGGCGTTCCCGTCGCATCTCAAGAGGAGGCCCTCTCAACAGGACCGGCGAGAGGAATTCCTGGGTCGTGCCACCATTCCAAGAGTCCCCCAGATGTCTCAGTCCATTCCAGAGGAACCTCTTTTCCCTTCACCGGCTCGTCTTTCACGCCGAGGATCGACTCACACCAAGGTGGCACGTGGCACAGCCCTGTGGGAAAGCCTCGTGGGAAAGCCTCGAGGGACAGCCTCGAGGGAAAGCCACAGATCCCTTGATCCACGTGACAGGAAGCGTGACACTACTGCTGCAGCTCGGGAGGAAAGCGCACGTGCATGCCCCCACTCGAGACGAGGCCTGACTCCCCTGGGGAGACTCAGAAGCACCCCAAGATCCATGGCAACACTGGAGAGGAATCCTCAGGTTCCGGCCCCGACTCCACACAAGGACTGAGGCCCCGGCATGGACGGGAGAGGAATCCCGAGAGGTCCCCTAGCAACTCGCATGGGGATTGGCCTTTCCTGAGGCCACCAGAGCGGGTCCCTGAGGTCCCCGTCGTAACTCGAGAAGACCTGCCGCAACTCGAGAAAATCCAGGAGGTTCTCCCCTCCAGGCGAGATGAGGCCCATTTCCGCTGAGGCGTCTCGAGGCTGATCACACCTCCCCTCTGGAACTTCGAAAGGGTCCTTCACACCCTTGGTGCAAATCAAGAAGTTCCCCGACATACCCGTCTCCACTCGAGAGGAATCACGAGGGTCCCGCCCACATCCAGAGGAGCCCCGTTTCCGCCTCGTAGCTCGAGATGAGGGATCCTTTCCCTGCTTCGTTGGGAAAGAGTTCCCGGCGTTCCCGTCGCATCTCAAGAGGAGGCCCTCTCAACAGGAACGGCGAGAGGAACTCCAGGGTCGTGCCACCATTCCAAGAGTCCCCCAGATGTCTCAGTCCATTCCAGAGGAACCTCTTTTCCCTTCACCGGCTCGTCTTTCACGCCGAGGATCGACTCACACCAAGGTGGCAGGTGGCACAGCCCTGTGGAAAAGCCTCGTGGGAAAGCCTCGAGGGACAGCCTCGAGGGAAAGCCACAGATCCCTTGATCCACGTGACAGGAAGCGTGACACTACTGCTGCAGCTCGGGAGGAAAGCGCACGTGCATGCCCCCACTCGAGACGAGGCCTGACTCCCCTGGGGAGAATCAGAAGCACCCCAAGATCCATGGCAACACTGGAGAGGAATCCTCAGGTTCCGGCCCCGACACCACACAAGGACTGAGGCCCCGGCATGGACGGGAGAGGAATCCCGAGAGGTCCCCTAGCAACTCGCATGGGGACTGGCCTTTCCTGAGGCCACCAGAGCGGGTCCCTGAGGTCCGCGTCATAACTCGAGAAGACCTGCCACAACTCGAGAAAATCCAGGAGGTTCTCCCCTCCAGGCGAGATGAGGCCCATTTCCGCTGAGGCGTCTCGAGGCTGATCACACCTCCCCTCTGGAACTTCGAAAGGGTCCTTCACACCCTTGGTGCAAATAAAGAAGTTCCCCGACCTAGCCGTCTCCACTCGAGAGGAATCACGAGAGTCCCGCCCACATCCAGAGGAGCCCCGTTTCCGCCTCGTAGCTCGAGATGAGGGATCCTTTCCCTGCTTCGTCGGGAAAGAGTTCCCGGCGTTCCCGTCACATCTCAAGAGGAGGCTCTCTCAACAGGAACGGCGAGAGGAACTCCAGGGTCGTGCCACCATTCCAAGAGTCCCCCAGATGTCTCAGTCCATTCCAGAGGAACCTCTTTTCCCTTCACCGGCTCGTCTTTCACGCCGAGGATCGACTCACACCAAGGTGGCACGTGGCACAGCCCTGTGGGAAAGCCTCGTGGGAAAGCCTCGAGGGACAGCCTCGAGGGAAAGCCACAGATCCCTTGATCCACGTGACAGGAAGCGTGACACTACTGCTGCAGCTCGGGAGGAAAGCGCACGTGCATGCCCCCACTCGAGACGAGGCCTGGCTCCCCTGGGGAGACTCAGAAGCACCCCAAGATCCATGGCAACACTGGAGAGGAATCCTCAGGTTCCGGCCCCGACTCCACACAAGGACTGAGGCCCCGGCATGGACGGGAGAGGAATCCCGAGAGGTCCCCTAGCAACTCGCATGGGGACTGGCCTTTCCTGAGGCCACCAGAGCGGGTCCCTGAGGTCCCCGTCGTAACTCGAGAAGACCTGCCGCAACTCGAGAAAATCCAGGAGGTTCTCCCCTCCAGGCGAGATGAGGCCCATTTCCGCTGAGGCGTCTCGAGGCTGATCACACCTCCCCTCTGGAACTTCGAAAGGGTCCTTCACACCCTTGGTGCAAATCCAGAAGTTCCCCGACATACCCGTCTCCACTCGAGAGGAATCACGAGGGTCCCGCCCACATCCAGAGGAGCCCCGTTTCCGCCTCGTAGCTCGAGATGAGGGATCCTTTCCCTGCTTCGTCGGGAAAGAGTTACCGGCCTTCCCGTCGCATCTCAAGAGGAGGCTCTCTCAACAGGAACGGCGAGAGGAACTCCAGGGTCGTGCCACCATTCCAAGAGCCCCCAGATGTCTCAGTCCATTCCAGAGGAACCTCTTTTCCCTTCACCGGCTCGTGTTTCACGCCGAGGATCGACTCACACCAAGGTGGCACGTGGCACAGCCCTGTGGGAAAGCCTCGTGGGAAAGCCTCGAGGGACAGCCTCGAGGGAAAGCCACAGATCCCTTGATCCACGTGACAGGAAGCGTGACACTACTGCTGCAGCTCGGGAGGAAAGCGCACGTGCATGCCCCCACTCGAGACGAGGCCTGACTCCCCTGGGGAGACTCAGAAGCACCCCAAGATCCATGGCAACACTGGAGAGGAATCCTCAGGTTCCGGCCCCGACACCACACAAGGACTGACGCCCCGGCATGGACGGGAGAGGAATCCCGAGAGGTCCCCTAGCAACTCGCATGGGGACTGGCCTTTCCTGAGGCCACCAGAGCGGGTCCCTGAGGTCCGCGTCATAACTCGAGAAGACCTGCCACAACTCGAGAAAATCCAGGAGGTTCTCCCCTCCAGGCGAGATGAGGCCCATTTCCGCTGAGGCGTCTCGAGGCTGATCACACCTCCCCTCTGGAACTTCGAAAGGGTCCTTCACACCCTTGGTGCAAATCAAGAAGTTCCCCGACCTAGCCGTCTCCACTCGAGAGGAATCACGAGAGTCCCGCCCACATCCAGAGGAGCCCCGTTTCCGCCTCGTAGCTCGAGATGAGGGATCCTTTCCCTGCTTCGTCGGGAAAGAGTCCCCGGCGTTCCCGTCACATCTCAAGAGGAGGCTCTCTCAACAGGAACGGCGAGAGGAACTCCAGGGTCGTGCCACCATTCCAAGAGTCCCCCAGATGTCTCAGTCCATTCCAGAGGAACCTCTTTTCCCTTCACCGGCTCGTCTTTCACGCCGAGGATCGACTCACACCAAGGTGGCACGTGGCACAGCCCTGTGGGAAAGCCTCGTGGGAAAGCCTCGAGGGACAGCCTCGAGGGAAAGCCACAGATCCCTTGATCCACGTGACAGGAAGCGTGACACTACTGCTGCAGCTCGGGAGGAAAGCGCACGTGCATGCCCCCACTCGAGACGAGGCCTGGCTCCCCTGGGGAGACTCAGAAGCACCCCAAGATCCATGGCAACACTGGAGAGGAATCCTCAGGTTCCGGCCACGACTCCACACAAGGACTGAGGCCCCGGCATGGACGGGAGAGGAATCCCGAGAAGTCCCCTAGCAACTCGCATGGGGACTGGCCTTTCCTGAGGCCACCAGAGCGGGTCCCTGAGGTCCCCGTCGTAACTCGAGAAGACCTGCCGCAACTCGAGAAAATCCAGGAGGTTCTCCCCTCCAGGCGAGATGAGGCCCATTTCCGCTGAGGCGTCTCGAGGCTGATCACACCTCCCCTCTGGAACTTCGAAAGGGTCCTTCACACCCTTGGTGCAAATCAAGAAGTTCCCCGACATACCCGTCTCCACTCGAGAGGAATCACGAGGGTCCCGCCCACATCCAGAGGAGCCCCGTTTCCGCCTCGTAGCTCGAGATGAGGGATCCTTTCCCTGCTTCGTCGGGAAAGAGTTCCCGGCGTTCCCGTCGCATCTCAAGAGGAGGCCCTCTCAACAGGACCGGCGAGAGGAACTCCAGGGTCGTGCCACCATTCCAAGAGTCCCCCAGATGTCTCAGTCCATTCCAGAGGAACCTCTTTTCAATTCACCGGCTCGTCTTTCACGCCGAGGATCGACTCACACCAAGGTGGCACGTGGCACAGCCCTGTGGGAAAGCCTCGTGGGAAAGCCTCGAGGGACAGCCTCGAGGGAAAGCCACAGATCCCTTGATCCACGTGACAGGAAGCGTGACACTACTGCTGCAGCTCGGGAGGAAAGCGCACGTGCATGCCCCCACTCGAGACGAGGCCTGACTCCCCTGGGGAGACTCAGAAGCACCCCAAGATCCATGGCAACACTGGAGAGGAATCCTCAGGTTCCGGCCCCGACTCCACACAAGGACTGAGGCCCCGGCATGGACGGGAGAGGAATCCCGAGAGGTCCCCTAGCAACTCGCATGGGGATTGGCCTTTCCTGAGGCCACCAGAGCGGGTCCCTGAGGTCCCCGTCGTAACTCGAGAAGACCTGCCGCAACTCGAGAAAATCCAGGAGATTCTCCCCTCCAGGCGAGATGAGGCCCATTTCCGCTGAGGCGTCTCGAGGCTGATCACACCTCCCCTCTGGAACTTCGAAAGGGTCCTTCACACCCTTGGTGCAAATCAAGAAGTTCCCCGACATACCCGTCTCCACTCGAGAGGAATCACGAGGGTCCCGCCCACATCCAGAGGAGCCCCGTTTCCGCCTCGTAGCTCGAGATGAGGGATCCTTTCCCTGCTTCGTTGGGAAAGAGTTCCCGGCGTTCCCGTCGCATCTCAAGAGGAGGCCCTCTCAACAGGAACGGCGAGAGGAACTCCAGGGTCGTGCCACCATTCCAAGAGTCCCCCAGATGTCTCAGTCCATTCCAGAGGAACCTCTTTTCCCTTCACCGGCTCGTCTTTCACGCCGAGGATCGACTCAGACCAAGGTGGCACGTGGCACAGCCCTGTGGGAAAGCCTCGTGGGAAAGCCTCGAGGGACAGCCTCGAGGGAAAGCCACAGATCCCTTGATCCACGTGACAGGAAGCGTGACACTACTGCTGCAGCTCGGGAGGAAAGCGCACGTGCATGCCCCCACTCGAGACGAGGCCTGGCTCCCCTGGGGAGACTCAGAAGCACCCCAAGATCCATGGCAACACTGGAGAGGAATCCTCAGGTTCCGGCCCCGACTCCACACAAGGACTGAGGCCCCGGCATGGACGGGAGAGGAATCCCGAGAGGTCCCCTAGCAACTCGCATGGGGACTGGCCTTTCCTGAGGCCACCAGAGCGGGTCCCTGAGGTCCCCGTCGTAACTCGAGAAGACCTGCCGCAACTCGAGAAAATCCAGGAGGTTCTCCCCTCCAGGCGAGATGAGGCCCATTTCCGCTGAGGCGTCTCGAGGCTGATCACACCTCCCCTCTGGAACTTCGAAAGGGTCCTTCACACCCTTGGTGCAAATCAAGAAGTTCCCCGACATACCCGTCTCCACTCGAGAGGAATCACGAGGGTCCCGCCCACATCCAGAGGAGCCCCGTTTCCGCCTCGTAGCTCGAGATGAGGGATCCTTTCCCTGCTTCGTCGGGAAAGAGTTCCCGGCGTTCCCGTCGCATCTCAAGAGGAGGCCCTCTCAACAGGACCGGCGAGAGGAACTCCAGGGTCGTGCCACCATTCCAAGAGTCCCCCAGATGTCTCAGTCCATTCCAGAGGAACCTCTTTTCCCTTCACCGGCTCGTCTTTCACGCCGAGGATCGACTCACACCAAGGTGGCACGTGGCACAGCCCTGTGGGAAAGCCTCGTGGGAAAGCCTCGAGGGACAGCCTCGAGGGAAAGCCACAGATCCCTTGATCCACGTGACAGGAAGCGTGACACTACTGCTGCAGCTCGGGAGGAAAGCGCACGTGCATGCCCCCACTCGAGACGAGGCCTGACTCCCCTGGGGAGACTCAGAAGCACCCCAAGATCCATGGCAACACTGGAGAGGAATCCTCAGGTTCCGGCCCCGACTCCACACAAGGACTGAGGCCCCGGCATGGACGGGAGAGGAATCCCGAGAGGTCCCCTAGCAACTCGCATGGGGACTGGCCTTTCCTGAGGCCACCAGAGCGGGTCCCTGAGGTCCGCGTCATAACTCGAGAAGACCTGCCACAACTCGAGAAAATCCAGGAGGTTCTCCCCTCCAGGCGAGATGAGGCCCATTTCCGCTGAGGCGTCTCGAGGCTGATCACACCTCCCCTCTGGAACTTCGAAAGGGTCCTTCACACCCTTGGTGCAAATCAAGAAGTTCCCCGACCTAGCCGTCTCCACTCGAGAGGAATCACGAGAGTCCCGCCCACATCCAGAGGAGCCCCGTTTCCGCCTCGTAGCTCGAGATGAGGGATCCTTTCCCTGCTTCGTCGGGAAAGAGTTCCCGGCGTTCCCGTCACATCTCAAGAGGAGGCTCTCTCAACAGGAACGGCGAGAGGAACTCCAGGGTCGTGCCACCATTCCAAGAGTCCCCCAGATGTCTCAGTCCATTCCAGAGGAACCTCTTTTCCCTTCACCGGCTCGTCTTTCACGCCGAGGATCGACTCACACCAAGGTGGCACGTGGCACAGCCCTGTGGGAAAGCCTCGTGGGAAAGCCTCGAGGGACAGCCTCGAGGGAAAGCCACAGATCCCTTGATCCACGTGACAGGAAGCGTGACACTACTGCTGCAGCTCGGGAGGAAAGCGCACGTGCATGCCCCCACTCGAGACGAGGCCTGGCTCCCCTGGGGAGACTCAGAAGCACCCCAAGATCCATGGCAACACTGGAGAGGAATCCTCAGGTTCCGGCCCCGACTCCACACAAGGACTGAGGCCCCAGCATGGACGGGAGAGGAATCCCGAGAAGTCCCCTAGCAACTCGCATGGGGACTGGCCTTTCCTGAGGCCACCAGAGCGGGTCCCTGAGGTCCCCGTCGTAACTCGAGAAGACCTGCCGCAACTCGAGAAAATCCAGGAGGTTCTCCCCTCCAGGCGAGATGAGGCCCATTTCCGCTGAGGCGTCTCGAGGCTGATCACACCTCCCCTCTGGAACTTCGAAAGGGTCCTTCACACCCTTGGTGCAAATCAAGAAGTTCCCCTACATACCCGTCTCCACTCGAGAGGAATCACGAGGGTCTCGCCCACATCCAGAGGAGCCCCGTTTCCGCCTCGTAGCTCGAGATGAGGGATCCTTTCCCTGCTTCGTCGGGAAAGAGTTCCCGGCGTTCCCGTCGCATCTCAAGAGGAGGCCCTCTCAACAGGACCGGCGAGAGGAACTCCTGGGTCGTGCCACCATTCCAAGAGTCCCCCAGATGTCTCAGTCCATTCCAGAGGAACCTCTTTTCCCTTCACCGGCTCGTCTTTCACGCCGAGGATCGACTCACACCAAGGTGGCACGTGGCACAGCCCTGTGGGAAAGCCTCGTGGGAAAGCCTCGAGGGACAGCCTCGAGGGAAAGCCACAGATCCCTTGATCCACGTGACAGGAAGCGTGACACTACTGCTGCAGCTCGGGAGGAAAGCGCACGTGCATGCCCCCACTCGAGACGAGGCCTGACTCCCCTGGGGAGACTCAGAAGCACCCCAAGATCCATGGCAACACTGGAGAGGAATCCTCAGGTTCCGGCCCCGACACCACACAAGGACTGAGGCCCCGGCATGGACGGGAGAGGAATCCCGAGAGGTCCCCTAGCAACTCGCATGGGGACTGGCCTTTCCTGAGGCCACCAGAGCGGGTCCCTGAGGTCCGCGTCATAACTCGAGAAGACCTGCCACAACTCGAGAAAATCCAGGAGGTTCTCCCCTCCAGGCGAGATGAGGCCCATTTCCGCTGAGGCGTCTCGAGGCTGATCACACCTCCCCTCTGGAACTTCGAAAGGGTCCTTCACACCCTTGGTGCAAATAAAGAAGTTCCCCGACCTAGCCGTCTCCACTCGAGAGGAATCACGAGGGTCCCGCCCACATCCAGAGGAGCCCCGTTTCCGCCTCGTAGCTCGAGATGAGGGATCCTTTCCCTGCTTCGTTGGGAAAGAGTTCCCGGCGTTCCCGTCGCATCTCAAGAGGAGGCCCTCTCAACAGGAACGGCGAGAGGAACTCCAGGGTCGTGCCACCATTCCAAGAGTCCCCCAGATGTCTCAGTCCATTCCAGAGGAACCTCTTTTCCCTTCACCGGCTCGTCTTTCACGCCGAGGATCGACTCACACCAAGGTGGCACGTGGCACAGCCCTGTGGGAAAGCCTCGTGGGAAAGCCTCGAGGGACAGCCTCGAGGGAAAGCCACAGATCCCTTGATCCACGTGACAGGAAGCGTGACACTACTGCTGCAGCTCGGGAGGAAAGCGCACGTGCATGCCCCCACTCGAGACGAGGCCTGGCTCCCCTGGGGAGACTCAGAAGCACCCCAAGATCCATGGCAACACTGGAGAGGAATCCTCAGGTTCCGGCCCCGACTCCACACAAGGACTGAGGCCCCGGCATGGACGGGAGAGGAATCCCGAGAGGTCCCCTAGCAACTCGCATGGGGACTGGCCTTTCCTGAGGCCACCAGAGCGGGTCCCTGAGGTCCCCGTCGTAACTCGAGAAGACCTGCCGCAACTCGAGAAAATCCAGGAGGTTCTCCCCTCCAGGCGAGATGAGGCCCATTTCCGCTGAGGCGTCTCGAGGCTGATCACACCTCCCCTCTGGAACTTCGAAAGGGTCCTTCACACCCTTGGTGCAAATCAAGAAGTTCCCCGACATACCCGTCTCCACTCGAGAGGAATCACGAGGGTCCCGCCCACATCCAGAGGAGCCCCGTTTCCGCCTCGTAGCTCGAGATGAGGGATCCTTTCCCTGCTTCGTCGGGAAAGAGTTCCCGGCGTTCCCGTCGCATCTCAAGAGGAGGCCCTCTCAACAGGACCGGCGAGAGGAACTCCAGGGTCGTGCCACCATTCCAAGAGTCCCCCAGATGTCTCAGTCCATTCCAGAGGAAACTCTTTTCCCTTCACCGGCTCGTCTTTCACGCCGAGGATCGACTCACACCAAGGTGGCACGTGGCACAGCCCTGTGGGAAAGCCTCGTGGGAAAGCCTCGAGGGACAGCCTCGAGGGAAAGCCACAGATCCCTTGATCCACGTGACAGGAAGCGTGACACTACTGCTGCAGCTCGGGAGGAAAGCGCACGTGCATGCCCCCACTCGAGACGAGGCCTGACTCCCCTGGGGAGACTCAGAAGCACCCCAAGATCCATGGCAACACTGGAGAGGAATCCTCAGGTTCCGGCCCCGACTCCACACAAGGACTGAGGCCCCGGCATGGACGGGAGAGGAATCCCGAGAGGTCCCCTAGCAACTCGCATGGGGACTGGCCTTTCCTGAGGCCACCAGAGCGGGTCCCTGAGGTCCGCGTCATAACTCGAGAAGACCTGCCACAACTCGAGAAAATCCAGGAGGTTCTCCCCTCCAGGCGAGATGAGGCCCATTTCCGCTGAGGCGTCTCGAGGCTGATCACACCTCCCCTCTGGAACTTCGAAAGGGTCCTTCACACCCTTGGTGCAAATCAAGAAGTTCCCCGACCTAGCCGTCTCCACTCGAGAGGAATCACGAGAGTCCCGCCCACATCCAGAGGAGCCCCGTTTCCGCCTCGTAGCTCGAGATGAGGGATCCTTTCCCTGCTTCGTCGGGAAAGAGTTCCCGGCGTTCCCGTCACATCTCAAGAGGAGGCTCTCTCAACAGGAACGGCGAGAGGAACTCCAGGGTCGTGCCACCATTCCAAGAGTCCCCCAGATGTCTCAGTCCATTCCAGAGGAACCTCTTTTCCCTTCACCGGCTCGTCTTTCACGCCGAGGATCGACTCACACCAAGGTGGCACGTGGCACAGCCCTGTGGGAAAGCCTCGTGGGAAAGCCTCGAGGGACAGCCTCGAGGGAAAGCCACAGATCCCTTGATCCACGTGACAGGAAGCGTGACACTACTGCTGCAGCTCGGGAGGAAAGCGCACGTGCATGCCCCCACTCGAGACGAGGCCTGGCTCCCCTGGGGAGACTCAGAAGCACCCCAAGATCCATGGCAACACTGGAGAGGAATCCTCAGGTTCCGGCCCCGACTCCACACAAGGACTGAGGCCCCGGCATGGACGGGAGAGGAATCCCGAGAAGTCCCCTAGCAACTCGCATGGGGACTGGCCTTTCCTGAGGCCACCAGAGCGGGTCCCTGAGGTCCCCGTCGTAACTCGAGAAGACCTGCCGCAACTCGAGAAAATCCAGGAGGTTCTCCCCTCCAGGCGAGATGAGGCCCATTTCCGCTGAGGCGTCTCGAGGCTGATCACACCTCCCCTCTGGAACTTCGAAAGGGTCCTTCACACCCTTGGTGCAAATCAAGAAGTTCCCCGACATACCCGTCTCCACTCGAGAGGAATCACGAGGGTCCCGCCCACATCCAGAGGAGCCCCGTTTCCGCCTCGTAGCTCGAGATGAG